>NC_089725.1:4875628-5189378 GCF_035083965.1 Branchiostoma lanceolatum
CGTCAGAGTTCGAACGAGATAGAACGAGATTTGGCCCTACCGTCGTTCAAACAAGGACATTGTACGGCCAAGTCACATTGAATCTCGTTCTATCTCGTTCGATCTCTGACGTAATGGAACGTCGAGTCCGGTCGGTACTTGGACGGGAAATAACTTGGGACCACCGGTTGCCATAGGCATTACTTTTGATCTCTTGTCTGAGGCCGAAATACCAATTCTGATTTTTTTTCCAAAAGCATGCTATAAGTAGCCCACCAGACAGCATCTGTCGCCTACGGCCAATGTACTTATAGCATGCTTTTGGAAAAAAAAAATCAGAATTGGTATTTCGACCTCAGACAAGAAATCAAAAGCGATGCCCATGGCAACCGGTGGTCCCTGGCTTTTCCCCGTCCAAGTACCGACCGGACTCGACGTTCCTTTACGTCAGAGTTCGAACGAGATAGAACGAGATTTGGCCCTACCGTCGTTCAAACAAGGACATTGTACGGCCAAGTCACATTGAATCTCGTTCTATCTCGTTCGATCTCTGACGTAATGGAACGTCGAGTCCGGTCGGTACTTGGACGGGAAATAACTTGGGACCACCGGTTGCCATAGGCATTACTTTTGATCTCTTGTCTGAGGCCGAAATACCAATTCTGATTTTTTTTCCAAAAGCATGCTATAAGTAGCCCACCAGACAGCATCTGTCGCCTACGGCCAATGTACTTATAGCATGCTTTTGGAAAAAAAATCAGAATTGGTATTTCGACCTCAGACAAGAAATCAAAAGCGATGCCCATGGCAACCGGTGGTCCCTGGCTTTTCCCCGTCCAAGTACCGACCGGACTCGACGTTCCTTTACGTCAGAGTTCGAACGAGATAGAACGAGATTTGGCCCTACCGTCGTTCAAACAAGGACATTGTACGGCCAAGTCACATTGAATCTCGTTCTATCTCGTTCGATCTCTGACGTAATGGAACGTCGAGTCCGGTCGGTACTTGGACGGGAAATAACTTGGGACCACCGGTTGCCATAGGCATTACTTTTGATCTCTTGTCTGAGGCCGAAATACCAATTCTGATTTTTTTTCCAAAAGCATGCTATAAGTAGCCCACCAGACAGCATCTGTCGCCTACGGCCAATGTACTTATAGCATGCTTTTGGAAAAAAAATCAGAATTGGTATTTCGACCTCAGACAAGAAATCAAAAGCGATGCCCATGGCAACCGGTGGTCCCTGGCTTTTCCCCGTCCAAGTACCGACCGGACTCGACGTTCCTTTACGTCAGAGTTCGAACGAGATAGAACGAGATTTGGCCCTACCGTCGTTCAAACAAGGACATTGTACGGCCAAGTCACATTGAATCTCGTTCTATCTCGTTCGATCTCTGACGTAATGGAACGTCGAGTCCGGTCGGTACTTGGACGGGAAATAACTTGGGACCACCGGTTGCCATAGGCATTACTTTTGATCTCTTGTCTGAGGCCGAAATACCAATTCTGATTTTTTTTCCAAAAGCATGCTATAAGTAGCACACCAGACAGCATCTGTCGCCTACGGCCAATGTACTTATAGCATGCTTTTGGAAAAAAAATCAGAATTGGTATTTCGACCTCAGACAAGAAATCAAAAGCGATGCCCATGGCAACCGGTGGTCCCTGGCTTTTCCCCGTCCAAGTACCGACCGGACTCGACGTTCCTTTACGTCAGAGTTCGAACGAGATAGAACGAGATTTGGCCCTACCGTCGTTCAAACAAGGACATTGTACGGCCAAGTCACATTGAATCTCGTTCTATCTCGTTCGATCTCTGACGTAATGGAACGTCGAGTCCGGTCGGTACTTGGACGGGAAATAACTTGGGACCACCGGTTGCCATAGGCATTACTTTTGATCTCTTGTCTGAGGCCGAAATACCAATTCTGATTTTTTTTCCAAAAGCATGCTATAAGTAGCACACCAGACAGCATCTGTCGCCTACGGCCAATGTACTTATAGCATGCTTTTGGAAAAAAAATCAGAATTGGTATTTCGACCTCAGACAAGAAATCAAAAGCGATGCCCATGGCAACCGGTGGTCCCTGGCTTTTCCCCGTCCAAGTACCGACCGGACTCGACGTTCCTTTACGTCAGAGTTCGAACGAGATAGAACGAGATTTGGCCCTACCGTCGTTCAAACAAGGACATTGTACGGCCAAGTCACATTGAATCTCGTTCTATCTCGTTCGATCTCTGACGTAATGGAACGTCGAGTCCGGTCGGTACTTGGACGGGAAATAACTTGGGACCACCGGTTGCCATAGGCATTACTTTTGATCTCTTGTCTGAGGCCGAAATACCAATTCTGATTTTTTTTCCAAAAGCATGCTATAAGTAGCCCACCAGACAGCATCTGTCGCCTACGGCCAATGTACTTATAGCATGCTTTTGGAAAAAAAAATCAGAATTGGTATTTCGACCTCAGACAAGAAATCAAAAGCGATGCCCATGGCAACCGGTGGTCCCTGGCTTTTCCCCGTCCAAGTACCGACCGGACTCGACGTTCCTTTACGTCAGAGTTCGAACGAGATAGAACGAGATTTGGCCCTACCGTCGTTCAAACAAGGACATTGTACGGCCAAGTCACATTGAATCTCGTTCTATCTCGTTCGATCTCTGACGTAATGGAACGTCGAGTCCGGTCGGTACTTGGACGGGAAATAACTTGGGACCACCGGTTGCCATAGGCATTACTTTTGATCTCTTGTCTGAGGCCGAAATACCAATTCTGATTTTTTTTTCCAAAAGCATGCTATAAGTAGCCCACCAGACAGCATCTGTCGCCTACGGCCAATGTACTTATAGCATGCTTTTGGAAAAAAAATCAGAATTGGTATTTCGACCTCAGACAAGAAATCAAAAGCGATGCCCATGGCAACCGGTGGTCCCTGGCTTTTCCCCGTCCAAGTACCGACCGGACTCGACGTTCCTTTACGTCAGAGTTCGAACGAGATAGAACGAGATTTGGCCCTACCGTCGTTCAAACAAGGACATTGTACGGCCAAGTCACATTGAATCTCGTTCTATCTCGTTCGATCTCTGACGTAATGGAACGTCGAGTCCGGTCGGTACTTGGACGGGAAATAACTTGGGACCACCGGTTGCCATAGGCATTACTTTTGATCTCTTGTCTGAGGCCGAAATACCAATTCTGATTTTTTTTTTCCAAAAGCATGCTATAAGTAGCCCACCAGACAGCATCTGTCGCCTACGGCCAATGTACTTATAGCATGCTTTTGGAAAAAAAATCAGAATTGGTATTTCGACCTCAGACAAGAAATCAAAAGCGATGCCCATGGCAACCGGTGGTCCCTGGCTTTTCCCCGTCCAAGTACCGACCGGACTCGACGTTCCTTTACGTCAGAGTTCGAACGAGATAGAACGAGATTTGGCCCTACCGTCGTTCAAACAAGGACATTGTACGGCCAAGTCACATTGAATCTCGTTCTATCTCGTTCGATCTCTGACGTAATGGAACGTCGAGTCCGGTCGGTACTTGGACGGGAAATAACTTGGGACCACCGGTTGCCATAGGCATTACTTTTGATCTCTTGTCTGAGGCCGAAATACCAATTCTGATTTTTTTTCCAAAGCATGCTATAAGTAGCCCACCAGACAGCATCTGTCGCCTACGGCCAATGTACTTATAGCATGCTTTTGGAAAAAAAAATCAGAATTGGTATTTCGACCTCAGACAAGAAATCAAAAGCGATGCCCATGGCAACCGGTGGTCCCTGGCTTTTCCCCGTCCAAGTACCGACCGGACTCGACGTTCCTTTACGTCAGAGTTCGAACGAGATAGAACGAGATTTGGCCCTACCGTCGTTCAAACAAGGACATTGTACGGCCAAGTCACATTGAATCTCGTTCTATCTCGTTCGATCTCTGACGTAATGGAACGTCGAGTCCGGTCGGTACTTGGACGGGAAATAACTTGGGACCACCGGTTGCCATAGGCATTACTTTTGATCTCTTGTCTGAGGCCGAAATACCAATTCTGATTTTTTTTCCAAAAGCATGCTATAAGTAGCACACCAGACAGCATCTGTCGCCTACGGCCAATGTACTTATAGCATGCTTTTGGAAAAAAAATCAGAATTGGTATTTCGACCTCAGACAAGAAATCAAAAGCGATGCCCATGGCAACCGGTGGTCCCTGGCTTTTCCCCGTCCAAGTACCGACCGGACTCGACGTTCCTTTACGTCAGAGTTCGAACGAGATAGAACGAGATTTGGCCCTACCGTCGTTCAAACAAGGACATTGTACGGCCAAGTCACATTGAATCTCGTTCTATCTCGTTCGATCTCTGACGTAATGGAACGTCGAGTCCGGTCGGTACTTGGACGGGAAATAACTTGGGACCACCGGTTGCCATAGGCATTACTTTTGATCTCTTGTCTGAGGCCGAAATACCAATTCTGATTTTTTTTCCAAAAGCATGCTATAAGTAGCCCACCAGACAGCATCTGTCGCCTACGGCCAATGTACTTATAGCATGCTTTTGGAAAAAAAAATCAGAATTGGTATTTCGACCTCAGACAAGAAATCAAAAGCGATGCCCATGGCAACCGGTGGTCCCTGGCTTTTCCCCGTCCAAGTACCGACCGGACTCGACGTTCCTTTACGTCAGAGTTCGAACGAGATAGAACGAGATTTGGCCCTACCGTCGTTCAAACAAGGACATTGTACGGCCAAGTCACATTGAATCTCGTTCTATCTCGTTCGATCTCTGACGTAATGGAACGTCGAGTCCGGTCGGTACTTGGACGGGAAATAACTTGGGACCACCGGTTGCCATAGGCATTACTTTTGATCTCTTGTCTGAGGCCGAAATACCAATTCTGATTTTTTTTTCCAAAAGCATGCTATAAGTAGCCCACCAGACAGCATCTGTCGCCTACGGCCAATGTACTTATAGCATGCTTTTGGAAAAAAAATCAGAATTGGTATTTCGACCTCAGACAAGAAATCAAAAGCGATGCCCATGGCAACCGGTGGTCCCTGGCTTTTCCCCGTCCAAGTACCGACCGGACTCGACGTTCCTTTACGTCAGAGTTCGAACGAGATAGAACGAGATTTGGCCCTACCGTCGTTCAAACAAGGACATTGTACGGCCAAGTCACATTGAATCTCGTTCTATCTCGTTCGATCTCTGACGTAATGGAACGTCGAGTCCGGTCGGTACTTGGACGGGAAATAACTTGGGACCACCGGTTGCCATAGGCATTACTTTTGATCTCTTGTCTGAGGCCGAAATACCAATTCTGATTTTTTTTTTCCAAAAGCATGCTATAAGTAGCCCACCAGACAGCATCTGTCGCCTACGGCCAATGTACTTATAGCATGCTTTTGGAAAAAAAAATCAGAATTGGTATTTCGACCTCAGACAAGAAATCAAAAGCGATGCCCATGGCAACCGGTGGTCCCTGGCTTTTCCCCGTCCAAGTACCGACCGGACTCGACGTTCCTTTACGTCAGAGTTCGAACGAGATAGAACGAGATTTGGCCCTACCGTCGTTCAAACAAGGACATTGTACGGCCAAGTCACATTGAATCTCGTTCTATCTCGTTCGATCTCTGACGTAATGGAACGTCGAGTCCGGTCGGTACTTGGACGGGAAATAACTTGGGACCACCGGTTGCCATAGGCATTACTTTTGATCTCTTGTCTGAGGCCGAAATACCAATTCTGATTTTTTTTCCAAAAGCATGCTATAAGTAGCCCACCAGACAGCATCTGTCGCCTACGGCCAATGTACTTATAGCATGCTTTTGGAAAAAAAAATCAGAATTGGTATTTCGACCTCAGACAAGAAATCAAAAGCGATGCCCATGGCAACCGGTGGTCCCTGGCTTTTCCCCGTCCAAGTACCGACCGGACTCGACGTTCCTTTACGTCAGAGTTCGAACGAGATAGAACGAGATTTGGCCCTACCGTCGTTCAAACAAGGACATTGTACGGCCAAGTCACATTGAATCTCGTTCTATCTCGTTCGATCTCTGACGTAATGGAACGTCGAGTCCGGTCGGTACTTGGACGGGAAATAACTTGGGACCACCGGTTGCCATAGGCATTACTTTTGATCTCTTGTCTGAGGCCGAAATACCAATTCTGATTTTTTTTCCAAAAGCATGCTATAAGTAGCCCACCAGACAGCATCTGTCGCCTACGGCCAATGTACTTATAGCATGCTTTTGGAAAAAAAAATCAGAATTGGTATTTCGACCTCAGACAAGAAATCAAAAGCGATGCCCATGGCAACCGGTGGTCCCTGGCTTTTCCCCGTCCAAGTACCGACCGGACTCGACGTTCCTTTACGTCAGAGTTCGAACGAGATAGAACGAGATTTGGCCCTACCGTCGTTCAAACAAGGACATTGTACGGCCAAGTCACATTGAATCTCGTTCTATCTCGTTCGATCTCTGACGTAATGGAACGTCGAGTCCGGTCGGTACTTGGACGGGAAATAACTTGGGACCACCGGTTGCCATAGGCATTACTTTTGATCTCTTGTCTGAGGCCGAAATACCAATTCTGATTTTTTTCCAAAAGCATGCTATAAGTAGCCCACCAGAACAGCATCTGTCGCCTACGGCCAATGTACTTATAGCATGCTTTTGGAAAAAAAATCAGAATTGGTATTTCGACCTCAGACAAGAAATCAAAAGCGATGCCCATGGCAACCGGTGGTCCCTGGCTTTTCCCCGTCCAAGTACCGACCGGACTCGACGTTCCTTTACGTCAGAGTTCGAACGAGATAGAACGAGATTTGGCCCTACCGTCGTTCAAACAAGGACATTGTACGGCCAAGTCACATTGAATCTCGTTCTATCTCGTTCGATCTCTGACGTAATGGAACGTCGAGTCCGGTCGGTACTTGGACGGGAAATAACTTGGGACCACCGGTTGCCATAGGCATTACTTTTGATCTCTTGTCTGAGGCCGAAATACCAATTCTGATTTTTTTTCCAAAAGCATGCTATAAGTAGCCCACCAGACAGCATCTGTCGCCTACGGCCAATGTACTTATAGCATGCTTTTGGAAAAAAAATCAGAATTGGTATTTCGACCTCAGACAAGAAATCAAAAGCGATGCCCATGGCAACCGGTGGTCCCTGGCTTTTCCCCGTCCAAGTACCGACCGGACTCGACGTTCCTTTACGTCAGAGTTCGAACGAGATAGAACGAGATTTGGCCCTACCGTCGTTCAAACAAGGACATTGTACGGCCAAGTCACATTGAATCTCGTTCTATCTCGTTCGATCTCTGACGTAATGGAACGTCGAGTCCGGTCGGTACTTGGACGGGAAATAACTTGGGACCACCGGTTGCCATAGGCATTACTTTTGATCTCTTGTCTGAGGCCGAAATACCAATTCTGATTTTTTTTTTCCAAAAGCATGCTATAAGTAGCCCACCAGACAGCATCTGTCGCCTACGGCCAATGTACTTATAGCATGCTTTTGGAAAAAAAATCAGAATTGGTATTTCGACCTCAGACAAGAAATCAAAAGCGATGCCCATGGCAACCGGTGGTCCCTGGCTTTTCCCCGTCCAAGTACCGACCGGACTCGACGTTCCTTTACGTCAGAGTTCGAACGAGATAGAACGAGATTTGGCCCTACCGTCGTTCAAACAAGGACATTGTACGGCCAAGTCACATTGAATCTCGTTCTATCTCGTTCGATCTCTGACGTAATGGAACGTCGAGTCCGGTCGGTACTTGGACGGGAAATAACTTGGGACCACCGGTTGCCATAGGCATTACTTTGATCTCTTGTCTGAGGCCGAAATACCAATTCTGATTTTTTTTCCAAAAGCATGCTATAAGTAGCCCACCAGACAGCATCTGTCGCCTACGGCCAATGTACTTATAGCATGCTTTTGGAAAAAAAATCAGAATTGGTATTTCGACCTCAGACAAGAAATCAAAAGCGATGCCCATGGCAACCGGTGGTCCCTGGCTTTTCCCGTCCAAGTACCGACCGGACTCGACGTTCCTTTACGTCAGAGTTCGAACGAGATAGAACGAGATTTGGCCCTACCGTCGTTCAAACAAGGACATTGTACGGCCAAGTCACATTGAATCTCGTTCTATCTCGTTCGATCTCTGACGTAATGGAACGTCGAGTCCGGTCGGTACTTGGACGGGAAATAACTTGGGACCACCGGTTGCCATAGGCATTACTTTTGATCTCTTGTCTGAGGCCGAAATACCAATTCTGATTTTTTTTCCAAAAGCATGCTATAAGTAGCCCACCAGACAGCATCTGTCGCCTACGGCCAATGTACTTATAGCATGCTTTTGGAAAAAAAATCAGAATTGGTATTTCGACCTCAGACAAGAAATCAAAAGCAATGCCCATGGCAACCGGTGGTCCCTGGCTTTTCCCCGTCCAAGTACCGACCGGACTCGACGTTCCTTTACGTCAGAGTTCGAACGAGATAGAACGAGATTTGGCCCTACCGTCGTTCAAACAAGGACATTGTACGGCCAAGTCACATTGAATCTCGTTCTATCTCGTTCGATCTCTGACGTAATGGAACGTCGAGTCCGGTCGGTACTTGGACGGGAAATAACTTGGGACCACCGGTTGCCATAGGCATTACTTTTGATCTCTTGTCTGAGGCCGAAATACCAATTCTGATTTTTTTTCCAAAAGCATGCTATAAGTAGCCCACCAGACAGCATCTGTCGCCTACGGCCAATGTACTTATAGCATGCTTTTGGAAAAAAAATCAGAATTGGTATTTCGACCTCAGACAAGAAATCAAAAGCGATGCCCATGGCAACCGGTGGTCCCTGGCTTTTCCCCGTCCAAGTACCGACCGGACTCGACGTTCCTTTACGTCAGAGTTCGAACGAGATAGAACGAGATTTGGCCCTACCGTCGTTCAAACAAGGACATTGTACGGCCAAGTCACATTGAATCTCGTTCTATCTCGTTCGATCTCTGACGTAATGGAACGTCGAGTCCGGTCGGTACTTGGACGGGAAATAACTTGGGACCACCGGTTGCCATAGGCATTACTTTTGATCTCTTGTCTGAGGCCGAAATACCAATTCTGATTTTTTTTTCCAAAAGCATGCTATAAGTAGCCCACCAGACAGCATCTGTCGCCTACGGCCAATGTACTTATAGCATGCTTTTGGAAAAAAAATCAGAATTGGTATTTCGACCTCAGACAAGAAATCAAAAGCGATGCCCATGGCAACCGGTGGTCCCTGGCTTTTCCCCGTCCAAGTACCGACCGGACTCGACGTTCCTTTACGTCAGAGTTCGAACGAGATAGAACGAGATTTGGCCCTACCGTCGTTCAAACAAGGACATTGTACGGCCAAGTCACATTGAATCTCGTTCTATCTCGTTCGATCTCTGACGTAATGGAACGTCGAGTCCGGTCGGTACTTGGACGGGAAATAACTTGGGACCACCGGTTGCCATAGGCATTACTTTTGATCTCTTGTCTGAGGCCGAAATACCAATTCTGATTTTTTTTCCAAAAGCATGCTATAAGTAGCCCACCAGACAGCATCTGTCGCCTACGGCCAATGTACTTATAGCATGCTTTTGGAAAAAAAATCAGAATTGGTATTTCGACCTCAGACAAGAAATCAAAAGCGATGCCCATGGCAACCGGTGGTCCCTGGCTTTTCCCCGTCCAAGTACCGACCGGACTCGACGTTCCTTTACGTCAGAGTTCGAACGAGATAGAACGAGATTTGGCCCTACCGTCGTTCAAACAAGGACATTGTACGGCCAAGTCACATTGAATCTCGTTCTATCTCGTTTGATCTCTGACGTAATGGAACGTCGAGTCCGGTCGGTACTTGGACGGGAAATAACTTGGGACCACCGGTTGCCATAGGCATTACTTTTGATCTCTTGTCTGAGGCCGAAATACCAATTCTGATTTTTTTCCAAAAGCATGCTATAAGTAGCCCACCAGACAGCATCTGTCGCCTACGGCCAATGTACTTATAGCATGCTTTTGGAAAAAAAATCAGAATTGGTATTTCGACCTCAGACAAGAAATCAAAAGCGATGCCCATGGCAACCGGTGGTCCCTGGCTTTTCCCCGTCCAAGTACCGACCGGACTCGACGTTCCTTTACGTCAGAGTTCGAACGAGATAGAACGAGATTTGGCCCTACCGTCGTTCAAACAAGGACATTGTACGGCCAAGTCACATTGAATCTCGTTCTATCTCGTTCGATCTCTGACGTAATGGAACGTCGAGTCCGGTCGGTACTTGGACGGGAAATAACTTGGGACCACCGGTTGCCATAGGCATTACTTTTGATCTCTTGTCTGAGGCCGAAATACCAATTCTGATTTTTTTTTTCCAAAAGCATGCTATAAGTAGCCCACCAGACAGCATCTGTCGCCTACGGCCAATGTACTTATAGCATGCTTTTGGAAAAAAAATCAGAATTGGTATTTCGACCTCAGACAAGAAATCAAAAGCGATGCCCATGGCAACCGGTGGTCCCTGGCTTTTCCCCGTCCAAGTACCGACCGGACTCGACGTTCCTTTACGTCAGAGTTCGAACGAGATAGAACGAGATTTGGCCCTACCGTCGTTCAAACAAGGACATTGTACGGCCAAGTCACATTGAATCTCGTTCTATCTCGTTCGATCTCTGACGTAATGGAACGTCGAGTCCGGTCGGTACTTGGACGGGAAATAACTTGGGACCACCGGTTGCCATAGGCATTACTTTTGATCTCTTGTCTGAGGCCGAAATACCAATTCTGATTTTTTTTCCAAAAGCATGCTATAAGTAGCCCACCAGACAGCATCTGTCGCCTACGGCCAATGTACTTATAGCATGCTTTTGGAAAAAAAATCAGAATTGGTATTTCGACCTCAGACAAGAAATCAAAAGCGATGCCCATGGCAACCGGTGGTCCCTGGCTTTTCCCCGTCCAAGTACCGACCGGACTCGACGTTCCTTTACGTCAGAGTTCGAACGAGATAGAACGAGATTTGGCCCTACCGTCGTTCAAACAAGGACATTGTACGGCCAAGTCACATTGAATCTCGTTCTATCTCGTTCGATCTCTGACGTAATGGAACGTCGAGTCCGGTCGGTACTTGGACGGGAAATAACTTGGGACCACCGGTTGCCATAGGCATTACTTTTGATCTCTTGTCTGAGGCCGAAATACCAATTCTGATTTTTTTTCCAAAAGCATGCTATAAGTAGCCCACCAGACAGCATCTGTCGCCTACGGCCAATGTACTTATAGCATGCTTTTGGAAAAAAAAATCAGAATTGGTATTTCGACCTCAGACAAGAAATCAAAAGCGATGCCCATGGCAACCGGTGGTCCCTGGCTTTTCCCCGTCCAAGTACCGACCGGACTCGACGTTCCTTTACGTCAGAGTTCGAACGAGATAGAACGAGATTTGGCCCTACCGTCGTTCAAACAAGGACATTGTACGGCCAAGTCACATTGAATCTCGTTCTATCTCGTTCGATCTCTGACGTAATGGAACGTCGAGTCCGGTCGGTACTTGGACGGGAAATAACTTGGGACCACCGGTTGCCATAGGCATTACTTTTGATCTCTTGTCTGAGGCCGAAATACCAATTCTGATTTTTTTTTCAAAAAGCATGCTATAAGTAGCCCACCAGACAGCATCTGTCGCCTACGGCCAATGTACTTATAGCATGCTTTTGGAAAAAAAATCAGAATTGGTATTTCGACCTCAGACAAGAAATCAAAAGCGATGCCCATGGCAACCGGTGGTCCCTGGCTTTTCCCCGTCCAAGTACCGACCGGACTCGACGTTCCTTTACGTCAGAGTTCGAACGAGATAGAACGAGATTTGGCCCTACCGTCGTTCAAACAAGGACATTGTACGGCCAAGTCACATTGAATCTCGTTCTATCTCGTTCGATCTCTGACGTAATGGAACGTCGAGTCCGGTCGGTACTTGGACGGGAAATAACTTGGGACCACCGGTTGCCATAGGCATTACTTTTGATCTCTTGTCTGAGGCCGAAATACCAATTCTGATTTTTTTTCCAAAAGCATGCTATAAGTAGCCCACCAGACAGCATCTGTCGCCTACGGCCAATGTACTTATAGCATGCTTTTGGAAAAAAAATCAGAATTGGTATTTCGACCTCAGACAAGAAATCAAAAGCGATGCCCATGGCAACCGGTGGTCCCTGGCTTTTCCCCGTCCAAGTACCGACCGGACTCGACGTTCCTTTACGTCAGAGTTCGAACGAGATAGAACGAGATTTGGCCCTACCGTCGTTCAAACAAGGACATTGTACGGCCAAGTCACATTGAATCTCGTTCTATCTCGTTCGATCTCTGACGTAATGGAACGTCGAGTCCGGTCGGTACTTGGACGGGAAATAACTTGGGACCACCGGTTGCCATAGGCATTACTTTTGATCTCTTGTCTGAGGCCGAAATACAATTCTGATTTTTTTTTTCCAAAAGCATGCTATAAGTAGCCCACCAGACAGCATCTGTCGCCTACGGCCAATGTACTTATAGCATGCTTTTGGAAAAAAAATCAGAATTGGTATTTCGACCTCAGACAAGAAATCAAAAGCGATGCCCATGGCAACCGGTGGTCCCTGGCTTTTCCCCGTCCAAGTACCGACCGGACTCGACGTTCCTTTACGTCAGAGTTCGAACGAGATAGAACGAGATTTGGCCCTACCGTCGTTCAAACAAGGACATTGTACGGCCAAGTCACATTGAATCTCGTTCTATCTCGTTCGATCTCTGACGTAATGGAACGTCGAGTCCGGTCGGTACTTGGACGGGAAATAACTTGGGACCACCGGTTGCCATAGGCATTACTTTTGATCTCTTGTCTGAGGCCGAAATACCAATTCTGATTTTTTTTCCAAAAGCATGCTATAAGTAGCCCACCAGACAGCATCTGTCGCCTACGGCCAATGTACTTATAGCATGCTTTTGGAAAAAAAAATCAGAATTGGTATTTCGACCTCAGACAAGAAATCAAAAGCGATGCCCATGGCAACCGGTGGTCCCTGGCTTTTCCCCGTCCAAGTACCGACCGGACTCGACGTTCCTTTACGTCAGAGTTCGAACGAGATAGAACGAGATTTGGCCCTACCGTCGTTCAAACAAGGACATTGTACGGCCAAGTCACATTGAATCTCGTTCTATCTCGTTCGATCTCTGACGTAATGGAACGTCGAGTCCGGTCGGTACTTGGACGGGAAATAACTTGGGACCACCGGTTGCCATAGGCATTACTTTTGATCTCTTGTCTGAGGCCGAAATACCAATTCTGATTTTTTTTCCAAAAGCATGCTATAAGTAGCCCACCAGACAGCATCTGTCGCCTACGGCCAATGTACTTATAGCATGCTTTTGGAAAAAAAATCAGAATTGGTATTTCGACCTCAGACAAGAAATCAAAAGCGATGCCCATGGCAACCGGTGGTCCCTGGCTTTTCCCCGTCCAAGTACCGACCGGACTCGACGTTCCTTTACGTCAGAGTTCGAACGAGATAGAACGAGATTTGGCCCTACCGTCGTTCAAACAAGGACATTGTACGGCCAAGTCACATTGAATCTCGTTCTATCTCGTTCGATCTCTGACGTAATGGAACGTCGAGTCCGGTCGGTACTTGGACGGGAAATAACTTGGGACCACCGGTTGCCATAGGCATTACTTTTGATCTCTTGTCTGAGGCCGAAATACCAATTCTGATTTTTTTTCCAAAAGCATGCTATAAGTAGCCCACCAGACAGCATCTGTCGCCTACGGCCAATGTACTTATAGCATGCTTTTGGAAAAAAAATCAGAATTGGTATTTCGACCTCAGACAAGAAATCAAAAGCGATGCCCATGGCAACCGGTGGTCCCTGGCTTTTCCCCGTCCAAGTACCGACCGGACTCGACGTTCCTTTACGTCAGAGTTCGAACGAGATAGAACGAGATTTGGCCCTACCGTCGTTCAAACAAGGACATTGTACGGCCAAGTCACATTGAATCTCGTTCTATCTCGTTCGATCTCTGACGTAATGGAACGTCGAGTCCGGTCGGTACTTGGACGGGAAATAACTTGGGACCACCGGTTGCCATAGGCATTACTTTTGATCTCTTGTCTGAGGCCGAAATACCAATTCTGATTTTTTTTCCAAAAGCATGCTATAAGTAGCCCACCAGACAGCATCTGTCGCCTACGGCCAATGTACTTATAGCATGCTTTTGGAAAAAAAAATCAGAATTGGTATTTCGACCTCAGACAAGAAATCAAAAGCGATGCCCATGGCAACCGGTGGTCCCTGGCTTTTCCCCGTCCAAGTACCGACCGGACTCGACGTTCCTTTACGTCAGAGTTCGAACGAGATAGAACGAGATTTGGCCCTACCGTCGTTCAAACAAGGACATTGTACGGCCAAGTCACATTGAATCTCGTTCCATCTCGTTCGATCTCTGACGTAATGGAACGTCGAGTCCGGTCGGTACTTGGACGGGAAATAACTTGGGACCACCGGTTGCCATAGGCATTACTTTTGATCTCTTGTCTGAGGCCGAAATACCAATTCTGATTTTTTTTCCAAAAGCATGCTATAAGTAGCCCACCAGACAGCATCTGTCGCCTACGGCCAATGTACTTATAGCATGCTTTTGGAAAAAAAATCAGAATTGGTATTTCGACCTCAGACAAGAAATCAAAAGCGATGCCCATGGCAACCGGTGGTCCCTGGCTTTTCCCCGTCCAAGTACCGACCGGACTCGACGTTCCTTTACGTCAGAGTTCGAACGAGATAGAACGAGATTTGGCCCTACCGTCGTTCAAACAAGGACATTGTACGGCCAAGTCACATTGAATCTCGTTCTATCTCGTTCGATCTCTGACGTAATGGAACGTCGAGTCCGGTCGGTACTTGGACGGGAAATAACTTGGGACCACCGGTTGCCATAGGCATTACTTTTGATCTCTTGTCTGAGGCCGAAATACCAATTCTGATTTTTTTTCCAAAAGCATGCTATAAGTAGCCCACCAGACAGCATCTGTCGCCTACGGCCAATGTACTTATAGCATGCTTTTGGAAAAAAAATCAGAATTGGTATTTCGACCTCAGACAAGAAATCAAAAGCGATGCCCATGGCAACCGGTGGTCCCTGGCTTTTCCCCGTCCAAGTACCGACCGGACTCGACGTTCCTTTACGTCAGAGTTCGAACGAGATAGAACGAGATTTGGCCCTACCGTCGTTCAAACAAGGACATTGTACGGCCAAGTCACATTGAATCTCGTTCTATCTCGTTCGATCTCTGACGTAATGGAACGTCGAGTCCGGTCGGTACTTGGACGGGAAATAACTTGGGACCACCGGTTGCCATAGGCATTACTTTTGATCTCTTGTCTGAGGCCGAAATACCAATTCTGATTTTTTTTCCAAAAGCATGCTATAAGTAGCCCACCAGACAGCATCTGTCGCCTACGGCCAATGTACTTATAGCATGCTTTTGGAAAAAAAATCAGAATTGGTATTTCGACCTCAGACAAGAAATCAAAAGCGATGCCCATGGCAACCGGTGGTCCCTGGCTTTTTCCCGTCCAAGTACCGACCGGACTCGACGTTCCTTTACGTCAGAGTTCGAACGAGATAGAACGAGATTTGGCCCTACCGTCGTTCAAACAAGGACATTGTACGGCCAAGTCACATTGAATCTCGTTCCATCTCGTTCGATCTCTGACGTAATGGAACGTCGAGTCCGGTCGGTACTTGGACGGGAAATAACTTGGGACCACCGGTTGCCATAGGCATTACTTTTGATCTCTTGTCTGAGGCCGAAATACCAATTCTGATTTTTTTTTCCAAAAGCATGCTATAAGTAGCCCACCAGACAGCATCTGTCGCCTACGGCCAATGTACTTATAGCATGCTTTTGGAAAAAAAAATCAGAATTGGTATTTCGACCTCAGACAAGAAATCAAAAGCGATGCCCATGGCAACCGGTGGTCCCTGGCTTTTTCCCGTCCAAGTACCGACCGGACTCGACGTTCCTTTACGTCAGAGTTCGAACGAGATAGAACGAGATTTGGCCCTACCGTCGTTCAAACAAGGACATTGTACGGCCAAGTCACATTGAATCTCGTTCTATCTCGTTCGATCTCTGACGTAATGGAACGTCGAGTCCGGTCGGTACTTGGACGGGAAATAACTTGGGACCACCGGTTGCCATAGGCATTACTTTTGATCTCTTGTCTGAGGCCGAAATACCAATTCTGATTTTTTTTCCAAAAGCATGCTATAAGTAGCCCACCAGACAGCATCTGTCGCCTACGGCCAATGTACTTATAGCATGCTTTTGGAAAAAAAATCAGAATTGGTATTTCGACCTCAGACAAGAAATCAAAAGCGATGCCCATGGCAACCGGTGGTCCCTGGCTTTTCCCCGTCCAAGTACCGACCGGACTCGACGTTCCTTTACGTCAGAGTTCGAACGAGATAGAACGAGATTTGGCCCTACCGTCGTTCAAACAAGGACATTGTACGGCCAAGTCACATTGAATCTCGTTCTATCTCGTTCGATCTCTGACGTAATGGAACGTCGAGTCCGGTCGGTACTTGGACGGGAAATAACTTGGGACCACCGGTTGCCATAGGCATTACTTTTGATCTCTTGTCTGAGGCCGAAATACCAATTCTGATTTTTTTTCCAAAAGCATGCTATAAGTAGCCCACCAGACAGCATCTGTCGCCTACGGCCAATGTACTTATAGCATGCTTTTGGAAAAAAAATCAGAATTGGTATTTCGACCTCAGACAAGAAATCAAAAGCGATGCCCATGGCAACCGGTGGTCCCTGGCTTTTTCCCGTCCAAGTACCGACCGGACTCGACGTTCCTTTACGTCAGAGTTCGAACGAGATAGAACGAGATTTGGCCCTACCGTCGTTCAAACAAGGACATTGTACGGCCAAGTCACATTGAATCTCGTTCTATCTCGTTCGATCTCTGACGTAATGGAACGTCGAGTCCGGTCGGTACTTGGACGGGAAATAACTTGGGACCACCGGTTGCCATAGGCATTACTTTTGATCTCTTGTCTGAGGCCGAAATACCAATTCTGATTTTTTTTCCAAAAGCATGCTATAAGTAGCCCACCAGACAGCATCTGTCGCCTACGGCCAATGTACTTATAGCATGCTTTTGGAAAAAAAATCAGAATTGGTATTTCGACCTCAGACAAGAAATCAAAAGCGATGCCCATGGCAACCGGTGGTCCCTGGCTTTTCCCCGTCCAAGTACCGACCGGACTCGACGTTCCTTTACGTCAGAGTTCGAACGAGATAGAACGAGATTTGGCCCTACCGTCGTTCAAACAAGGACATTGTACGGCCAAGTCACATTGAATCTCGTTCTATCTCGTTCGATCTCTGACGTAATGGAACGTCGAGTCCGGTCGGTACTTGGACGGGAAATAACTTGGGACCACCGGTTGCCATAGGCATTACTTTTGATCTCTTGTCTGAGGCCGAAATACCAATTCTGATTTTTTTTCCAAAAGCATGCTATAAGTAGCCCACCAGACAGCATCTGTCGCCTACGGCCAATGTACTTATAGCATGCTTTTGGAAAAAAAATCAGAATTGGTATTTCGACCTCAGACAAGAAATCAAAAGCGATGCCCATGGCAACCGGTGGTCCCTGGCTTTTTCCCGTCCAAGTACCGACCGGACTCGACGTTCCTTTACGTCAGAGTTCGAACGAGATAGAACGAGATTTGGCCCTACCGTCGTTCAAACAAGGACATTGTACGGCCAAGTCACATTGAATCTCGTTCTATCTCGTTCGATCTCTGACGTAATGGAACGTCGAGTCCGGTCGGTACTTGGACGGGAAATAACTTGGGACCACCGGTTGCCATAGGCATTACTTTTGATCTCTTGTCTGAGGCCGAAATACCAATTCTGATTTTTTTTCCAAAAGCATGCTATAAGTAGCCCACCAGACAGCATCTGTCGCCTACGGCCAATGTACTTACAGCATGCTTTTGGAAAAAAAATCAGAATTGGTATTTCGACCTCAGACAAGAAATCAAAAGCGATGCCCATGGCAACCGGTGGTCCCTGGCTTTTCCCCGTCCAAGTACCGACCGGACTCGACGTTCCTTTACGTCAGAGTTCGAACGAGATAGAACGAGATTTGGCCCTACCGTCGTTCAAACAAGGACATTGTACGGCCAAGTCACATTGAATCTCGTTCTATCTCGTTCGATCTCTGACGTAATGGAACGTCGAGTCCGGTCGGTACTTGGACGGGAAATAACTTGGGACCACCGGTTGCCATAGGCATTACTTTTGATCTCTTGTCTGAGGCCGAAATACCAATTCTGATTTTTTTTCCAAAAGCATGCTATAAGTAGCCCACCAGACAGCATCTGTCGCCTACGGCCAATGTACTTATAGCATGCTTTTGGAAAAAAAATCAGAATTGGTATTTCGACCTCAGACAAGAAATCAAAAGCGATGCCCATGGCAACCGGTGGTCCCTGGCTTTTTCCCGTCCAAGTACCGACCGGACTCGACGTTCCTTTACGTCAGAGTTCGAACGAGATAGAACGAGATTTGGCCCTACCGTCGTTCAAACAAGGACATTGTACGGCCAAGTCACATTGAATCTCGTTCTATCTCGTTCGATCTCTGACGTAATGGAACGTCGAGTCCGGTCGGTACTTGGACGGGAAATAACTTGGGACCACCGGTTGCCATAGGCATTACTTTTGATCTCTTGTCTGAGGCCGAAATACCAATTCTGATTTTTTTTCCAAAAGCATGCTATAAGTAGCCCACCAGACAGCATCTGTCGCCTACGGCCAATGTACTTATAGCATGCTTTTGGAAAAAAATCAGAATTGGTATTTCGACCTCAGACAAGAAATCAAAAGCGATGCCCATGGCAACCGGTGGTCCCTGGCTTTTTCCCGTCCAAGTACCGACCGGACTCGACGTTCCTTTACGTCAGAGTTCGAACGAGATAGAACGAGATTTGGCCCTACCGTCGTTCAAACAAGGACATTGTACGGCCAAGTCACATTGAATCTCGTTCTATCTCGTTCGATCTCTGACGTAATGGAACGTCGAGTCCGGTCGGTACTTGGACGGGAAATAACTTGGGACCACCGGTTGCCATAGGCATTACTTTTGATCTCTTGTCTGAGGCCGAAATACCAATTCTGATTTTTTTTCCAAAAGCATGCTATAAGTAGCCCACCAGACAGCATCTGTCGCCTACGGCCAATGTACTTATAGCATGCTTTTGGAAAAAAAATCAGAATTGGTATTTCGACCTCAGACAAGAAATCAAAAGCGATGCCCATGGCAACCGGTGGTCCCTGGCTTTTTCCCGTCCAAGTACCGACCGGACTCGACGTTCCTTTACGTCAGAGTTCGAACGAGATAGAACGAGATTTGGCCCTACCGTCGTTCAAACAAGGACATTGTACGGCCAAGTCACATTGAATCTCGTTCTATCTCGTTCGATCTCTGACGTAATGGAACGTCGAGTCCGGTCGGTACTTGGACGGGAAATAACTTGGGACCACCGGTTGCCATAGGCATTACTTTTGATCTCTTGTCTGAGGCCGAAATACCAATTCTGATTTTTTTTCCAAAAGCATGCTATAAGTAGCCCACCAGACAGCATCTGTCGCCTACGGCCAATGTACTTATAGCATGCTTTTGGAAAAAAAATCAGAATTGGTATTTCGACCTCAGACAAGAAATCAAAAGCGATGCCCATGGCAACCGGTGGTCCCTGGCTTTTTCCCGTCCAAGTACCGACCGGACTCGACGTTCCTTTACGTCAGAGTTCGAACGAGATAGAACGAGATTTGGCCCTACCGTCGTTCAAACAAGGACATTGTACGGCCAAGTCACATTGAATCTCGTTCTATCTCGTTCGATCTCTGACGTAATGGAACGTCGAGTCCGGTCGGTACTTGGACGGGAAATAACTTGGGACCACCGGTTGCCATAGGCATTACTTTTGATCTCTTGTCTGAGGCCGAAATACCAATTCTGATTTTTTTTCCAAAAGCATGCTATAAGTAGCCCACCAGACAGCATCTGTCGCCTACGGCCAATGTACTTATAGCATGCTTTTGGAAAAAAAATCAGAATTGGTATTTCGACCTCAGACAAGAAATCAAAAGCGATGCCCATGGCAACCGGTGGTCCCTGGCTTTTTCCCGTCCAAGTACCGACCGGACTCGACGTTCCTTTACGTCAGAGTTCGAACGAGATAGAACGAGATTTGGCCCTACCGTCGTTCAAACAAGGACATTGTACGGCCAAGTCACATTGAATCTCGTTCTATCTCGTTCGATCTCTGACGTAATGGAACGTCGAGTCCGGTCGGTACTTGGACGGGAAATAACTTGGGACCACCGGTTGCCATAGGCATTACTTTTGATCTCTTGTCTGAGGCCGAAATACCAATTCTGATTTTTTTTCCAAAAGCATGCTATAAGTAGCCCACCAGACAGCATCTGTCGCCTACGGCCAATGTACTTATAGCATGCTTTTGGAAAAAAAATCAGAATTGGTATTTCGACCTCAGACAAGAAATCAAAAGCGATGCCCATGGCAACCGGTGGTCCCTGGCTTTTTCCCGTCCAAGTACCGACCGGACTCGACGTTCCTTTACGTCAGAGTTCGAACGAGATAGAACGAGATTTGCCCTACCGTCGTTCAAACAAGGACATTGTACGGCCAAGTCACATTGAATCTCGTTCTATCTCGTTCGATCTCTGACGTAATGGAACGTCGAGTCCGGTCGGTACTTGGACGGGAAATAACTTGGGACCACCGGTTGCCATAGGCATTACTTTTGATCTCTTGTCTGAGGCCGAAATACCAATTCTGATTTTTTTTTCCAAAAGCATGCTATAAGTAGCCCACCAGACAGCATCTGTCGCCTACGGCCAATGTACTTACAGCATGCTTTTGGAAAAAAAATCAGAATTGGTATTTCGACCTCAGACAAGAAATCAAAAGCGATGCCCATGGCAACCGGTGGTCCCTGGCTTTTCCCCGTCCAAGTACCGACCGGACTCGACGTTCCTTTACGTCAGAGTTCGAACGAGATAGAACGAGATTTGGCCCTACCGTCGTTCAAACAAGGACATTGTACGGCCAAGTCACATTGAATCTCGTTCTATTTCGTTCGATCTCTGACGTAATGGAACGTCGAGTCCGGTCGGTACTTGGACGGGAAATAACTTGGGACCACCGGTTACCATAGGCATTACTTTTGATCTCTTGTCTGAGGCCGAAATACCAATTCTGATTTTTTTTCCAAAAGCATGCTATAAGTAGCCCACCAGACAGCGTCTGTCGCCTACGGCCAATGTACTTATAGCATGCTTTTGGAAAAAAAATCAGAATTGGTATTTCGACCTCAGACAAGAAATCAAAAGCGATGCCCATGGCAACCGGTGGTCCCTGGCTTTTTCCCGTCCAAGTACCGACCGGACTCGACGTTCCTTTACGTCAGAGTTCGAACGAGATAGAACGAGATTTGGCCCTACCGTCGTTCAAACAAGGACATTGTACGGCCAAGTCACATTGAATATCGTTCTATCTCGTTCGATCTCTGACGTAATGGAACGTCGAGTCCGGTCGGTACTTGGACGGGAAATAACTTGGGACCACCGGTTGCCATAGGCATTACTTTTGATCTCTTGTCTGAGGCCGAAATACCAATTCTGATTTTTTTCCAAAAGCATGCTATAAGTAGCCCACCAGACAGCATCTGTCGCCTACGGCCAATGTACTTATAGCATGCTTTTGGAAAAAAAATCAGAATTGGTATTTCGACCTCAGACAAGAAATCAAAAGCGATGCCCATGGCAACCGGTGGTCCCTGGCTTTTTCCCGTCCAAGTACCGACCGGACTCGACGTTCCTTTACGTCAGAGTTCGAACGAGATAGAACGAGATTTGGCCCTACCGTCGTTCAAACAAGGACATTGTACGGCCAAGTCACATTGAATCTCGTTCTATCTCGTTCGATCTCTGACGTAATGGAACGTCGAGTCCGGTCGGTACTTGGACGGGAAATAACTTGGGACCACCGGTTGCCATAGGCATTACTTTTGATCTCTTGTCTGAGGCCGAAATACCAATTCTGATTTTTTTTTCCAAAAGCATGCTACAAGTAGCCCACCAGACAGCATCTGTCGCCTACGGCCAATGTACTTATAGCATGCTTTTGGAAAAAAATCAGAATTGGTATTTCGACCTCAGACAAGAAATCAAAAGCGATGCCCATGGCAACCGGTGGTCCCTGGCTTTTTCCCGTCCAAGTACCGACCGGACTCGACGTTCCTTTACGTCAGAGTTCGAACGAGATAGAACGAGATTTGGCCCTACCGTCGTTCAAACAAGGACATTGTACGGCCAAGTCACATTGAATCTCGTTCTATCTCGTTCGATCTCTGACGTAATGGAACGTCGAGTCCGGTCGGTACTTGGACGGGAAATAACTTGGGACCACCGGTTGCCATAGGCATTACTTTTGATCTCTTGTCTGAGGCCGAAATACCAATTCTGATTTTTTTTCCAAAAGCATGCTATAAGTAGCCCACCAGACAGCATCTGTCGCCTACGGCCAATGTACTTATAGCATGCTTTTGGAAAAAAAAATCAGAATTGGTATTTCGACCTCAGACAAGAAATCAAAAGCGATGCCCATGGCAACCGGTGGTCCCTGGCTTTTTCCCGTCCAAGTACCGACCGGACTCGACGTTCCTTTACGTCAGAGTTCGAACGAGATAGAACGAGATTTGGCCCTACCGTCGTTCAAACAAGGACATTGTACGGCCAAGTCACATTGAATCTCGTTCTATCTCGTTCGATCTCTGACGTAATGGAACGTCGAGTCCGGTTGGTACTTGACGGGAAATAACTTGGGACCACCGGTTGCCATAGGCATTACTTTTGATCTCTTGTCTGAGGCCGAAATACCAATTCTGATTTTTTTTCCAAAAGCATGCTATAAGTAGCCCACCAGACAGCATCTGTCGCCTACGGCCAATGTACTTATAGCATGCTTTTGGAAAAAAAATCAGAATTGGTATTTCGACCTCAGACAAGAAATCAAAAGCGATGCCCATGGCAACCGGTGGTCCCTGGCTTTTTCCCGTCCAAGTACCGACCGGACTCGACGTTCCTTTACGTCAGAGTTCGAACGAGATAGAACGAGATTTGGCCCTACCGTCGTTCAAACAAGGACATTGTACGGCCAAGTCACATTGAATCTCGTTCTATCTCGTTCGATCTCTGACGTAATGGAACGTCGAGTCCGGTCGGTACTTGGACGGGAAATAACTTGGGACCACCGGTTGCCATAGGCATTACTTTTGATCTCTTGTCTGAGGCCGAAATACCAATTCTGATTTTTTTTCCAAAAGCATGCTATAAGTAGCCCACCAGACAGCATCTGTCGCCTACGGCCAATGTACTTATAGCATGCTTTTGGAAAAAAAATCAGAATTGGTATTTCGACCTCAGACAAGAAATCAAAAGCGATGCCCATGGCAACCGGTGGTCCCTGGCTTTTCCCCGTCCAAGTACCGACCGGACTCGACGTTCCTTTACGTCAGAGTTCGAACGAGATAGAACGAGATTTGGCCCTACCGTCGTTCAAACAAGGACATTGTACGGCCAAGTCACATTGAATCTCGTTCTATCTCGTTCGATCTCTGACGTAATGGAACGTCGAGTCCGGTCGGTACTTGGACGGGAAATAACTTGGGACCACCGGTTGCCATAGGCATTACTTTTGATCTCTTGTCTGAGGCCGAAATACCAATTCTGATTTTTTTTCCAAAAGCATGCTATAAGTAGCCCACCAGACAGCATCTGTCGCCTACGGCCAATGTACTTATAGCATGCTTTTGGAAAAAAAATCAGAATTGGTATTTCGACCTCAGACAAGAAATCAAAAGCGATGCCCATGGCAACCGGTGGTCCCTGGCTTTTCCCGTCCAAGTACCGACCGGACTCGACGTTCCTTTACGTCAGAGTTCGAACGAGATAGAACGAGATTTGGCCCTACCGTCGTTCAAACAAGGACATTGTACGGCCAAGTCACATTGAATCTCGTTCTATCTCGTTCGATCTCTGACGTAATGGAACGTCGAGTCCGGTCGGTACTTGGACGGGAAATAACTTGGGACCACCGGTTGCCATAGGCATTACTTTTGATCTCTTGTCTGAGGCCGAAATACCAATTCTGATTTTTTTTCCAAAAGCATGCTATAAGTAGCCCACCAGACAGCATCTGTCGCCTACGGCCAATGTACTTATAGCATGCTTTTGGAAAAAAAAATCAGAATTGGTATTTCGACCTCAGACAAGAAATCAAAAGCGATGCCCATGGCAACCGGTGGTCCCTGGCTTTTTCCCGTCCAAGTACCGACCGGACTCGACGTTCCTTTACGTCAGAGTTCGAACGAGATAGAACGAGATTTGGCCCTACCGTCGTTCAAACAAGGACATTGTACGGCCAAGTCACATTGAATCTCGTTCTATCTCGTTCGATCTCTGACGTAATGGAACGTCGAGTCCGGTTGGTACTTGGACGGGAAATAACTTGGGACCACCGGTTGCCATAGGCATTACTTTTGATCTCTTGTCTGAGGCCGAAATACCAATTCTGATTTTTTTTCCAAAAGCATGCTATAAGTAGCCCACCAGACAGCATCTGTCGCCTACGGCCAATGTACTTATAGCATGCTTTTGGAAAAAAAATCAGAATTGGTATTTCGACCTCAGACAAGAAATCAAAAGCGATGCCCATGGCAACCGGTGGTCCCTGGCTTTTTCCCGTCCAAGTACCGACCGGACTCGACGTTCCTTTACGTCAGAGTTCGAACGAGATAGAACGAGATTTGGCCCTACCGTCGTTCAAACAAGGACATTGTACGGCCAAGTCACATTGAATCTCGTTCTATCTCGTTCGATCTCTGACGTAATGGAACGTCGAGTCCGGTCGGTACTTGGACGGGAAATAACTTGGGACCACCGGTTGCCATAGGCATTACTTTTGATCTCTTGTCTGAGGCCGAAATACCAATTCTGAGTTTTTTTTCCAAAAGCATGCTATAAGTAGCCCACCAGACAGCATCTGTCGCCTACGGCCAATGTACTTATAGCATGCTTTTGGAAAAAAAATCAGAATTGGTATTTCGACCTCAGACAAGAAATCAAAAGCGATGCCCATGGCAACCGGTGGTCCCTGGCTTTTTCCCGTCCAAGTACCGACCGGACTCGACGTTCCTTTACGTCAGAGTTCGAACGAGATAGAACGAGATTTGGCCCTACCGTCGTTCAAACAAGGACATTGTACGGCCAAGTCACATTGAATCTCGTTCTATCTCGTTCGATCTCTGACGTAATGGAACGTCGAGTCCGGTCGGTACTTGGACGGGAAATAACTTGGGACCACCGGTTGCCATAGGCATTACTTTTGATCTCTTGTCTGAGGCCGAAATACCAATTCTGATTTTTTTTCCAAAAGCATGCTATAAGTAGCCCACCAGACAGCATCTGTCGCCTACGGCCAATGTACTTATAGCATGCTTTTGGAAAAAAAATCAGAATTGGTATTTCGACCTCAGACAAGAAATCAAAAGCGATGCCCACGGCAACCGGTGGTCCCTGGCTTTTTCCCGTCCAAGTACCGACCGGACTCGACGTTCCTTTACGTCAGAGTTCGAACGAGATAGAACGAGATTTGGCCCTACCGTCGTTCAAACAAGGACATTGTACGGCCAAGTCACATTGAATCTCGTTCTATCTCGTTCGATCTCTGACGTAATGGAACGTCGAGTCCGGTCGGTACTTGGACGGGAAATAACTTGGGACCACCGGTTGCCATAGGCATTACTTTTGATCTCTTGTCTGAGGCCGAAATACCAATTCTGATTTTTTTTCCAAAAGCATGCTATAAGTAGCCCACCAGACAGCATCTGTCGCCTACGGCCAATGTACTTATAGCATGCTTTTGGAAAAAAAATCAGAATTGGTATTTCGACCTCAGACAAGAAATCAAAAGCGATGCCCATGGTAACCGGTGGTCCCTGGCTTTTTCCCGTCCAAGTACCGACCGGACTCGACGTTCCTTTACGTCAGAGTTCGAACGAGATAGAACGAGATTTGGCCCTACCGTCGTTCAAACAAGGACATTGTACGGCCAAGTCACATTGAATCTCGTTCTATCTCGTTCGATCTCTGACGTAATGGAACGTCGAGTCCGGTCGGTACTTGGACGGGAAATAACTTGGGACCACCGGTTGCCATAGGCATTACTTTTGATCTCTTGTCTGAGGCCGAAATACCAATTCTGATTTTTTCCAAAAGCATGCTATAAGTAGCCCACCAGACAGCATCTGTCGCCTACGGCCAATGTACTTATAGCATGCTTTTGGAAAAAAAATCAGAATTGGTATTTCGACCTCAGACAAGAAATCAAAAGCGATGCCCATGGCAACCGGTGGTCCCTGGCTTTTTCCCGTCCAAGTACCGACCGGACTCGACGTTCCTTTACGTCAGAGTTCGAACGAGATAGAACGAGATTTGGCCCTACCGTCGTTCAAACAAGGACATTGTACGGCCAAGTCACATTGAATCTCGTTCTATCTCGTTCGATCTCTGACGTAATGGAACGTCGAGTCCGGTCGGTACTTGGACGGGAAATAACTTGGGACCACCGGTTGCCATAGGCATTACTTTTGATCTCTTGTCTGAGGCCGAAATACCAATTCTGATTTTTTTTCCAAAAGCATGCTATAAGTAGCCCACCAGACAGCATCTGTCGCCTACGGCCAATGTACTTATAGCATGCTTTTGGAAAAAAAATCAGAATTGGTATTTCGACCTCAGACAAGAAATCAAAAGCGATGCCCATGGCAACCGGTGGTCCCTGGCTTTTTCCCGTCCAAGTACCGACCGGACTCGACGTTCCTTTACGTCAGAGTTCGAACGAGATAGAACGAGATTTGGCCCTACCGTCGTTCAAACAAGGACATTGTACGGCCAAGTCACATTGAATCTCGTTCTATCTCGTTCGATCTCTGACGTAATGGAACGTCGAGTCCGGTCGGTACTTGGACGGGAAATAACTTGGGACCACCGGTTGCCATAGGCATTACTTTTGATCTCTTGTCTGAGGCCGAAATACCAATTCTGATTTTTTTTCCAAAAGCATGCTATAAGTAGCCCACCAGACAGCATCTGTCGCCTACGGCCAATGTACTTATAGCATGCTTTTGGAAAAAAAATCAGAATTGGTATTTCGACCTCAGACAAGAAATCAAAAGCGATGCCCATGGCAACCGGTGGTCCCTGGCTTTTTCCCGTCCAAGTACCGACCGGACTCGACGTTCCTTTACGTCAGAGTTCGAACGAGATAGAACGAGATTTGGCCCTACCGTCGTTCAAACAAGGACATTGTACGGCCAAGTCACATTGAATCTCGTTCTATCTCGTTCGATCTCTGACGTAATGGAACGTCGAGTCCGGTCGGTACTTGGACGGGAAATAACTTGGGACCACCGGTTGCCATAGGCATTACTTTTGATCTCTTGTCTGAGGCCGAAATACCAATTCTGATTTTTTTTCCAAAAGCATGCTATAAGTAGCCCACCAGACAGCATCTGTCGCCTACGGCCAATGTACTTATAGCATGCTTTTGGAAAAAAAATCAGAATTGGTATTTCGACCTCAGACAAGAAATCAAAAGCGATGCCCATGGCAACCGGTGGTCCCTGGCTTTTTCCCGTCCAAGTACCGACCGGACTCGACGTTCCTTTACGTCAGAGTTCGAACGAGATAGAACGAGATTTGGCCCTACCGTCGTTCAAACAAGGACATTGTACGGCCAAGTCACATTGAATCTCGTTCTATCTCGTTCGATCTCTGACGTAATGGAACGTCGAGTCCGGTCGGTACTTGGACGGGAAATAACTTGGGACCACCGGTTGCCATAGGCATTACTTTTGATCTCTTGTCTGAGGCCGAAATACCAATTCTGATTTTTTTTCCAAAAGCATGCTATAAGTAGCCCACCAGACAGCATATGTCGCCTACGGCCAATGTACTTATAGCATGCTTTTGGAAAAAAAATCAGAATTGGTATTTCGACCTCAGACAAGAAATCAAAAGCGATGCCCATGGCAACCGGTGGTCCCTGGCTTTTTCCCGTCCAAGTACTGACCGGACTCGACGTTCCTTTACGTCAGAGTTCGAACGAGATAGAACGAGATTTGGCCCTACCGTCGTTCAAACAAGGACATTGTACGGCCAAGTCACATTGAATCTCGTTCTATCTCGTTCGATCTCTGACGTAATGGAACGTCAAGTCCGGTCGGTACTTGGACGGGAAATAACTTGGGACCACCGGTTGCCATAGGCATTACTTTTGATCTCTTGTCTGAGGCCGAAATACCAATTCTGATTTTTTTTCCAAAAGCATGCTATAAGTAGCCCACCAGACAGCATCTGTCGCCTACGGCAATGTACTTATAGCATGCTTTTGGAAAAAAAATCAGAATTGGTATTTCGACCTCAGACAAGAAATCAAAAGCGATGCCCATGGCAACCGGTGGTCCCTGGCTTTTCCCGTCCAAGTACCGACCGGACTCGACGTTCCTTTACGTCAGAGTTCGAACGAGATAGAACGAGATTTGGCCCTACCGTCGTTCAAACAAGGACATTGTACGGCCAAGTCACATTGAATCTCGTTCTATCTCGTTCGATCTCTGACGTAATGGAACGTCGAGTCCGGTCGGTACTTGGACGGGAAATAACTTGGGACCACCGGTTGCCATAGGCATTACTTTTGATCTCTTGTCTGAGGCCGAAATACCAATTCTGATTTTTTTTCCAAAAGCATGCTATAAGTAGCCCACCAGACAGCATCTGTCGCCTACGGCCAATGTACTTATAGCATGCTTTTGGAAAAAAAATCAGAATTGGTATTTCGACCTCAGACAAGAAATCAAAAGCGATGCCCATGGCAACCGGTGGTCCCTGGCTTTTTCCCGTCCAAGTACCGACCAGACTCGACGTTCCTTTACGTCAGAGTACGAACGAGATAGAACGAGATTTGGCCCTACCGTCGTTCAAACAAGGACATTGTACGGCCAAGTCACATTGAATCTCGTTCTATCTCGTTCGATCTCTGACGTAATGGAACGTCGAGTCCGGTCGGTACTTGGACGGGAAATAACTTGGGACCACCGGTTGCCATAGGCATTACTTTTGATCTCTTGTCTGAGGCCGAAATACCAATTCTGATTTTTTTCCAAAAGCATGCTATAAGTAGCCCACCAGACAGCATCTGTCGCCTACGGCCAATGTACTTATAGCATGCTTTTGGAAAAAAAATCAGAATTGGTATTTCGACCTCAGACAAGAAATCAAAAGCGATGCCCATGGCAACCGGTGGTCCCTGGCTTTTTCCCGTCCAAGTACCGACCAGACTCGACGTTCCTTTACGTCAGAGTTCGAACGAGATAGAACGAGATTTGCCCTACCGTCGTTCAAACAAGGACATTGTACGGCCAAGTCACATTGAATCTCGTTCGATCTCTGACGTAATGGAACGTCGAGTCCGGTCGGTACTTGGACGGGAAATAACTTGGGACCACCGGTTGCCATAGGCATTACTTTTGATCTCTTGTCTGAGGCCGAAATACCAATTCTGATTTTTTTTCCAAAAGCATGCTATAAGTAGCCCACCAGACAGCATCTGTCGCCTACGGCCAATGTACTTATAGCATGCTTTTGGAAAAAAAATCAGAATTGGTATTTCGACCTCAGACAAGAAATCAAAAGCGATGCCCATGGCAACCGGTGGTCCCTGGCTTTTTCCCGTCCAAGTACCGACCGGACTCGACGTTCCTTTACGTCAGAGTTCGAACGAGATAGAACGAGATTTGGCCCTACCGTCGTTCAAACAAGGACATTGTACGGCCAAGTCACATTGAATCTCGTTCTATCTCGTTCGATCTCTGACGTAATGGAACGTCGAGTCCGGTCGGTACTTGGACGGGAAATAACTTGGGACCACCGGTTGCCATAGGCATTACTTTTGATCTCTTGTCTGAGGCCGAAATACCAATTCTGAGTTTTTTTCCAAAAGCATGCTATAAGTAGCCCACCAGACAGCATCTGTCGCCTACGGCCAATGTACTTATAGCATGCTTTTGGAAAAAAAATCAGAATTGGTATTTCGACCTCAGACAAGAAATCAAAAGCGATGCCCATGGCAACCGGTGGTCCCTGGCTTTTTCCCGTCCAAGTACCGACCGGACTCGACGTTCCTTTACGTCAGAGTTCGAACGAGATAGAACGAGATTTGGCCCTACCGTCGTTCAAACAAGGACATTGTACGGCCAAGTCACATTGAATCTCGTTCTATCTCGTTCGATCTCTGACGTAATGGAACGTCGAGTCCGGTCGGTACTTGGACGGGAATAACTTGGGACCACCGGTTGCCATAGGCATTACTTTTGATCTCTTGTCTGAGGCCGAAATACCAATTCTGATTTTTTTTCCAAAAGCATGCTATAAGTAGCCCACCAGACAGCATCTGTCGCCTACGGCCAATGTACTTATAGCATGCTTTTGGAAAAAAAATCAGAATTGGTATTTCGACCTCAGACAAGAAATCAAAAGCGATGCCCATGGTAACCGGTGGTCCCTGGCTTTTTCCCGTCCAAGTACCGACCGGACTCGACGTTCCTTTACGTCAGAGTTCGAACGAGATAGAACGAGATTTGGCCCTACCGTCGTTCAAACAAGGACATTGTACGGCCAAGTCACATTGAATCTCGTTCTATCTCGTTCGATCTCTGACGTAATGGAACGTCGAGTCCGGTCGGTACTTGGACGGGAAATAACTTGGGACCACCGGTTGCCATAGGCATTACTTTTGATCTCTTGTCTGAGGCCGAAATACCAATTCTGATTTTTTTTCCAAAAGCATGCTATAAGTAGCCACCAGACAGCATCTGTCGCCTACGGCCAATGTACTTATAGCATGCTTTTGGAAAAAAAATCAGAATTGGTATTTCGACCTCAGACAAGAAATCAAAAGCGATGCCCATGGCAACCGGTGGTCCCTGGCTTTTCCCGTCCAAGTACCGACCGGACTCGACGTTCCTTTACGTCAGAGTTCGAACGAGATAGAACGAGATTTGGCCCTACCGTCGTTCAAACAAGGACATTGTACGGCCAAGTCACATTGAATCTCGTTCTATCTCGTTCGATCTCTGACGTAATGGAACGTCGAGTCCGGTCGGTACTTGGACGGGAAATAACTTGGGACCACCGGTTGCCATAGGCATTACTTTTGATCTCTTGTCTGAGGCCGAAATACCAATTCTGATTTTTTTTCCAAAAGCATGCTATAAGTAGCCCACCAGACAGCATCTGTCGCCTACGGCCAATGTACTTATAGCATGCTTTTGGAAAAAAAATCAGAATTGGTATTTCGACCTCAGACAAGAAATCAAAAGCGATGCCCATGGCAACCGGTGGTCCCTGGCTTTTTCCCGTCCAAGTACCGACCGGACTCGACGTTCCTTTACGTCAGAGTTCGAACGAGATAGAACGAGATTTGGCCCTACCGTCGTTCAAACAAGGACATTGTACGGCCAAGTCACATTGAATCTCGTTCTATCTCGTTCGATCTCTGACGTAATGGAACGTCGAGTCCGGTCGGTACTTGGACGGGAAATAACTTGGGACCACCGGTTGCCATAGGCATTACTTTTGATCTCTTGTCTGAGGCCGAAATACCAATTCTGATTTTTTTTCCAAAAGCATGCTATAAGTAGCCCACCAGACAGCATCTGTCGCCTACGGCCAATGTACTTATAGCATGCTTTTGGAAAAAAAATCAGAATTGTATTTCGACCTCAGACAAGAAATCAAAAGCGATGCCCATGGCAACCGGTGGTCCCTGGCTTTTTCCCGTCCAAGTACCGACCGACTCGACGTTCCTTTACGTCAGAGTTCGAACGAGATAGAACGAGATTTGGCCCTACCGTCGTTCAAACAAGGACATTGTACGGCCAAGTCACATTGAATCTCGTTCTATCTCGTTCGATCTCTGACGTAATGGAACGTCGAGTCCGGTCGGTACTTGGACGGGAAATAACTTGGGACCACCGGTTGCCATAGGCATTACTTTTGATCTCTTGTCTGAGGCCGAAATACCAATTCTGATTTTTTTTCCAAAAGCATGCTATAAGTAGCCCACCAGACAGCATCTGTCGCCTACGGCCAATGTACTTATAGCATGCTTTTGGAAAAAAAAATCAGAATTGGTATTTCGACCTCAGACAAGAAATCAAAAGCGATGCCCATGGCAACCGGTGGTCCCTGGCTTTTTCCCGTCCAAGTACCGACCGGACTCGACGTTCCTTTACGTCAGAGTTCGAACGAGATAGAACGATATTTGGCCCTACCGTCGTTCAAACAAGGACATTGTACGGCCAAGTCACATTGAATCTCGTTCTATCTCGTTCGATCTCTGACGTAATGGAACGTCGAGTCCGGTCGGTACTTGGACGGGAAATAACTTGGGACCACCGGTTGCCATAGGCATTACTTTTGATCTCTTGTCTGAGGCCGAAATACCAATTCTGATTTTTTTCCAAAAGCATGCTATAAGTAGCCCACCAGACAGCATCTGTCGCCTACGGCCAATGTACTTATAGCATGCTTTTGGAAAAAAAATCAGAAAACATCACTATGTATAAGACAAGAAATCAAAAGCGATGCCCATGGCAACCGGTGGTCCCTGGCTTTTTCCCGTCCAAGTACCGACCGGACTCGACGTTCCTTTACGTCAGAGTTCGAACGAGATAGAACGAGATTTGGCCCTACCGTCGTTCAAACAAGGACATTGTACGGCCAAGTCACATTGAATCTCGTTCTATCTCGTTCGATCTCTGACGTAATGGAACGTCGAGTCCGGTCGGTACTTGGACGGGAAATAACTTGGGACCACCGGTTGCCATAGGCATTACTTTTGATCTCTTGTCTGAGGCCGAAATACCAATTCTGATTTTTTTTCCAAAAGCATGCTATAAGTAGCCCACCAGACAGCATATGTCGCCTACGGCCAATGTACTTATAGCATGCTTTTGGAAAAAAATCAGAATTGGTATTTCGACCTCAGACAAGAAATCAAAGCGATGCCATGGCAACCGGTGGTCCCTGGCTTTTTCCCGTCCAAGTACTGACCGGACTCGACGTTCCTTTACGTCAGAGTTCGAACGAGATAGAACGAGATTTGGCCCTACCGTCGTTCAAACAAGGACATTGTACGGCCAAGTCACATTGAATCTCGTTCTATCTCGTTCGATCTCTGACGTAATGGAACGTCAAGTCCGGTCGGTACTTGGACGGGAAATAACTTGGGACCACCGGTTGCCATAGGCATTACTTTTGATCTCTTGTCTGAGGCCGAAATACCAATTCTGATTTTTTTTCCAAAAGCATGCTATAAGTAGCCCACCAGACAGCATCTGTCGCCTACGGCCAATGTACTTATAGCATGCTTTTGGAAAAAAAATCAGAATTGGTATTTCGACCTCAGACAAGAAATCAAAAGCGATGCCCATGGCAACCGGTGGTCCCTGGCTTTTCCCCGTCCAAGTACCGACCGGACTCGACGTTCCTTTACGTCAGAGTTCGAACGAGATAGAACGAGATTTGGCCCTACCGTCGTTCAAACAAGGACATTGTACGGCCAAGTCACATTGAATCTCGTTCTATCTCGTTCGATCTCTGACGTAATGGAACGTCGAGTCCGGTCGGTACTTGGACGGGAAATAACTTGGGACCACCGGTTGCCATAGGCATTACTTTTGATCTCTTGTCTGAGGCCGAAATACCAATTCTGATTTTTTTTCCAAAAGCATGCTATAAGTAGCCCACCAGACAGCATCTGTCGCCTACGGCCAATGTACTTATAGCATGCTTTTGGAAAAAAAATCAGAATTGGTATTTCGACCTCAGACAAGAAATCAAAAGCGATGCCCATGGCAACCGGTGGTCCCTGGCTTTTTCCCGTCCAAGTACCGACCAGACTCGACGTTCCTTTACGTCAGAGTTCGAACGAGATAGAACGAGATTTGGCCCTACCGTCGTTCAAACAAGGACATTGTACGGCCAAGTCACATTGAATCTCGTTCTATCTCGTTCGATCTCTGACGTAATGGAACGTCGAGTCCGGTCGGTACTTGGACGGGAAATAACTTGGGACCACCGGTTGCCATAGGCATTACTTTTGATCTCTTGTCTGAGGCCGAAATACCAATTCTGATTTTTTTTCCAAAAGCATGCTATAAGTAGCCCACCAGACAGCATCTGTCGCCTACGGCCAATGTACTTATAGCATGCTTTTGGAAAAAAAATCAGAATTGGTATTTCGACCTCAGACAAGAAATCAAAAGCGATGCCCATGGCAACCGGTGGTCCCTGGCTTTTTCCCGTCCAAGTACCGACCAGACTCGACGTTCCTTTACGTCAGAGTTCGAACGAGATAGAACGAGATTTGGCCCTACCGTCGTTCAAACAAGGACATTGTACGGCCAAGTCACATTGAATCTCGTTCGATCTCTGACGTAATGGAACGTCGAGTCCGGTCGGTACTTGGACGGGAAATAACTTGGGACCACCGGTTGCCATAGGCATTACTTTTGATCTCTTGTCTGAGGCCGAAATACCAATTCTGATTTTTTTTCCAAAAGCATGCTATAAGTAGCCCACCAGACAGCATCTGTCGCCTACGGCCAATGTACTTATAGCATGCTTTTGGAAAAAAAATCAGAATTGGTATTTCGACCTCAGACAAGAAATCAAAAGCGATGCCCATGGCAACCGGTGGTCCCTGGCTTTTCCCCGTCCAAGTACCGACCGGACTCGACGTTCCTTTACGTCAGAGTTCGAACGAGATAGAACGAGATTTGGCCCTACCGTCGTTCAAACAAGGACATTGTACGGCCAAGTCACATTGAATCTCGTTCTATCTCGTTCGATCTCTGACGTAATGGAACGTCGAGTCCGGTCGGTACTTGGACGGGAAATAACTTGGGACCACCGGTTGCCATAGGCATTACTTTTGATCTCTTGTCTGAGGCCGAAATACCAATTCTGATTTTTTTTCCAAAAGCATGCTATAAGTAGCCCACCAGACAGCATCTGTCGCCTACGGCCAATGTACTTATAGCATGCTTTTGGAAAAAAAATCAGAATTGGTATTTCGACCTCAGACAAGAAATCAAAAGCGATGCCCATGGCAACCGGTGGTCCCTGGCTTTTTCCCGTCCAAGTACCGACCAGACTCGACGTTCCTTTACGTCAGAGTTCGAACGAGATAGAACGAGATTTGGCCCTACCGTCGTTCAAACAAGGACATTGTACGGCCAAGTCACATTGAATCTCGTTCGATCTCTGACGTAATGGAACGTCGAGTCCGGTCGGTACTTGGACGGGAAATAACTTGGGACCACCGGTTGCCATAGGCATTACTTTTGATCTCTTGTCTGAGGCCGAAATACCAATTCTGATTTTTTTTCCAAAAGCATGCTATAAGTAGCCCACCAGACAGCATCTGTCGCCTACGGCCAATGTACTTATAGCATGCTTTTGGAAAAAAAATCAGAATTGGTATTTCGACCTCAGACAAGAAATCAAAAGCGATGCCCATGGCAACCGGTGGTCCCTGGCTTTTCCCCGTCCAAGTACCGACCGGACTCGACGTTCCTTTACGTCAGAGTTCGAACGAGATAGAACGAGATTTGGCCCTACCGTCGTTCAAACAAGGACATTGTACGGCCAAGTCACATTGAATCTCGTTCTATCTCGTTCGATCTCTGACGTAATGGAACGTCGAGTCCGGTCGGTACTTGGACGGGAAATAACTTGGGACCACCGGTTGCCATAGGCATTACTTTTGATCTCTTGTCTGAGGCCGAAATACCAATTCTGATTTTTTTTCCAAAAGCATGCTATAAGTAGCCCACCAGACAGCATCTGTCGCCTACGGCCAATGTACTTATAGCATGCTTTTGGAAAAAAAATCAGAATTGGTATTTCGACCTCAGACAAGAAATCAAAAGCGATGCCCATGGCAACCGGTGGTCCCTGGCTTTTTCCCGTCCAAGTACCGACCAGACTCGACGTTCCTTTACGTCAGAGTTCGAACGAGATAGAACGAGATTTGGCCCTACCGTCGTTCAAACAAGGACATTGTACGGCCAAGTCACATTGAATCTCGTTCGATCTCTGACGTAATGGAACGTCGAGTCCGGTCGGTACTTGGACGGGAAATAACTTGGGACCACCGGTTGCCATAGGCATTACTTTTGATCTCTTGTCTGAGGCCGAAATACCAATTCTGATTTTTTTTCCAAAAGCATGCTATAAGTAGCCCACCAGACAGCATCTGTCGCCTACGGCCAATGTACTTATAGCATGCTTTTGGAAAAAAAATCAGAATTGGTATTTCGACCTCAGACAAGAAATCAAAAGCGATGCCCATGGCAACCGGTGGTCCCTGGCTTTTTCCCGTCCAAGTACCGACCAGACTCGACGTTCCTTTACGTCAGAGTTCGAACGAGATAGAACGAGATTTGGCCCTACCGTCGTTCAAACAAGGACATTGTACGGCCAAGTCACATTGAATCTCGTTCTATCTCGTTCGATCTCTGACGTAATGGAACGTCGAGTCCGGTCGGTACTTGGACGGGAAATAACTTGGGACCACCGGTTGCCATAGGCATTACTTTTGATCTCTTGTCTGAGGCCGAAATACCAATTCTGATTTTTTTTCCAAAAGCATGCTATAAGTAGCCCACCAGACAGCATCTGTCGCCTACGGCCAATGTACTTATAGCATGCTTTTGGAAAAAAAATCAGAATTGGTATTTCGACCTCAGACAAGAAATCAAAAGCGATGCCCATGGCAACCGGTGGTCCCTGGCTTTTTCCCGTCCAAGTACCGACCAGACTCGACGTTCCTTTACGTCAGAGTTCGAACGAGATAGAACGAGATTTGGCCCTACCGTCGTTCAAACAAGGACATTGTACGGCCAAGTCACATTGAATCTCGTTCGATCTCTGACGTAATGGAACGTCGAGTCCGGTCGGTACTTGGACGGGAAATAACTTGGGACCACCGGTTGCCATAGGCATTACTTTTGATCTCTTGTCTGAGGCCGAAATACCAATTCTGATTTTTTTTCCAAAAGCATGCTATAAGTAGCCCACCAGACAGCATCTGTCGCCTACGGCCAATGTACTTATAGCATGCTTTTGGAAAAAAAATCAGAATTGGTATTTCGACCTCAGACAAGAAATCAAAAGCGATGCCCATGGCAACCGGTGGTCCCTGGCTTTTCCCCGTCCAAGTACCGACCGGACTCGACGTTCCTTTACGTCAGAGTTCGAACGAGATAGAACGAGATTTGGCCCTACCGTCGTTCAAACAAGGACATTGTACGGCCAAGTCACATTGAATCTCGTTCTATCTCGTTCGATCTCTGACGTAATGGAACGTCGAGTCCGGTCGGTACTTGGACGGGAAATAACTTGGGACCACCGGTTGCCATAGGCATTACTTTTGATCTCTTGTCTGAGGCCGAAATACCAATTCTGATTTTTTTTCCAAAAGCATGCTATAAGTAGCCCACCAGACAGCATCTGTCGCCTACGGCCAATGTACTTATAGCATGCTTTTGGAAAAAAAATCAGAATTGGTATTTCGACCTCAGACAAGAAATCAAAAGCGATGCCCATGGCAACCGGTGGTCCCTGGCTTTTTCCCGTCCAAGTACCGACCAGACTCGACGTTCCTTTACGTCAGAGTTCGAACGAGATAGAACGAGATTTGGCCCTACCGTCGTTCAAACAAGGACATTGTACGGCCAAGTCACATTGAATCTCGTTCGATCTCTGACGTAATGGAACGTCGAGTCCGGTCGGTACTTGGACGGGAAATAACTTGGGACCACCGGTTGCCATAGGCATTACTTTTGATCTCTTGTCTGAGGCCGAAATACCAATTCTGATTTTTTTTCCAAAAGCATGCTATAAGTAGCCCACCAGACAGCATCTGTCGCCTACGGCCAATGTACTTATAGCATGCTTTTGGAAAAAAAATCAGAATTGGTATTTCGACCTCAGACAAGAAATCAAAAGCGATGCCCATGGCAACCGGTGGTCCCTGGCTTTTCCCCGTCCAAGTACCGACCGGACTCGACGTTCCTTTACGTCAGAGTTCGAACGAGATAGAACGAGATTTGGCCCTACCGTCGTTCAAACAAGGACATTGTACGGCCAAGTCACATTGAATCTCGTTCTATCTCGTTCGATCTCTGACGTAATGGAACGTCGAGTCCGGTCGGTACTTGGACGGGAAATAACTTGGGACCACCGGTTGCCATAGGCATTACTTTTGATCTCTTGTCTGAGGCCGAAATACCAATTCTGATTTTTTTTCCAAAAGCATGCTATAAGTAGCCCACCAGACAGCATCTGTCGCCTACGGCCAATGTACTTATAGCATGCTTTTGGAAAAAAAATCAGAATTGGTATTTCGACCTCAGACAAGAAATCAAAAGCGATGCCCATGGCAACCGGTGGTCCCTGGCTTTTTCCCGTCCAAGTACCGACCGGACTCGACGTTCCTTTACGTCAGAGTTCGAACGAGATAGAACGAGATTTGGCCCTACCGTCGTTCAAACAAGGACATTGTACGGCCAAGTCACATTGAATCTCGTTCGATCTCTGACGTAATGGAACGTCGAGTCCGGTCGGTACTTGGACGGGAAATAACTTGGGACCACCGGTTGCCATAGGCATTACTTTTGATCTCTTGTCTGAGGCCGAAATACCAATTCTGATTTTTTTTCCAAAAGCATGCTATAAGTAGCCCACCAGACAGCATCTGTCGCCTACGGCCAATGTACTTATAGCATGCTTTTGGAAAAAAAATCAGAATTGGTATTTCGACCTCAGACAAGAAATCAAAAGCGATGCCCATGGCAACCGGTGGTCCCTGGCTTTTCCCCGTCCAAGTACCGACCGGACTCGACGTTCCTTTACGTCAGAGTTCGAACGAGATAGAACGAGATTTGGCCCTACCGTCGTTCAAACAAGGACATTGTACGGCCAAGTCACATTGAATCTCGTTCTATCTCGTTCGATCTCTGACGTAATGGAACGTCGAGTCCGGTCGGTACTTGGACGGGAAATAACTTGGGACCACCGGTTGCCATAGGCATTACTTTTGATCTCTTGTCTGAGGCCGAAATACCAATTCTGATTTTTTTTCCAAAAGCATGCTATAAGTAGCCCACCAGACAGCATCTGTCGCCTACGGCCAATGTACTTATAGCATGCTTTTGGAAAAAAAATCAGAATTGGTATTTCGACCTCAGACAAGAAATCAAAAGCGATGCCCATGGCAACCGGTGGTCCCTGGCTTTTTCCCGTCCAAGTACCGACCAGACTCGACGTTCCTTTACGTCAGAGTTCGAACGAGATAGAACGAGATTTGGCCCTACCGTCGTTCAAACAAGGACATTGTACGGCCAAGTCACATTGAATCTCGTTCGATCTCTGACGTAATGGAACGTCGAGTCCGGTCGGTACTTGGACGGGAAATAACTTGGGACCACCGGTTGCCATAGGCATTACTTTTGATCTCTTGTCTGAGGCCGAAATACCAATTCTGATTTTTTTTCCAAAAGCATGCTATAAGTAGCCCACCAGACAGCATCTGTCGCCTACGGCCAATGTACTTATAGCATGCTTTTGGAAAAAAAATCAGAATTGGTATTTCGACCTCAGACAAGAAATCAAAAGCGATGCCCATGGCAACCGGTGGTCCCTGGCTTTTTCCCGTCCAAGTACCGACCGGACTCGACGTTCCTTTGCGTCAGAGTTCGAACGAGATAGAACGAGATTTGGCCCTACCGTCGTTCAAACAAGGACATTGTACGGCCAAGTCACATTGAATCTCGTTCTATCTCGTTCGATCTCTGACGTAATGGAACGTCGAGTCCGGTCGGTACTTGGACGGGAAATAACTTGGGACCACCGGTTGCCATAGGCATTACTTTTGATCTCTTGTCTGAGGCCGAAATACCAATTCTGATTTTTTTTCCAAAAGCATGCTATAAGTAGCCCACCAGACAGCATCTGTCGCCTACGGCCAATGTACTTATAGCATGCTTTTGGAAAAAAAATCAGAATTGGTATTTCGACCTCAGACAAGAAATCAAAAGCGATGCCCATGGCAACCGGTGGTCCCTGGCTTTTTCCCGTCCAAGTACCGACCGGACTCGACGTTCCTTTACGTCAGAGTTCGAACGAGATAGAACGAGATTTGGCCCTACCGTCGTTCAAACAAGGACATTGTACGGCCAAGTCACATTGAATCTCGTTCTATCTCGTTCGATCTCTGACGTAATGGAACGTCGAGTCCGGTCGGTACTTGGACGGGAAATAACTTGGGACCACCGGTTGCCATAGGCATTACTTTTGATCTCTTGTCTGAGGCCGAAATACCAATTCTGATTTTTTTTCCAAAAGCATGCTATAAATAGCCCACCAGACAGCATCTGTCGCCTACGGCCAATGTACTTATAGCATGCTTTTGGAAAAAAAAATCAGAATTGGTATTTCGACCTCAGACAAGAAATCAAAAGCGATGCCCATGGCAACCGGTGGTCCCTGGCTTTTTCCCGTCCAAGTACCGACCGGACTCGACGTTCCTTTACGTCAGAGTTCGAACGAGATAGAACGAGATTTGGCCCTACCGTCGTTCAAACAAGGACATTGTACGGCCAAGTCACATTGAATCTCGTTCTATCTCGTTCGATCTCTGACGTAATGGAACGTCGAGTCCGGTCGGTACTTGGACGGGAAATAACTTGGGACCACCGGTTGCCATAGGCATTACTTTTGATCTCTTGTCTGAGGCCGAAATACCAATTCTGATTTTTTTTCCAAAAGCATGCTATAAGTAGCCCACCAGACAGCATCTGTCGCCTACGGCCAATGTACTTATAGCATGCTTTTGGAAAAAAAATCAGAATTGGTTTTCGACCTCAGACAAGAAATCAAAAGCGATGCCCATGGCAACCGGTGGTCCCTGGCTTTTTCCCGTCCAAGTACCGACCAGACTCGACGTTCCTTTACGTCAGAGTTCGAACGAGATAGAACGAGATTTGGCCCTACCGTCGTTCAAACAAGGACATTGTACGGCCAAGTCACATTGAATCTCGTTCTATCTCGTTCGATCTCTGACGTAATGGAACGTCGAGTCCGGTCGGTACTTGGACGGGAAATAACTTGGGACCACCGGTTGCCATAGGCATTACTTTTGATCTCTTGTCTGAGGCCGAAATACCAATTCTGATTTTTTTCCCAAAAGCATGCTATAAGTAGCCCACCAGACAGCATCTGTCGCCTACGGCCAATGTACTTATAGCATGCTTTTGGAAAAAAAATCAGAATTGGTATTTCGACCTCAGACAAGAAATCAAAAGCGATGCCCATGGCAACCGGTGGTCCCTGGCTTTTCCCCGTCCAAGTACCGACCGGACTCGACGTTCCTTTACGTCAGAGTTCGAACGAGATAGAACGAGATTTGGCCCTACCGTCGTTCAAACAAGGACATTGTACGGCCAAGTCACATTGAATCTCGTTCTATCTCGTTCGATCTCTGACGTAATGGAACGTCGAGTCCGGTCGGTACTTGGACGGGAAATAACTTGGGACCACCGGTTGCCATAGGCATTACTTTTGATCTCTTGTCTGAGGCCGAAATACCAATTCTGATTTTTTTTCCAAAAGCATGCTATAAGTAGCCCACCAGACAGCATCTGTCGCCTACGGCCAATGTACTTATAGCATGCTTTTGGAAAAAAAATCAGAATTGGTATTTCGACCTCAGACAAGAAATCAAAAGCGATGCCCATGGCAACCGGTGGTCCCTGGCTTTTTCCCGTCCAAGTACCGACCGGACTCGACGTTCCTTTACGTCAGAGTTCGAACGAGATAGAACGAGATTTGGCCCTACCGTCGTTCAAACAAGGACATTGTACGGCCAAGTCACATTGAATCTCGTTCTATCTCGTTCGATCTCTGACGTAATGGAACGTCGAGTCCGGTCGGTACTTGGACGGGAAATAACTTGGGACCACCGGTTGCCATAGGCATTACTTTTGATCTCTTGTCTGAGGCTGAAATACCAATTCTGATTTTTTTTTCCAAAAGCATGCTATAAGTAGCCCACCAGACAGCATCTGTCGCCTACGGCCAATGTACTTATAGCATGCTTTTGGAAAAAAAATCAGAATTGGTATTTCGACCTCAGACAAGAAATCAAAAGCGATGCCCATGGCAACCGGTGGTCCCTGGCTTTTTCCCGTCCAAGTACCGACCGGACTCGACGTTCCTTTACGTCAGAGTTCGAACGAGATAGAACGAGATTTGGCCCTACCGTCGTTCAAACAAGGACATTGTACGGCCAAGTCACATTGAATCTCGTTCGATCTCTGACGTAATGGAACGTCGAGTCCGGTCGGTACTTGGACGGGAAATAACTTGGGACCACCGGTTGCCATAGGCATTACTTTTGATCTCTTGTCTGAGGCCGAAATACCAATTCTGATTTTTTTTCCAAAAGCATGCTATAAGTAGCCCACCAGACAGCATCTGTCGCCTACGGCCAATGTACTTATAGCATGCTTTTGGAAAAAAAATCAGAATTGATATTTCGACCTCAGACAAGAAATCAAAAGCGATGCCCATGGCAACCGGTGGTCCCTGGCTTTTTCCCGTCCAAGTACCGACCGGACTCGACGTTCCTTTACGTCAGAGTTCGAACGAGATAGAACGAGATTTGGCCCTACCGTCGTTCAAACAAGGACATTGTACGGCCAAGTCACATTGAATCTCGTTCTATCTCGTTCGATCGCTGACGTAAAGGAACGTCGAGTCCGGTCGGTACTTGGACGGGAAATAACTTGGGACCACCGGTTGCCATAGGCATTACTTTTGATCTCTTGTCTGAGGCCGAAATACCAATTCTGATTTTTTTTCCAAAAGCATGCTATAAGTAGCCCACCAGACAGCATCTGTCGCCTACGGCCAATGTACTTATAGCATGCTTTTGGAAAAAAAATCAGAATTGGTATTTCGACCTCAGACAAGAAATCAAAAGCGATGCCCATGGCAACCGGTGGTCCCTGGCTTTTTCCCGTCCAAGTACCGACCGGACTCGACGTTCCTTTACGTCAGAGTTCGAACGAGATAGAACGAGATTTGGCCCTACCGTCGTTCAAACAAGGACATTGTACGGCCAAGTCACATTGAATCTCGTTCTATCTCGTTCGATCTCTGACGTAATGGAACGTCGAGTCCGGTCGGTACTTGGACGGGAAATAACTTGGGACCACCGGTTGCCATAGGCATTACTTTTGATCTCTTGTCTGAGGCCGAAATACCAATTCTGATTTTTTTTCCAAAAGCATGCTATAAGTAGCCCACCAGACAGCATCTGTCGCCTACGGCCAATGTACTTATAGCATGCTTTTGGAAAAAAAATCAGAATTGGTATTTCGACCTCAGACAAGAAATCAAAAGCGATGCCCATGGCAACCGGTGGTCCCTGGCTTTTTCCCGTCCAAGTACCGACCGGACTCGACGTTCCTTTACGTCAGAGTTCGAACGAGATAGAACGAGATTTGGCCCTACCGTCGTTCAAACAAGGACATTGTACGGCCAAGTCACATTGAATCTCGTTCGATCTCTGACGTAATGGAACGTCGAGTCCGGTCGGTACTTGGACGGGAAATAACTTGGGACCACCGGTTGCCATAGGCATTACTTTTGATCTCTTGTCTGAGGCCGAAATACCAATTCTGATTTTTTTTCCAAAAGCATGCTATAAGTAGCCCACCAGACAGCATCTGTCGCCTACGGCCAATGTACTTATAGCATGCTTTTGGAAAAAAAATCAGAATTGATATTTCGACCTCAGACAAGAAATCAAAAGCGATGCCCATGGCAACCGGTGGTCCCTGGCTTTTTCCCGTCCAAGTACCGACCGGACTCGACGTTCCTTTACGTCAGAGTTCGAACGAGATAGAACGAGATTTGGCCCTACCGTCGTTCAAACAAGGACATTGTACGGCCAAGTCACATTGAATCTCGTTCTATCTCGTTCGATCGCTGACGTAAAGGAACGTCGAGTCCGGTCGGTACTTGGACGGGAAATAACTTGGGACCACCGGTTGCCATAGGCATTACTTTTGATCTCTTGTCTGAGGCCGAAATACCAATTCTGATTTTTTTTCCAAAAGCATGCTATAAGTAGCCCACCAGACAGCATCTGTCGCCTACGGCCAATGTACTTATAGCATGCTTTTGGAAAAAAAATCAGAATTGGTATTTCGACCTCAGACAAGAAATCAAAAGCGATGCCCATGGCAACCGGTGGTCCCTGGCTTTTTCCCGTCCAAGTACCGACCGGACTCGACGTTCCTTTACGTCAGAGTTCGAACGAGATAGAACGAGATTTGGCCCTACCGTCGTTCAAACAAGGACATTGTACGGCCAAGTCACATTGAATCTCGTTCTATCTCGTTCGATCTCTGACGTAATGGAACGTCGAGTCCGGTCGGTACTTGGACGGGAAATAACTTGGGACCACCGGTTGCCATAGGCATTACTTTTGATCTCTTGTCTGAGGCCGAAATACCAATTCTGATTTTTTTTCCAAAAGCATGCTATAAGTAGCCCACCAGACAGCATCTGTCGCCTACGGCCAATGTACTTATAGCATGCTTTTGGAAAAAAAATCAGAATTGGTATTTCGACCTCAGACAAGAAATCAAAAGCGATGCCCATGGCAACCGGTGGTCCCTGGCTTTTTCCCGTCCAAGTACCGACCGGACTCGACGTTCCTTTACGTCAGAGTTCGAACGAGATAGAACGAGATTTGGCCCTACCGTCGTTCAAACAAGGACATTGTACGGCCAAGTCACATTGAATCTCGTTCTATCTCGTTCGATCTCTGACGTAATGGAACGTCGAGTCCGGTCGGTACTTGGACGGGAAATAACTTGGGACCACCGGTTGCCATAGGCATTACTTTTGATCTCTTGTCTGAGGCCGAAATACCAATTCTGATTTTTTTTCCAAAAGCATGCTATAAGTAGCCCACCAGACAGCATCTGTCGCCTACGCCCAATGTACTTATAGCATGCTTTTGGAAAAAAATTCAGAATTGGTATTTCGACCTCAGACAAGAAATCAAAAGCGATGCCCATGGCAACCGGTGGTCCCTGGCTTTTTCCCGTCCAAGTACCGACCGGACTCGACGTTCCTTTACGTCAGAGTTCGAACGAGATAGAACGAGATTTGGCCCTACCGTCGTTCAAACAAGGACATTGTACGGCCAAGTCACATTGAATCTCGTTCGATCTCTGACGTAATGGAACGTCGAGTCCGGTCGGTACTTGGACGGGAAATAACTTGGGACCACCGGTTGCCATAGGCATTACTTTTGATCTCTTGTCTGAGGCCGAAATACCAATTCTGATTTTTTTTCCAAAAGCATGCTATAAGTAGCCCACCAGACAGCATCTGTCGCCCACGGCCAATGTACTTATAGCATGCTTTTGGAAAAAAAATCAGAATTGGTATTTCGACCTCAGACAAGAAATCAAAAGCGATGCCCATGGCAACCGGTGGTCCCTGGCTTTTTCCCGTCCAAGTACCGACCGGACTCGACGTTCTTTTGCGTCAGAGTTCGAACGAGATAGAACGAGATTTGGCCCTACCGTCGTTCAAACAAGGACATTGTACGGCCAAGTCACATTGAATCTCGTTCTATCTCGTTCGATCTCTGACGTAATGGAACGTCGAGTCCGGTCGGTACTTGGACGGGAAATAACTTGGGGCCACCGGTTGCCATAGGCATTACTTTTGATCTCTTGTCTGAGGCCGAAATACCAATTCTGATTTTTTTTCCAAAAGCATGCTATAAGTAGCCCACCAGACAGCATCTGTCGCCTACGGCCAATGTACTTATAGCATGCTGTTGGAAAAAAAATCAGAATTGGTATTTCGACCTCAGACAAGAAATCAAAAGCGATGCCCATGGCAACCGGTGGTCCCTGGCTTTTTCCCGTCCAAGTACCGACCGGACTCGACGTTCCTTTACGTCAGAGTTCGAACGAGATAGAACGAGATTTGGCCCTACCGTCGTTCAAACAAGGACATTGTACGGCCAAGTCACATTGAATCTCGTTCTATCTCGTTCGATCTCTGACGTAATGGAACGTCGAGTCCGGTCGGTACTTGGACGGGAAATAACTTGGGACCACCGGTTGCCATAGGCATTACTTTTGATCTCTTCTCTGAGGCCGAAATACCAATTCTGATTTTTTTCCCAAAAGCATGCTATAAGTAGCCCACCAGACAGCATCTGTCGCCTACGGCCAATGTACTTACAGCATGCTTTTGGAAAAAAAATCAGAATTGGTATTTCGACCTCAGACAAGAAATCAAAAGCGATGCCCATGGCAACCGGTGGTCCCTGGCTTTTTCCCGTCCAAGTACCGACCGGACTCGACGTTCCTTTACGTCAGAGTTCGAACGAGATAGAACGAGATTTGGCCCTACCGTCGTTCAAACAAGGACATTGTACGGCCAAGTCACATTGAATCTCGTTCGATCTCTGACGTAATGGAACGTCGAGTCCGGTCGGTACTTGGACGGGAAATAACTTGGGACCACCGGTTGCCATAGGCATTACTTTTGATCTCTTGTCTGAGGCCGAAATACCAATTCTGATTTTTTTTCCAAAAGCATGCTATAAGTAGCCCACCAGACAGCATCTGTCGCCTACGGCCAATGTACTTATAGCATGCTTTTGGAAAAAAAATCAGATATGATATTTCGACCTCAGACAAGAAATCAAAAGCGATGCCCATGGCAACCGGTGGTCCCTGGCTTTTTCCCGTCCAAGTACCGACCGGACTCGACGTTCCTTTACGTCAGAGTTCGAACGAGATAGAACGAGATTTGGCCCTACCGTCGTTCAAACAAGGACATTGTACGGCCAAGTCACATTGAATCTCGTTCTATCTCGTTCGATCGCTGACGTAAAGGAACGTCGAGTCCGGTCGGTACTTGGACGGGAAATAACTTGGGACCACCGGTTGCCATAGGCATTACTTTTGATCTCTTGTCTGAGGCCGAAATACCAATTCTGATTTTTTTTCCAAAAGCATGCTATAAGTAGCCCACCAGACAGCATCTGTCGCCTACGGCCAATGTACTTATAGCATGCTTTTGGAAAAAAAATCAGAATTGGTATTTCGACCTCAGACAAGAAATCAAAAGCGATGCCCATGGCAACCGGTGGTCCCTGGCTTTTTCCCGTCCAAGTACCGACCGGACTCGACGTTCCTTTACGTCAGAGTTCGAACGAGATAGAACGAGATTTGGCCCTACCGTCGTTCAAACAAGGACATTGTATGGCCAAGTCACATTGAATCTCGTTCTATCTCGTTCCATCGCTGACGTAAAGGAACGTCGAGTCCGGTCGGTACTTGGACGGGAAATAACTTGGGACCACCGGTTGCCATAGGCATTACTTTTGATCTCTTGTCTGAGGCCGAAATACCAATTCTGATTTTTTTTCCAAAAGCATGCTATAAGTAGCCCACCAGACAGCATCTGTCGCCTACGGCCAATGTACTTATAGCATGCTTTTGGAAAAAAAATCAGAATTGGTATTTCGACCTCAGACAAGAAATCAAAAGCGATGCCCATGGCAACCGGTGGTCCCTGGCTTTTTCCCGTCCAAGTACCGACCGGACTCGACGTTCCTTTACGTCAGAGTTCGAACGAGATAGAACGAGATTTGGCCCTACCGTCGTTCAAACAAGGACATTGTACGGCCAAGTCACATTGAATCTCGTTCTATCTCGTTCGATCTCTGACGTAATGGAACGTCGAGTCCGGTCGGTACTTGGACGGGAAATAACTTGGGACCACCGGTTGCCATAGGCATTACTTTTGATCTCTTGTCTGAGGCCGAAATACCAATTCTGATTTTTTTTCCAAAAGCATGCTATAAGTAGCCCACCAGACAGCATCTGTCGCCTACGGCCAATGTACTTATAGCATGCTTTTGGAAAAAAAATCAGAATTGGTATTTCGACCTCAGACAAGAAATCAAAAGCGATGCCCATGGCAACCGGTGGTCCCTGGCTTTTTCCCGTCCAAGTACCGACCGGACTCGACGTTCCTTTACGTCAGAGTTCGAACGAGATAGAACGAGATTTGGCCCTACCGTCGTTCAAACAAGGACATTGTACGGCCAAGTCACATTGAATCTCGTTCTATCTCGTTCCATCGCTGACGTAAAGGAACGTCGAGTCCGGTCGGTACTTGGACGGGAAATAACTTGGGAACGGCGGATGACCCCCCCAAGTCCCAACCGAAACTCCTGGGTTGAGCGACATCTGCTTGGAGATCCCGGGAATCCAAGCAGATGTGGGAGAAAGTGTGTTAACCTCTTTGGGATGCCTTATCTATGTTGAGATGGCAGGAATCTGTTGGATGAAAGTGAGAAATTGAAATTTACATCTTATTTAGCAATTGAAACATGAAAACACCCCACGAATCCCATTAATTAATGAAAATCATGGGAGAAAAATATCTATTTTTCATGCTTTGCTTTGCTTAAGATTTATTTATATAGAAGCAATATCCCCCACTCAAAATATTTATTTCATGTTGGAGCTGAACAACTAAGATGCAGAGAATTCAGTCCTGAGGCAGTTGGACCTGCCAGCTACCTTAGGTAGCTCCCAATGGTCAGAACTTGGAACCTCTTGCTATCTTTGTTCAGGTTCCCTTTTTTTTTATTCAGAAATAACGTCATTATAAAACACTGTACATCTTTTCAGCCTTTGGTCCTCTGTCACATGAAATCAGCTAAAATACTATCAGTAGAAAACATTTAATACATCTCACTGTATTCACAACTTACTGATACTGTCTTCAATCAGTAACAAGTTACATGGAGAAGAATACTCCTGAATGGAGTTTAAACTGTTAATGCCAACACAAACATTGGACTTACCCAAATTTTCGACTGATCAGCTCCAGTCTTTGTCAAGGAGTGAGCAATCCACTGCTTCTGTGACGTCACGTTATGTCACGAAAATTTGGGTAAGTCCAATTTTTGTGTTGGCATTTACAGTTTAAACTCCATTCAGAATGACTTCTACCAACACAGATGAACTTTCAAGTGGAGAAGAATACTCTATCAAAAATATCAAAAAAACGGAATGCAATACAAATTTCTTATAGTAATACAACACACAACAAAGCAAGGAAATCAAGAATACAGTGTTACATGAATTGCTATGAAAGATGAGGAATCGAAAGTCATGGTCTGATAAGAAGAAACTACTGCATGCTGAGAAAGGATAAAGAAGATATGAATGAAAATGGCAGTAGATTCTCCTGTGATGTTTTGAAACAACAGCTACCAAATTAGGCAGCCCCACTGTGGCCAGGAGGAATTATCCTTCAGCATGTTGAGAAAGTATAGATACTAAAATAGGCAGCTGCAATGACAAAATATATTGAGAAGAGATGTTTGGCTTCTTCTAACGACCATTACAAATGCAGTTAGCCTGTCAGGGAAACTCAGAGACAAACCAAGATAACTAAGGAGAAAGCAGGTGGAAATGGGAGCAAAGATAGACTAATACTATATAGCCAAAAGATCTTCACCTTCTGCCCTACAACATGATGATTACCCATGGCCATGATCTACAAACTAAAAGTTTAACCGGTAAAAATCTTTATATAACAACATAAAGCTTTGATCACAAGTACACTAAGATGTTCTCCCTTTTTCTATCTTATCATCCGCCACCTTTTTTGAAGTGATCAAAACTTTCATACACTACACCTTCAAAACCTGAGGTGGTGGACTTTTTGGATGTAGGGCAGAAGGTGAAGATCTTTTGCCTGCTTCCAGCAACCTTCTCTTTTGGTGGTTGGTATCTCTTGCGCTGCCCACCACAATTGGGTATGTGGCAGCATGCACAAGGCTTCAAAGACCTGTGAGGCTTGATTGGCTTGGAGGCAAGTACAGGTGGTGGCACTACTGGCCTAAAGCCAGCACTGACCTGACCGCAGGATGTCCCTGGCACTGGCAGCATCATGGACGGAGCCTGTGGCTGTGCAGGGACCACCAGGAGTACAGGTGCCGCAGACACTCGAGGCGGTATGTATGTGGCAGGCTTGGGCTGGATGGGACGGTTAACAGGCTCTGGTTCCAACCTGAAAAAAATAAAACAACTGCATGTGATGATGAAAATCAGTATGATTTGCCTGCTGCCCACACAAGTGGTATTCTGGATAACTGTACACACAGTACATTAAATGTGTAGCTTTTCTCCTTTCCCAAATGTGAAATGAAGTGCTTGACTTACTTCCGCTTCTCGCCACGCCTTTTACCAGACATGTGTTGAAGGCTTTGATACTGGACCTGAGGACGATCTGGCGATGGTAGGGATGTTGGCAGAGAAGGAGCTTCTGGGGCTGGTTCAGTTGGAAGCACTGTCTTGTGTGGCTTGACCTTAGGTATCACTGTAGCCTTGTAGTTTGCCTTTTTCTCCTCCTTCACGATAAAGTTGGAGATTGACTTGGCGTTGAGGTTTGGCAGTGGAATGGACAGCTTGCTCAGGATGGGATCGTCCCACACTCGATCGGCAATCCTCTGGTACTGCGATTTGATTTCAGTGGTCATTCTGCTGGGGCTGGACTTGACACTAGCCGGTGGCCTGTTCTTCAGCATCTTGATGAGCAAGTACAGGAGCCGGGTTTCCTCGGTCACCTGTGCTGCCTGAGCGTACCTCATCCAAGCGCACTTGGTCTTCTGAGCAGCCCTGTTCTCAGCTGTGTCAGCCCCAAGGCACCGTCCAAACAGGATGTAGCCCCATCTCGACTCATACTTTTTCACAAAGTTGGCAGCTGTCTTGTCATGCTCCAGAAGAGAACTCGCAGCGGCGACAATCTTCTGTCTGAGGTTGGCTGGCACAAGGTGATGTTGGTTCCTCTTGTCTGCAAGTTCCAGAAGTAGCATGGCCAGGGCTTCTACTTCCTCTATGCCTGGAAGATGTAGATGCCTATGGGTCGCAATCACGTCCTGTAGAGCAGGACCACCCTCCTCCTCCACTCTTTCTGCCTGTGTGAGGACAGCATATTCCCCACAGATGCTGTCAATCGGATCCTTCTCTTCAGACATGTCGATACCCTCATCTACCGCCTCCTCGTCACTTTGTTCAGTCACCTCCTCTTCTTTACTAGACTCCTGTTCACGAGACTGCTCTTCTTCAGCTGCAAACAAGTATTTGTAGTAGTCAAATATAGGTCAGTTATAAAGGCCACTAAGAGATTCCATCACACACAGCCGTGGAAATACTATGCACATTTTCATTGTCTACATAATATCAAAAAATAACTTTATACCAGGCCTGTATACCTGTCTTAAATAGGATAAGCAAGAAAACTGTAAGCCTTGGGCTATCCTTGCTTCACATGTCTACGCACACTGCTGTAGGGTATGATTGAATATCTCACCTTTCTGGGCATAGTAAGCCCTTGCAGTGAACCTAGCTATAGTTGACTGGCACATGGCGTACTCCACACCAAGGAGCTCTTCCTCATCTGGGTTTGTGTACGCTTCAGGGTAGGGCATCGGCGCAGTAAAGTTGGGCTCTAGCACGTGTTCCCTGCCAAACAGCACCTCCGCCTGCTGGTTCATTCGCCGGATTTGCCGCGGATCCGTGCACCAAGTCTGCCGACCCTGGCCTCCAGCAACCCGGAGGGATTCCATGCGGTTGTTCCATTGCACAGCGAACGCAATGAGATATACCTGAAATACATGTCCATTTGCTGTATTATTGCAAATGCTTTAATAGCAGAAACAGCATTATAAAGCAATGAAATTGCATGTATTAGTGATTAGAATTGTTTCTATATGAAAGGTTTTGTCTTATCACTTACTTGGAATGGCATAATTCCACATCTTTGAGATGGAATGGCATTGTAGAGGTGAGAGTGCAATCCCTCCAAGTTGTTAAGAGGAACACCATTCATCACCACCGTCTTCACAGCCACATACAGCGGTATGCCAGGTGGGTCCTGTAGGACACATCACATTGGCAAAGCATATCAAAAATGAATTTACAAAGTCTAGGTATAGAAAGAACTTTAAGATTGACTACAAAAACAGAACCTCACCTGCATACAACTGAGATGCTTGCTTGCAGTTGCCCAGTGAGCATCGACTGCGTCTAGGCTCTTAAACAGGTGGATCCCATCTATGTCGAGCCCAGCTGGTCCCTTGAACTCCGCAATGATGTCCTCCACAACTGATGCAGTCTCCTGTAGCGTACGGTATCTTTGGTGATTAGATCTTATCTGATTTAGCACAGTGAAGAAGAGTTAAACAAAGGTTACATATAATTCATACTTATATCATTTTTGCATAGAATTCTTTAAACATACCTCAACGCCTCTGGTGATGCGCCTGACATACTCCTTAAGTTGGTGTGGCTTGAGGAAATGGATTATTTCCTCGTCAGTGCGGTCGGCGTAAAGGTCCGGGCTCCCTTTCCTGACAGCCTGCACCAGCAACATCATGTCCTCTCTGTTGTAGGCTAGGACCGCCCCTGCCATGGCACTCATGAAGCTGCCGTACTTGGCGTGGCTCTGTTTGATGACCACGGCATCCCAGCGATGAAGCCAGTGCCGCACATCCAGCCTGACCACCATGCCCTCCCTCACCCAGTCACAGAACAGGTTCTCCAGGAAGGATGCACCACTCTGGATGCCGTAGGTATCGCTTTTGATTTCTTGTCTGAGGCCGAAATACCAATTCTGATTTTTTTCCAAAAGCATGCTATAAGTACATTGGCCGTAGGCGAAAGATGCTGTTTGGTGGGCTACTTATAGCATGCTATTGGAAAAAAAATCAGAATTGGTATTTCGGCCTCAGACAAGAGATCAAAAGTAATGCCTACGGCATCCGGTGGTCCCAAGTTATTTCCCGTCCAAGTACCGACCGGACTCGACGTTGCTTTACGTCAGAGTTCGAACGAGATAGAACGAGATTCAATGTGACTTGGCCGTACAATGTCCTTGTTTGAACTACGGCCAAATCTCGTTCTATCTCGTGCTGCGTTCTCAATTCTGATTTTTTTCCAATAGCATGCTATAAGTAGCCCACCAAAACAGCATATTTCGCCTACGGCCAAATCACGTTGAATCTCGTTCGATATATATAATGTTCACTTCTAAAAATCATATCACCTATCTACAATTATACCTGTCCGCATTTGCTAATGTGCAGGTTTTTGATATGACGTCACATACAGCGTACGTCTGTTCAACACGTCAACATGCTGCTGTGGTTGCCGGGGATTGAAATTATGATTATGATAACGTCAATGAAAAGTCTCATCACTTATTTCTATATTTCATATGGAACAAACGCATATAGTGAAATGCACTCTTGGTTAAATTTGCATATTTCAACCAGATAGGAATTGTAAACTTCCAAATACGATGCTCCCATAATTCCCAGCGTATGCAAATTGTGAATGCGTTGGCTCTTCTCGTAGCTTTGATTTGTTGCATATTTCATCAGCAAATGAGGCTTTGACGTCACTAAGCGGTGTCGCGCAAAAGGTACTTGATCCCTATTTTAAATGATGTTACCTTAGAACGTAAACATCTTGGAAACCACAACGTCTTGAGTGGCGCTATTTATTAGGCCATGTTGATTTGATTATGTGGATGACACCCTCCGGATACCCAACAACTGATGCGAGCGTGCGAATTAAAAAAAAGTTTTGCAAAAAAAAGTTGCCCTCGGTATGAAATCTAACTGGTCAGGAAGGATGAACAATACTGAACACACAAAGTATGGCATACCGAATAATAGATTCTTCAATTGTGGTCATCCTTTTTTTGGAAACGAACGAAAACTGATGCGCGCGCGGATGTCATCCATATAATCAAATCAACATGGCCTTAGCTTTATAATAACAACAAAGACACAAATGCATTTCATGAGAAAGCCGCTAGGGAAAGAAAACTCAAATCTTTTGTTCCTAAATGTTGTGCAGGATGCCACAGTGGACGCCCTGATCAACAAGATTACTGAGATGAATGGTGAACCTGCGGACGCCCAGCGCATCCTTTACACAACCAAACGGCTTCATTCCAGTCTCACCGTTGTTCTGCGTATGAGGGGTGGCAGCGACACCGTGGAAGACTTGTCTCCTCCCCCGAAGCAACTGGACGAAGATGTTTAGACCACGGAGGCCCCTGATATGATCAGCTGGGAGGATGACCCCAACACGTCCCGAGCCAAGATGTCCTGCGGACATGCCATCACTCCGGAGACACTCACCACTTACTGCGAGAGTCTTCTGAGGTACATATATCTCTGAATTATTATCTTCGCGAGAGGGTTATGTTTCGGACTGCGTTGATGTTTGTGTCTATGTGTGTGCGTCTACAAACACGATATCTCCAGAATGTCTGGGTAGATTTCCCTGATATTTGCTATGCTATGCTAATGTGGTCATGTTGATTTGATGTATGGTATCCTCCGGGAACCCCAAAACTGATGCGAGTGCTGCGAATAAAAAAAAAAGTTTGGCAAACGAAAAAAAAGTAACCTTTATTATGAAATCTACATGGTTAGGAAGGATGAACAAAACTAAACACACAGAGTATGGTATATATGTAGATTTTTCATTTTTGCTCTACGACATTATTATCCGTTTTCTGAAATTTATTTTTTCAATCTACAGAATATATTTTCTCATTTTTTTTACAACTGCTTTGTACGATTTAAAGTGTGGCAGTAAACTTATTTTCTTTGGAAATTGACGAACATTGATGCGTGCGCGGATGTCCTCCATATAAACAAATCAACATGGCCTAAGACCTCAACATTTCGGGGGCCCTAGCGGTTTGTTATGTCACTGCAGAGGAACATCCATTTTGCCGAGGAAAGATATTTGAGATACATGTGATTTTGAAAGAGGAGATAACGAATTCATATAGATTTTACTGATAAAACATTTCTTTGAAGATCAATAATCAAAAATAATTAAATGAAAGATATGTCATATCTGTGGCATATGGAAGTTATGTAGAAGTGAGTATTTTTTAAAGTTATATATAATGCAAATTAGGTTATTTCCATACTTTCTAATAACATTTGTAATGAGACAAATTACTAAGGGAAGGTATGAGATCTAGGAACTGTAGGACTTCAATTTGGAATTTGGTTACTCGTGACTGTACCAGGGCGTTTACGCCAATTTAGTCTGTCACATTTCTTGCTTATCTATCTTGGTTTATTCCGAAATGAGCGTGGTCCAGTCATTTTCAATTGTGCTTCACTGCCTTTTTTTTATTTTTCTAGTGCAGGGAAGTACGTCTTCATGTGTCCTTACATCGGTCCAAGTGGGGGGTACTGTGGCAAGGAGTGGCCCCATCTGGAGGTCCGCCGCCTCGCCGTTCTCACAGCGGAAGAGAAGAAGCAGTTTGAGACCAAGATCTCCGACAACTACCTCCACAAGGCCAGGGGATGGGCATCCCGGAGTGCCCCAAGTGCCACTCCCTCTGTTAGCGTATCAACAAGAAACACAAGCGCGTGCAGTGGTGTGTCCCCTCTGTTCGGCCTCTGACGCCGTCGTGGAGTTCCATTTCTGTTGGCGCTGCCTGCACAAGTGGGTTGGAGGAGGTATCGAGAAGTGCGGTAACGACAACTGCAGTGGCGAAGACCCGCGTCTGAAGATCCTCCGCGACTGTAAGAGGAAGACCATCGTTGGCGTGGCCGCCTGTCCCGCCGTCAGAGCCTGCCTGAAGTGCGGCATGCTCATCGAGCACGAGAAGGCTTGCAAGCACATGGTACGGTATATGTAGAAGAAAACTCAAACATCCTTGCCATTATATATTAGATCAGTTACAACATTCTGCGTTTGCATAAATGTTGTTTACTGTTTATTTCCTAAGTATTTGTTAGGTAGCGCGCATTCATCGATAGAGACGCTTTCGATCGAATCATATTTCTTTTATTTCCAGGCCTGTGTCTGTGGCCAGAAGTTCTGCTTCATCTGCCTGACGAAGCCCACCCTGAACGGAAGCTACCAGTGTGGTCTTTACAACAGCCCCTGTGAGGTAGCCGACGTGCAGAAGACCATCCCTGCCGATTTCTAAAACCTACCACCTGGCTTAATCGGACAAATTAATGCAGTCGATAGTGGTTAATAGAACACAAGCACATGATTCTATCCAAATTTACCCCCCCCCCCCAAAAAAAAAATATTCATGATCAGCACTTCACTGACCTGTTTCATATGAAGAGACACATTCGGACGCACAGGGGAGAAACCCTACAAGTCTGAGGACTGAGGCAGGTAGTTCAGTAGGATGGGTCATCTTAAGCAACACATGTGGTCTCACAGGAAAGACCTTGCAGGAGTGCAGCAGACAATTCAGTGAGCCAGGTCATCTAACTGACGTGCATGCGTAATGAACCGAGCTGGTGCAGAATCAGAGTAGTTTAGTTTACTTTTGATTCTAAAGACATAACGTTACATACATGACACATATTTTCAGTAAGTTACTTCAGTTTGTGTTGTTGAGATTTCCTTCCTTGTAACTTTGATGATGGTAAATTGCTTTTTAACAAACTAGAACTTAACATTATTTTTGTGCAGTCATTAACACATTATGAATAAATGCAAGTTAATGACTACAATGGGAAGAGTTCCTTCGCCACAAGTAAACTTACAACGAGAGACGATGACGAATAAACCGGGTATATTAATATTTTCCTTTTCCCCTTAGAGTAGCAACTCTAGCTACGTTGATAAGCATTATATAGTTTAGGCTTATAGCTTTAATTTAGATGGAGAACTAGAAAGCTTACAGGAGTCTTTATAATTTTGTAAGATAAGTGCAGTTTGGTAACTACAATGTAGGAACAGCCTTTCCTGTTGATTGTGATAGTTTTTCAATTTACGCTAGTTTGTGTATGATAAGTTGCTTTGCAAGCACATGTAAAACAACACATTTGTCTACTAGTAGGTCGGGAGTTCAATACATTATTCTTTTATAGTGATGTCAGACCCAGGATACATTCGTTAATGAATCGTTATCCATATAACGTTATATGGTCTTGGATTTATTATTGTTTATTGTTAAAATGACATCCATTAGTGAATTACACGGATGCAATTCACTACTTTGGAAGTTTGTCTTGTAACTAGTTTTTTTGTTCAAGTCATTCCTTTTCCTAATAAATCTACTTGTTCCATAAGCACTTGATTTAATGAATGAGTGATTGAATGAATGAATGAATGAATGGTTTATTGACTTAAAACCTGTCAAGGCTTACAAGAACTATAGAATTGCACATACATGATAGAGATATAGTTCGAGTTCACCCGAAACCTCAAATACTCTGTTATCAAAATAACTAGCACAGGCTTTAGAACTTACTGTTGATTTCAGCAGTTGATCATGTTGCAGTTGAAACATCATTAATTGGTCAACGGGGAACTAGGCTCATTTGGAAATGAGTGTTGTGGCAGGCTGCTAATTTAGGGATACTGGTTTATGCGTATCAGTAGTGTAAGAAAAAACAAAAAATGGTGCCTTATGTTTAAGAAAACATTTCGAAAATTAATGTCGGAGTTTGCAGTGGATGTCATCCATAAATCTACTTGCTGCGGCCAAAAGGAGCACAACAGGAAAAGTAAAAAGCTGGACAGTGTCGGCCTCGATGTCGCGACAGCTTTTGAGTAACCAGGAGATGACGTTTGACCCACGTCTAGAATATTTCCGGGTTATTGACGACATTTCATGATTGCTGGAAGTGGCGAACGGCGTGGTCTGGAGTGTTTTCATTCCTACCGAAGACATTCGCGAATTTTAGTGAGCCGACTGGCGTTTTTGAGAGAGGTTAGGTTTCAGAATTGTTCAGGTAAGACAATCTGTTGTGTTTTGACACTGAAAGCTTTGTAAATTCCCATATTTGTGTACGCCTCGATGTGTGTATTTGACGTGCTTTGTGAAAGTTTGTATTGAACTTAGCCGCGGCGACTGTTGGAGGGCTTCTCAGTCGCCGCGGCTATATTGAACTTTGAATACTGTTCCTAGGGCTAACCCTTTGCAATAGCTTTCGGCTAGTTGGGTAGCCCTGGCTGTACTTTCTTACAGTCGAATAAATCAAATCAAATCAAATTCCAAAATTGTGTTGCAACAAGCCTGAAAGTTGTAGGGACGCCGTTTACCGGTCAAGTCAGTATGTACGTCTGTGGCTGTTAAAAAAAAAGACAATAACTTTAACTAAAATTTAAGGAGTAAATAATAAGAATGTTTGTTTGAAATGTTGCCGTTTTCCGCACTAAAACGGATCGAAGGAAAAACAAGAGTCCGTTGGACACAATTCTCCGTGAAGTATGATTTATAGTGTGTACATTGTGGCTAAGGGCTGTTCCATATGCGCGTCAATATATAGGGATGCAGTTACGATATAACATGACGATAAAAGAAGTTACGGTATGCCAAGTTACACACCAATGCGACAAAGGGAGCGTGAGTTCTAGCTGCGAACACGAAACAAAAGCATACTCCCGGCGTCATCCTCCTTCCCGGAGTATTCGGAGGGGAAGTTAGAGGATAACGTAAACAAATATGGTGGCCTGTGAGGGGTTTACAAAGGTTCTTTTGATAAGAAAGTTGAGGTTATAAGTATATTGAAAGACAAGTGAAAACTCTAGATTGTTTAGGTACATCCCAATTTGCAGAGTCAAGGCTGTGTATACGTAGTTAATCACTGTAAAAAAAGTGGTCCATACTGACTTGCAAATATAGATAGATCTGCTTGGATATTATATGTAATTATAAATAATATACTAGTATTCCAAGTCCCCCTATCTTCGCGCCATTCAAACATTTGGTGTTCACCATGGCATGCCAGGATCGTTTTCATGATAACTTGGAATGTGCAAAATGCTGTCACCAGTCTTAATGAAATTATGTCTTAATATGAGTAAAATTACAGGCACCATCAATGATTTCTTTATTTTCCAGCAGAAAAACAGGCTTGCCTGAGTGTATGTTGCCTGTATAAATAGAATAAAATAGAATAAGATAAAATGAAATGAAATAAAATAAAGTAAAACGAAATGAAATGAATTGAAAAAATAGAATGGTGACTTTCTCAAGGGCACAATATCGGGGCATATCAGTGGTTTCGAATTCGGGACCTCTTGGTTTTGGGCGAAACCCTACTGATTTCACCAAATGATGCCACACATCAGACACATCGGTCGTAGTTGGCCTGGCCTTGGGACTGGCTGAGGGGAATAGGGGGTTGGGACGTCATACCTAAGGTCTTTAGCAGCCCACAAAAGAGCATTAGAAATACATCAAATTCGCACTCTCCCAGCTTCTAAATAATACATCACAGCAGGATCTATGAAACAAAGGGACAAGTATGAGTAACGGACCAATCTACGATCACTTGCTTTAATAATTTGTCGTCTTGTCTCTACAGAAGTTGCTCCGACTCTAGGAGAATGGCATCAGCTAGCAGCCTGCAGAATTTGAAGGACGTCAGCAGAGAGCAAAAAAAGGATTGTAACATAGAAGAGAAACCCTACAGGTGTAAAGAATGCTGCAGGCAGTTCAGTAAGACAAGTAATCTGAAAAGACACATGCTGACTCATACAGGGGAGAAACCCTACATGTGTGAGCAGTGCAGCAGGCAGTTCAGTGAGCTGGGTAATCTGAAGAAACACATTCAGACTCACACAGGGGAGAAACCCTACATGTGTGAGCAGTGCAGCAGGCAGTTCAGTAAGCTGTGTAATCTGAAAACACACATAAGAACTCACACAGAGGAGAAACCCTACAAGTGTGAGGAGTGCAGCAGGCAGTTCAGTGAGCTGAGTAATCTGAAGAGACACATACGGACTCACACAGGGGAGAAACCCTACAAGTGTGAGGAGTGCAGCAGGCAGTTTAATCTGTCGGGTGATCTGAAGATACACATACGGACTCACACAGGGGAGAAACCCTACAGGTGTGAGGAGTGCAGCAGGGAGTTCAGTAAACTGTGTAATATGAAGACACACATAAGAACTCACACAGGGGAAAAACCCTACAGATGTGAGGAGTGCAGCAGGCAGTTCAGTAGGCTGGATGATTTGAGGAGACACATTCGGACTCACACAGGGGAGAAACCCTACAGGTGTGAGGAGTGCAACAGGCTGTACATTAAGCTGAGTGATCTGAAGAAACACATGCAGTCTCACGGGAGAGACCTACAGGTGTGAGGAGTGCAGCAGGCTATTCTGTGAGCCAGGTGATATAACTCGGGTGCAGGGCTTACAGGCATTGACACGTTGACAGCGAAGTCAATTTGGTCCATGTTGTTGAGGCATCATCTTTTTCCGTTTTACATTGTTTTGATTTCACTTGAATAACTCAATTGCCTGTTGCACTATAGAATTTAGTGTCAAAGATGTAAGTTTTGTTTGAAATGTTCGAGTTCGGGTTCAACCTACCTTGTAACTTCAATGATGGTAAATCGTTTTTATAGCAAAGTTCAACGTAACATTTTTTTGGTCATTAACAAATGATGAAAAGCAGCAAGTTAATGTCTACAATTGGAAGGGGTCCTCCTTCACGAGCGAACTTACAATCAGCGAGAGGTGATGATGCATGTATAGTATCTTTTTCCTCCTTAGAGTAGCAATTCTAGCTACGTTATGTAACATTATATCATTTAGGCTTATAGCTATAGTTTAGATGTTTTATAGTTTGGTAACTACAATGTAGTGACAGCGGCAAACCGCCTTTCCTGTGGGTAAATGTATTGTTCTGTTTAACTTATGTTCTACATTTGTTTATGTTAGTTATTCATGTTGAAAACAAGGATGTTATGCAATCTTTTCATTAAGTATGCAAATAAAGTCATTGACTTGAATTCCATTTTGAATATCCTTTCTTACCAAGTTACACGAGTATTGCTCTGAAGTGATATTGAGCAGGATTGAAATATTCATCATTATCAATTATGCAAATCAAGTTCGAAAATGACCAATTTACATACTATTGCATCGGGCTTACTCAAAGGTACCTACAGGTCAAAAATAAGAATTCATTCATCCCTTGTTGACTTATCCCGACTCAAAATCTACAATCAGAACACCCCTTCAGTTTCAAGCAAAGAAAATATGGAAAAGAAAAATCAAATTTGTCGTCTGCTGCAGAGGATGTCATTCATACATTTTACTTGTCGTGGCCTAAGATGAAGTCAAACCGTAGCAGTAACATAGCAAGTTGATAAAGGTTAAATAAAACTTTGTATGAGAACACTGAACCATGGTACTAAAGCGCCGGGTAGTGATTTGTGACGGTACTACAGCCTACAAACTTTGGAACGTTTTACGGTTGCAGTACTGTCACGGATCGCCAGTCGGCGCTTTGGTACCATGATTAACTCAACAGTTGACACCAAATAAAAGCAATGTTTTAAACCATTAAAAATCCTTTCTTGGTGGGATTTATGTGTGAGATCTAGGGGTGGGTGTTGTAAGAAACACTAAAGAGATAGTGTAAGGATCGTTAGTCTGCTGTTTCGAGCCTGAAGGACCAATCAAAGGGTGGTTTATTTGCAGAGAAGATTGCGTCCCATTTTTTTTGCACCTGATTTTCCGCAATGGTCGAGTCAAATCTTGGAACGTTATCTTAGAACCTAAATTATAGGTATCAACCAATCAGGTATCGGGAATTTTTTTCTAATTTTTAAAAATGTTTTAGCATGGTATCAGATATCATGTGATAACGTTGTAACATGTACCTCTGAATGCCACTCTTGTGATGTTTTTTTTTATTTTCAATGTTACAAACTATTAAGCAAAGTGAATACATGTCATATCAGATATAACACTTGGCTTTTCTGGTTATTTGTTTCACTTTATCTTAATTAGTGATACCAGGGCCAGAGCACGTAAATTTTATAGATGGATGACATCTGCTTCCATATTGCTTTTTAATTCTATTTAAAAATTTTCATTATTATTTAACATCATATGGAAAAGAATAATTAAATTTGTCGTCTGCTGCAGAGGATGTCATTTATAGATTTTAGTTGTCGTGGCCTAAGATGAAGTTAAACTTAACAGTAACATAGCAAGTTGATAAAGGTTAAATAAAGCTTTGTATGAGAACACTGACCCGCGTTTAGCCATGGAACTGAAGCGACGACTTGTGATTCGTGACGGAACTACAGCCTAGGAACTGTGGAACGTTTTAAGGTTGCAGTAATGTCACGGATCGCCAGACGGCGCTACAGTACCATGATTAAACGCTTGCTTATGAATAAAGGCGACAGTGTCATTAGATCTTCGATGATGCAAATTTCTATTTTCGTGTGTTTAGAAAAAAAACCCTGTAACGATACATAGATGGACCTATGATATCACTTTGTATTGTAAGTTCGCCCAACAACGACGTATTTGAATGAACAATGTCATATTTTGATTGTTCAATATGTCAAAGTTCTCCCAACGACAACATGGTAACCTGACATACTCTTCTGTGAGAGATCTTTTTATGTACCTACACGGCGTCAGAAACATGTAAGTCTAAGTCGCTTGCCCGAATTCATGTAACAAGTACACTGACTATCACTGATAAGCCGAGTAGCCACGCCCATTACTAGTACCCCACCAGTTGACCCACTTTGACATGTATACCAGTATGTATTTTTTCCTCCCAAAGGAACTACTTGCTGAACACAAAATAAAACCTTTTGACCTTTCTACGCAGCGCGGCAAACATTACTAAGACATCTAGAACTTGTTCAGTGAATATATTCTCACCTGTGAGGCACAAATCGGACGTCAATGTTAGAGATATATATCTCACTTCTGAATCGCGGTCACGGAATTACTCGGGCATAGATGAAATGAGGAATAACCTGTCTTTACACTTCATTGAGCTTTTTATTAGTCAAACTATATGTCAAACTTTCACCTCTGACTTGGGAGTGGCGTTGAATAAACATCACAACGTGCTAACATGAGTGAAGCAGACAGTGTAATATGACTTTCGATGAGACAATTTCCATCTGCTAGTGTTACTGGGGGCGGGGGGGGCGTCATAAGCTGTAGTTCTAGGTTAAATTTGGTGTTGTATTAACCACCCCTAAACTAACCAAATTCTAGCGCCATGGAGGCACAACGAAAGGTCACTCACAGAAATAGTGTACGATGTCGTTGAGAGAGTTAGATACAGTACAGGCAATATCAAATAGTGACGGTACATTAATTATCCATGGGTAGGCCGAATACTCTCTCTTCGCAGCCAGGGGCTGAATTGCGAGGAGCGCACAATTGGCTGGGCTGAATCACAAGGGTCTGGACTCTAGAGCGACTGCCATTCGGCGCGCAGGTGACCTCAATACGACATGTGCCCCATGTGCGGCAATAGGACCCCTACTCTTTTCGATAAGTGTGTTGGGTTCTTTAACGTGCTCGAAGTGTGGATCGCCTCAAACACGGGGCCATAATTTAACGTCCTATCCGAGGGACGTCCCTAACCGAAGCTAGGTGTTCATTTGCACCTGAGTGAAGTGAGGAAAGTCGTGTAAATTGCCTTTCCCAAGGGCACAACATCGGGGCATATTGGTGGTTTCGAACTCGGTTGTGGGCGAGACACCCTACCGAATGCGTCACACGATGCCATTAATAATCCTATGCATTAATCTGTAATTTCCAAAACGTATATGCAGGTAAAACACGGTTTGGGGAAAATCAAAAGACACAGGAATTCCAGATAATAAAAAAAGAACAAGAAGTCCCGAAATGAGGTCGTTGACCTCGCCAAGTACCACCCCCCCCACATTCCGGACTAGGGTGTCGGTCGGTGTCGTGCGGCAGTACCTGAAACAGCTGCTAGGGGGCAGCAATTCGCCGGGTTTCTGCGGGAGCTCAGTAATTTCAAAATCCATCACTAGAGTTAAGCATTTGCGCTTCAGTGGCAAATACAGACATGTCTGCTCATAAGTGTCAGTATTCTGAGGGAGACAGCAATGGCTACATGTGTGGTTTATACATACAGCAAACCTGATGAACTATCATCTTCATGACACCATATCGATGCAATGACAATCAATGAGATACATCCCCGGCAATAATCAAAATATCTAAAATGGAAAACTATATGTCGTAACTTCTATATTAACATTTATCGGACTTTGCTAACCAGGGATCCATTCCATCTAAAGAATTACTTGTTCTCATAGTTCCTTGGAATATTTGCTCGTAATTCGCTATTTTTCGGCCGAGCGGCGTGGATTTCCTCACCGCTATGACCCGTGGCCTTTACCTTTAGGTATTGAAAGAAAATAGAACGTGGAACGTCCTGATCCAACAATGCTCCGTTCCAGAACAACCTTTTTTTGAATTTTCGAACCTGGTAACGGTTTTTTGAAACATGTAAACAGTGTTGAAAACACTCTCGTATAGAACGCACGTGCTTGTGTTCGGCTCTCGGGTTTCGAGACGTTTTTACGCCCAAACATCGGAAAGTTTCAGCTTTTTGGTGTCAGAAATGCGTGTAGAGGGACAACAGACGGTGTACAGTGCCCAGTGGGCGGAAGATACCGCCATGTCGGCAAAAGGTCTGACCAAACAGAGCCACTCTTTTCACGGAGAAGAGCGAGAGCAAGATGAAGAAAAGACAGGTGAGAATCTTCCCCACGTTGTATCAGATCATACCTTTCACATAAAACTACTTGATCGTGATATGTCAATGTTTTGTGATATGTATCTAATATACGGCAATGGCTTTGATTCTAATAGTTTTCTGTGTCACACCCAACACAAGGACTGCAGTCGCCAACAGTCACTGTTGTTTTTTACGTACATTTTCAATCTTCAAAACACTAGTTGTTTCTATAACGTTATGTGTCTTGGGATTTTTGAAACCACCCATAGAGGTTAGATTTGTACGTTGCCATTATTGTGATTATGGAAATTGCTGTTATTCAAGTTGTCGTTATCGCACCAAGAACGGTAAAATGTAGATCCTGAGTCACCCCGCCAGTGATGTGTAAATTCAACCCGGTCAATCATTTCTAACTATGGCCCGATTTACACACAAGTTTTCGGAATCAACTAGGGGCTGTGTATGAGGAGCTTTGGGTTGCTCAAGTAGAGTTTTACTGCTAGAAAACAAACGCTACTTGAATGGCCTAAGGTTTTCCTTGTACAGTCCAAAATCGTGTGTATGAGTAAACCCAGTCTATAGTTTACATCCTCATCACTGTTTGTTCATGTTTCTATAGAGACAGCTCATAGATTCTCATTAATGTTTATGGAAGTCGTGTCATTTTAGGAACGCTAACGTGTGATGTTTCCCTGCTAGGATCGGATCGCTGCCTGTCACAAGCTAAAGAACACGCCGGGACTTTTCTAACTCCGGAACCCGCTTACAAGAAGGTAACTCAACTAGCGTAGTGACAATCTAGACTGTACAGAATAGTAAATTAGAGATGTTTTCCGGCCCCAGTTCTGAAACATTGCCTTTTTTTGAGGGCAGATTTTTCTGTTCATAGACGTGAGCTATTCTCCAAGCAGAGGCTTCGATCGAGAGAGGTAGTTTTGTCCGGGATAGCTAACGTTCAAAAATCCCGGACAAAACTACCCCTCTCGATCGAAGCCTCTGCTTGGAGAAGAGCCGTGAGCTTGGTAACAGATTCCCACCCCCTTAGAATTCCCCGGGGTGCGCTAACTACCTTGGCGGGTGGACAAGACTTACAGTACCGCTGAGATCCCGGGAGGGTCCCGGTGGGGTGGTTACCAGGTTGAGTTCCAACGCAAACCAACAAAAAATTTACTCTGTAAATACGTCTTAATATTAGAACGTCTTCATATTGACGTATGTGATCTTAACACTGCGGGCGACATTAAGACATTATATGAGTACCCGGTTTGATAGTTATTGTAACAATTATAATACTTGGAGTACCCGGTTTGATAGTTATTGTAACAACTATTGTGACTGAATGCTGTGAACGGTTAATGTATGAGAATTTGATGTTCAGTTTAGGACCATAGAAAGGTGTGTACCTTTATGTGGATAACTGAGCAGTGCCATGGAAATGTTTCCTTCTCTTTTTGTGGATGGTTTTTAAGCACCAGGGATATATAAATATATTATGAATTGAATTGCGTACTTTGGTTGTACACGAACCAGCTGGCAAACTACTCTTTTGGACCCCAGGAGCCAAAAGGAGAAGAGGCCGTCCATACTCCACATTTAAGAGCATTATAGAATTAGAAACTGGTCTAAGGCCACAGCAAGTAAATTTTATGGATGACATCCTCCGCAGACTACAAATTTATGAGATAGGGCGAAAAAAACAAGCCGGGCCAAAAAAATAAGATTCCTATATTGTCAAATTTTTAGATCATAATTCAGAATTGAGGCGACGAAATATGATATCATGACCAACAGATTTTTTTAGTCCACATTCATTCATATATAATATAAAACCTCCTTGATTCAGCGGTAAACATGTCCTTGTAGATGTGTATACATCTCAATAGACTAACTACAACAACTGCAGAAAAGAGCTTGTTGTGCCATCATCTGAAGCAACTACACTGGCTTCTCATAAGCGATGAAACACCTTGTGTATACAGCTCAATTAGCTAGAATCCCCACCCCCATTATTTATATAACGTTAATGTCCTTGCTAGAACAAATGCAGAAAACAGCTTGTTATTATATCATCATGGGCAGGATTCATACGCAAGGAAACACCTTAGACTGTCAACGTTTACGACATATTTGCCAATATTTGGCATGGCAATGAAATTTCTTGTTTTTTATTTCGAAATCAGGCGAAAATTAATGAGCGCGCTGATGTCATCCATAAAAATTACTTGCTTTGGCCTTAGTGGAAAAGACCTGACAGAAATGATGTGTAACCGAGAATACTGGAAGCAGAACTTTGTATATGTACATCACAGCCAATGTACATCTCATTAACTAGCTATAGAGTATAACTATGTACGTGTATGAATCTACATGTACTTTGCTCGATATTTTCAGTTCTTCTATTACAACAGTCCCCGTGTCTCCCCCACAGAACGCTGTAACGATGCCTACACTAAACACAAACCACACTGGGCGAAGAAGAGACCCGTCACGTCGGCTGTTTTGCGACGCTGACTCCGAAGGTTCCTCGGATGACGAGCGGTGTCCCATCCGGAGCAGACAGCGTCACAAGAAGCAGCATAAGGCGTCGTCGCGAAGAACGTCTTCGCCTTCTCCGACTGCTCCTCACGGTGTGTTAAAAAAGCGCCGCCTGGCGTCGTCTCCACATCCTACAGGCATTACGGGAGTCAGCGTCCTTCATGTGAATCATACAGGGACATCTATGGACGAACCCGCAACCAACGGGAAGTCTAGTACAGCTGTAGCTCAGGTAATTATTCGTCCTGTCAAAGTAACCGACACAGAGTACCGTCAAACGCCACACGTTAAGTCTTTAAAGGCACACCGAACCATCCAGGCTTCCGGTCTACAGGCTTGGAAAGCTACTGGTTTTCAACAGGTGATTAAAACTTACACCAACCAGATGTCGCGTCATTACCTTCGCCGAGAAGTTTATGCATAGGGTAGCGTTTGTGTGTATGTATTAGTCCATGGGCCAGGTCCCTCAAAACAGCCATTTGGTACCATGCATAATCATAAAGTAGAGGAATTAACCTTTTCAAAAAAGTAAGTCACCCTTTGTCCCTCTGTTTGGTACCAAAAAGCTGCTTGGCCCATGGATTATATGTATGTATGTATGTATGTATGTATGTATGTATGTATGTATGTTTGTATGTATGTGTATAAAAAAATGACCAACATAACTCGATAATAAGGCTTGGATGGATTGTCTTGATATTTGATAGGTGGGTAGGTCTTGATGAGACCTGGAAATGATTAGATTTTGGGTCCCCTAACGGCTTGTTACGGCACTACAGCGAAATTTCCTTTTTTTTTATATCTCGTGTTCTGGACATACCATGGTCCTGATTTTTGAGTGGTAGATAGCTTTATGGACTGAGTAAGTGCTATAGGTTTGAACCCTCTAGCAGGTTTTGCTTCAGACTTTGAAAGGGAATAACTCAAGAAGGGCTTGATGGATGGTCATAATTTTTTGTAAGTAGATAGCTTGAGTGATGATGTACATGATTAGATACTCATTATGCAAATCAGATTCTAATTTGCATAATTTTAGAAACCCACTGTGTTCCATGATATGACTACACAAATATGTGACATTTGTAACTGAGGAAGAGAGGAATGTTGATTGAGAGAAAATATGAAATTGTAGGTCTTATTTGCATAATTAATGAGAAACTACTATAATTCAATACAGGTAAATGATGACAATTTCATACTTGTGGCATTTGTAAGTTATGTGAATGTGAACATCGTTGAATCAAATTATGCTAATAAGGACCTCATTTGCATAATTGGTGATAAATGTTAGCATAACCTTCATTGTTAAGCTCATACTTTGGACAACTTCTGGTATTTGGGTGAAGACGATTAGCTGGTAATGGTATGATATATAATTGATGAGAAACACTCCTAATACGTCAGTCATAAAGGTTAAAATCATTTGGCGAAGGTATGAGGTCGTGGAACTCTAGTTGTATATTATAAGCTGTAAATAGAAAGAATAGTTTTTTTTGACACAGCGTAAAGGTTGATAGCAACACCGAAAATTGATCTAGCTAGATTACACAAAAATGCGTGTTTGTGTTGGATTCCTTTATGATTATCTCTCGTTTGTAATAACTTTATTTTCACAAAAATTACTACACCTACTGATGTTACTGTACCAGTACATACAAAGTTCATTTTCCACTGCCTTCAAATCAGAAAAAAAAGATGTCAAACCCAATTGCAACCATCGTCAACCATAGTGAACATAAAACTTTCACAGTAGACTAGATAACTATTTCGATTTCCATGTATCTCCAATTACCTGTTTGTCTGCAATTAGCCTTTGGGCACGAACTTACAATAAATTTATTGTTATAAAATTTTCTTTTGTATTTCTTCCGACAGGAACGCCGAGCCGTACCAACGTCGGCCCCATCAGCTGTTCAACCTACACACCATGTTGTCCAGACGGACTGTCTAGCTGGGAGGGTACGCCCTACAGCTGATCATGGCGGCAGAGCTGTGCAGGTACGCCCTGGTCATGACGGCATCTGGAGCGGCCGTGGTGAAGGCTTCTGGCACAAGCCGGCATATCGGATCAACTCCGCTCTATTCCCCGGTAGCTCTGACGCTCGTCCTGTGCGGGTACGCCCTGGACATGACGCCGGTCCTGTGCGGGTACACCCTGGACATGACGCCGGTCCTGTGCGGGTACGCCCTGGACATGACGCCGGTCCTGTGCGGGTACACCCTGGACATGACGACGGTCCTGTGCGGGTACACCCTGGACATGACGACGGTCCTGTGCGGGTACACCCTGGACATGACGCCGGTCCTGTGCGGGTACGCCCTGGACATGACGCCGGTCCTGTGCGGGTACGCCCTGGTCATGACGCCGGTCCTGTGCGGGTATGCCCTGATCATGACGCCGGTCCTGTGCGGGTACCCCCAGGCCATGACGGCATCTGGAGCGGTCGTGATGAAGGCTTCTGGCACCAGCCGGCATATCGGATCAACTCCGCTCTATTCCCAGGTAGTCAACAGGTGAGACAACAGTAGTTTTTATTCTTCATTTCTTAGCGTGTACTGTGGCCAACTAATTTCGTCGTCTGTGGAAACTATTTCTTTGACTTCTTGAATCCAACAAGAAAGTTTGCAAAGGCGACAAGATGTCATACTGGGCCATCGTATGATTTTGCTGAAGAATTCGAACTTGCTCTATACTCGTATACTTTTTTGAACTTTTTTTTAAAACAATTCATTATAGCAGGGAGGTATTTAACCTCCTTGATTATTGTAGGTCCCGAATGTTCAGTCGCGCCTCCCAGCGGCGAAGACGAGTCCAGCACCATCCCATGATGCATCAAATAGTGTCCGAGCGAACAGCCAGGGTGATTATCGTCGCCATGGTAACGGCTACAGACACCCGTCAACATTTCGACCGGACCAGCTTCCATCCTGTGACGTCAAACAGGTAAGAACTGGTTTAAAATCAAACCCAACATCTTTTATCCAAACATTCATTTCATGCAACGGTGCCTAGTTGTTTAGGATGTCCTAGTAGTAGTAGTAGTAGAAGTAGTAGTAGTAGTAGTAATGGTTTATTACATTTCGCTCACTTGCATGACAAATTCGCCAAAGTCAGGCCAAATGCGAGAGCGCGACAAAAATCAAGATGGGGTTAAAAAAAAAGACGATTAACGTTGCGACAAGTCTTAAATTCCCGTTTTCAAGAAGTGCACAAAGTTACATTAATGTGCACGTGTAGGCTACTATCACCAAGTTCGCAATTGTACCCAAATCTACAACACAATTGTCGCTTCTACAACTAGCCAACTGGTTTCGCTTCTCTAATTTATTCATGACTACCTCACTGTATGCTAGTGTTACTTTTACAAGACTGCCATTGAACAGGACTACGATGCAGGAACAGTGTCAAAAATATCGTATGTCACTATCTTAAATAGATGCAATTCTAAAGCATATATGTTTGAAATAATGATATATAGTTTTTAAAACAATTCATATTTTATAGCATTATCTTTTTGAATACAATCAATGTCTAAAAATAAAACATATATTGTTAACGAAAACATTGCTGAAAGCATATTGTTCGCTAAAATGTGTTCCCCAAACCCCTATCATTTCTGAAAACATATGTTGTTCTGATAACCAAATGTTTTCAGAACCCCCATTGATCTAGAATACGTCTTGTATTTCAAAAGATATTGATATGAAATGTGAATTGTTTTAAAAAGTGTATAACTATTATCCTCTCAAACAAATGTTTTAAAATCTTATCTATCCAGAAATATATGTATTATTCTCTCAAACATATACGTTTTAGAATTACATCTATTTAAGATATATACAATATATTTTGACACTGTTCCTGCTTCGTATAGCCTTATGGAAATTTGTAAGCCCTTAAACATTCTTAAATATTCACGACAGACGATCCAGATTTGTGGTCAGCCAGACAGGACCGAACCATGTTCCGCAACGCATGACGGGAAACATCCCGATATGCGTTGTCATGGAGATGCTGTCGGGGACAAACGGCTGACGTCACGACTCTCAACTCTGACGTCACGTCCTACACCTCTGGAGGTTTTACAGGTCAGATTCCTACACATGGCTTACGTCGTGCACTTTTTGGCCACACCTCAGGGGTGAATCTTATTGTATGAAATAATGTAGTTTTTTTCACCGCTACTTTTATAGTCCCCAGGTCTGTGAAAAATGTAATAATTTTTAGGTGTTTAATATAATTTAATATTATATGATATAATATCATATCGTACGATCTTATGGGTAAATAAATTGCTCTATTATGTGGCTTTACCTGTTTGCCACAGGCCATGAAAGAGGCAGTGTTTTTTTCAACGAAATACGATGTTGTTTATTTATAATTAGAAAAGTAACTTGTAAGGGAACTTGATGAAGTGAATGAAGCGAACTTAATATCGAACATATCATGAACATCTAGATCTTTCTTTACAGAAAATTCGAACCTCAAAGATGGTCGTAACCAAAGCTAGTACCGTCACCAGCACTGAGACCTCCGAACGGCAACACTCTGTTTGGTCCAGCGACTCCGAGTCCGAGTCATCAGACGACGAGTCGTGTTGGTGTCTGGAGTGCTTCAAATGCCGCATCATGGGGACGGACGTTCCTCACGAGGACAAGTTTGCAGTGACACAACCGGGCGGGGATCACAAGAAGACGCAGTCATCGCCCGAACATGGACGAGACAGTGTCGGTAGTTCCGCCAGTCCAACGTTCTTCAATGACAACGTCGGCTCGCGCCATGGCGACAAGAGAACTGATAGTTCAAAGCGTAAGCGTCGTAGCTCAGACTCAGGTGCAGACAGATGCAAAGGCATCAAACTGTCATGACAGACTAGTGAGATGACGTCATACGACATGGTTTGCCCAGCAGCAGCGATATGACGTCATACCCCAGCTGTCTGTCAAGCAGCAGTGAGATGATGTCACACCCCAGCTGTCTGTCAAACTGTAGTGAGATAACGTCACACGCCAGCTGTCTGTCAAGCAGCGCTGAGATGACGTCAAGACTTATATTATGAGCAAAAGATTGTCTGTGGCCTTATATGGGGTCCACTTATTTTCAAAAAAGAATATTGTATATATATATATACAGTTTTGTGCTGGACACAGTTATTCATTTCTATATACAAAAAATATATTTATACATTAAGATATTGGACATTCCCTGAGGAATATGGATAATAGAATCACTTGAAGGAGTGAGTACCGTATTAATGAAATTTTGAAAAGCCATGAAGACTGTTCTGGTATGTGTCTGATATGATGCTGAAATTGAATTAAATTATTGCAGTCATCACATCTGTTTGTGTTTTGTGACCAGTTGTTAATTTGTAATTAAGGGTTAATGACCCGCCTCTTCCTCGGTGTATATGGTGTCATAGCGCCTGGCCATGTGCTATAACCACCGAATAAAACCACCTCGTTCGCTTCTCTCACTCGGTGGTTTTATTCGGTGGTTATAGCACATGACCAGGCGTTATGACACCATATACACCGAGGAAGAGGCGGGTCATTAACGTTATTATCATATAGCTTATCCAAACTGACGCATATAAGAGTAGACAATTTCTGTTTGACTCATAGATCCCTTATACTATTAAGAATGCATTTCAGAATTCACATTTGTCCTTTTTTAACAGAAGATGATGAAGAATATGTACAACTGTTGCCTGACTTATTTATTTCAACCACACAGGATAGGAGGGTCGGTTTCAGGTCAGTCAGAAAATGTTATCATTGAAGAATCTCCCTGCAACATGACCTCAGGTAACCTGAATTAAAACACAGGTTCTTTGGCCAGCAGGAAATGGAACGCGCGGAACGTTAGATAGAACGTGGTTTCTTTGGCCAACGGCAAATGGAACACGTGGAACATTTTTGGGAATTTCAAATTTGTTTTCCCTTTTCATGTATTCTAACGAAATTTTTAGGAATTCTAAGACAATAAAGATTTTTTAAAACAAGGTTAAGAAAAATATTCATCAAATAGATACCCCCTCTACAAAATGCAACGGTTGTGTTCTGACATGACGTAATAAGTGGTGTGTTATGGCGTGATAACAGACCACTTATTGTGGGCAATGGAGGCTTCTGATTGGTCGAAGCCATCTACCTATATGGTAATTATCACCTAACTGATACGCAATAAAAATAACTATTATTTGATTCTGTTTTTCTAAGAAAAAGGCCGGTGAACAAGAGCATGCATGGTTTTGAAATAAGTGGATTTGGTCGAAAAGAACGAAGGTTTTATGGTTGATCCATGAAAGACTCAACAGCAAAGACCTGATAACCAAAATTTGTCGCCACAAGATTTATTCAAAGCCAACAATTTATACTTCATAGTTAGCTACTTCTTTCATGTATATCAGATTAAGTATGGGAAACGGATGTCATGTTACATAACTACTTTCGCTCGGCTTTGATGAAACACGAAGCAACTAGCTATCTGCTACTCAAAAATCAAGACCATAGCATGTCTAGGTCAAAAGATACAAAAATGTTCTGCGGCAGTACCAAGGTCACATAAAAGGGGGCCCAAAATCAACCTTGACTTTCGTCTTCTCCACACCTGCCCACGTATCCAGTATCATCGTAATCCACTCAGAGGTTCTTGATTTATGCTGACTACAATAGTCCGGACCCCCCCCCCCCCCCATACACACAGAGACACACAGACACACAGACACATACACGCACGCGCGTACACACACACACACGCACAAAAAACTGTATCTCTATTTGTCATGGTGACAACTATACAATGTTTGCCCATGGGTAAGGCGTCCATATCTGCCTTCCCCGAAGGCAGAATGTTATGTTTTTGGTCGGAATGGGCTGACTGTGGGTGGTATAACTCTTGATGCCAAGGACGGATGTTTATGATTTTTGGTAGGTAAGTTACTGTTGTAAACACAAAAGTCAAGCATGAAAATGGGCCTTCTGACGGGTTCAATCAGCTCTGCAGTAGACCTTTTGTATTTGTTAGTTTGTTTGTCGGCGGTATGACTACAGAGGATGCAGATGATGTCATCTTTAAATTTTACTTGCCGTGGCCCAAGATGAAGTCAAACCTTAACAGTAACATAGCAGTTTGATAAAGGTTAAATAAAGCTTTGTTTAAGGACAGTGTTTAACCTCGGTATTGAAGCGCCGACTAGTGATACGTGACGGTACTACAACCTAGGAACTGTCGAAAGATTTACGGTTGCAGTATCGTCAAGGATCGCCAGTCGGCACTTCAGTACCATGATTAAGCGCTTGAGGGGGACTCAACAGTTGACGTCAAAACAAGGTTTTTAACCATCACTCTGACCAATCGATCGCTTTGAAACTCAGATTCTAATCAGCCATTACCCGACAAACTGCTTCCTCATTTGCTTTGCTTGACTAATTCTGGCAAAACAAACTCGCCAGTAAGATGCTGGAAGGTGTCAGCTTTTAAAATTTGTTTTTAGATTGACAATTTTGGCACTTTGGAAGTGATAGAAAGTGACCGCGACTCAACGTTTAAAGAAAAGTAGTAGAAACTGTCTTTCTTTAAACATCAAATCGCGGTCACTAACGTTGTACCTCCGAATGTCACTCTTGTGATGTTGTTTATTTTCAATGTTACAAACTATTTAAGAAAGTGAATAGATGTCTTTTCAGATTGTACACTTGGCTTCTCTGGTTATATGTTTCAGTTCATCTTAAGTAGTGATACCAGGGCCAGAAGACGTAAAATTTATATATGGATGACATCTGCTCCCATATTGCTTTTTGTTTTCATTACTTTTAACCTCATATGGAAAAGAACAATTAAATCTGTCGTCTGCAGAGGATTCCATCTATAAATTTTACTTGCCTAAGACAATTTCACACCTTTACAGTAACATAGCAATTTGATAAAGGTTAAATAAAGTTTTGTAGGAGAACACCGACCCTTAAGAGTTTAAGTTCCATGGTACTGAAGCGCCGACTAGTGATTCGTGACAGTACTACAGGCTAGGAACTGTCGAAAGTTTTATGGTTGCAGTACCGTCACGGATCGTCAGCCGGCACTTCAGTACCATGATGATTAAACGCTTGAGGGGGACTCAAGAGTTGACGCCAAACTGAAAACAAGGTTTTAAACCATTGAACATCCTTTCTTGGTGGGATTTTTGTGTGATCTGTGCAGTTTTGGGATGGGTGTTGTAGGAAACACACTATAGAGATAGTGGAAGGATCGCCTGTCTGCTGTTTGGAGCCTGAAAGACCAGTCCAAAGGGTGATTTATTGATAAGATTGCGACCCAGTTTTTGCACCTGATTTTCCGCAATGGTCGAGTAAATTTTAGATCATTGATTTAGAACCTCAATTATAGCTCTCGGCCAATCAGGTAGCGGGACTTTTTTTTCTAGGTTTTAAAAAAATGTTTTAGCATGATATCAGATACATCATATCAATAGTCAATAGTCAATAGTCATCTGTAGGACACATTGACTGATTTTACTGCTTGTGGCTTTAGGAGTTATTTTGACATTAGCTAACATTGCACTTCAGAATGTCACTCTTGTGTTGTACTTTATTTTCAATGTTACAAACAATTCAACAAAGTGAATAAAATGTTTTATCAGATTGTACACTTGGTTATTTGTTTCACTTCATTTTAATTAGTGATACCAGGGCCACAGCACGTAAATCTTTTTTATGGATTATATCTGCCCCCATATTGACATTTGCTATGTCCATCAAAATTTTACTGAACCATTTAATCATCACTTTCAACTTACAATAGTGCAATATCAAACCTGTATGCCTCATATAACATCGACATACTCATATTTTTTTCATGACCAGTTGTAATATATATCAACGCACTAGACGCAAATACTAGTCCTGGACCACTAAATGAATTTTAAAGTCTTAGATAAAGTCACTGTCCATAATTAGCCTTGATTATTTGGCGAAGGAAATGTGTTCGTGGTACTCTAGTTGCCTTCACCGTAGGCAGAAGGGTATATTTTTGGTAGTGATTTGTGGAGGAATGGTGTTGGCGATAGAACTCTTGATGCAATGGACGGATGTTGGTGACTTTTGGTAGGTAACTTTCTGTTGGGGAGACGAAAGTCAAGATTGCGCAAGTTGTATGCAAATTATGATATGAGACATATGACACCGGTTTGTTCTATGCAGTCGCTGGTCTCGCGATTCCGTCGCGACTTCAAAGTACTTTGTCCTTTTTCCCGCCCTGTGTTAGGATCATAGCGAACCTAGACTCATTTGACAAACCACATCCCACCATTTCATCCCCACTATCATGCAATAGTCGCGATGACATCCTCTGGCAAGCTGACAACGTGTTATATAATCAAATCATCGTGGCATATTAATTAGCATAATGATAAATAGTTAGGTCATTCTTCACTTAAACTACCTTCATGCCAAGTATTATGACAATTAGCCAACCCTATATTGAGTTATTCCCTTCCAAAATTGGGCGCCTGCAATTTCAGCTGCGAAGGGGTAAGGGGGGGGGGGGTCAGAAGGCTTGAAGGTCCACTTTCACAGGCTTGAAGGTCCACTTTTTAACGTTAATATTCTTTTTCAAGGCGGACCTATTTGTATCACCAGCAAGGCCACAGAGGCTAAAATCCTAGAAAAAACTTTTCACTTTGTCTCTGATTTTTCCTCTGAAATGCTCTCAAAAACACAGGAAATACATATCATGCAAAATGTTTTTTTAAATTTCCCGTGGGGGGGGGGGGGCATACCCCCGGACCCCCCTAGGAAGATCCCGCCTGAGGCGCTCGTCTCTCGACTACGGCGCTCACTGGTCCCTCAAACATTAAAAAGCGCCCCCCTCCCATCAAAATCCTGGCTACGGGCATGGGCTCATACCTTCCTGCTTCTTATAGCTTAACGAGTCAAAGGGCATCTATGAAGGTTAGACATCCAGGTAATAAGATACACCTATAAAGCAGTTACTCAAGCGACTGAGTAGCATCCACTACTTTTCGTCAGTGACTGTGAGCACGATTGACAAACAGCAGGTTTTTACCATGAACTCATAATGAATTGATATGCAAACAAGGAGAAGACAATTTGTAGATAGTCCAATAGGAAAACAAATTAGACAAGTCAAGACAAGATTGAAGTAAAGAGTTACAATATAATAGCTCACAGTCACTGACGAAAAGTAGTGGATGCTACTTGAAACGTCTGACCGTTTCCAAAATCATATCCAGTTGCTTGAGTGACTGCTTTTTGGGGAAGTCAAAGGGCTATGAGTAGATGTGAGTGGATCAAATATACATTGTATCTGTCAGTCCGGATATGCATACTATCTACTACCGAAGTAATCTAGTTTTCCCGCCAAAGCCAAGCACCACGACCGTATCACTCAGGACAAGAAAGCGTACACTTCCGACAATCGCTTTGATGCCGACATTTTCCTACTTAATCTCGTCAGTAATAAACAAGCTTTCATCTTAGATTATTACATCAGATGGAATCGATAAAATGAAAATTCTGATCGATTCAAACACACGCCTTTGGGGCCCAATCAATTTTTAAATCAAATTACACACACACTTGGATTACGGAGTGATACACGACACCATAAAGAAAAGAGACCTCGTGAGACGGCGCGGAGGCAGAGGCGATTTTAGGTGCTTCTTTGTTATCTTCGTAAATGTAACTGTTGTTACAACGTTTGTGCAGTTTTACGAGCTCAACTTGCGACTGTGTACCAGTGACCGACCAGGTAAGAAGACGTAGCATCTATGTAGTACGGAAAATTGTGAAATTTGAAGAAAAATTCGGTCGGAAAGTCTATTTTGATATTCGACCAAGGAAGTCGAATTTGACGTGGCGTAAATGCATGCTAGCAATTGGAATTTCTCGAGTGGCTAGCTGGGCTACCTTTATTCTAGAAAAGTTTTGTCCCGTAGTCGCTTGACAAGTCGTGAAACAAGTATAAAATCGGCTTCTGTCTAGTTCTACCAGGGAGGTTTTGGTTGTACGAAGTTAGAAGGTGCGTGTTGAAAGAAAAAAGGAGGGGGGGGGGGCATTTTGGGCTTACTGAATTTTGCTGTTGTTGTGAATTCAAGGAATATAAACAAGCCCAAGTCTATCCCTTAACATGCCTTTTTGTATAATTCTCTGTGGTCTATAAACGGTATAAGCGCTTTCGTAGATTCGAGTAAGCCTGTGTAGTGTCAAATGTGAAGGCCCCTGACAGTTCTCGTCTCGATTTGCATAACAATACCCAGACAGACTTTGTTTGCGTCTCAGGGGCCTTCACCTTTGACACTGCACATGCGTAGTCAAATTTATGAAAACGCTTATATAATCATGACATGTAAGAAGGACACAGGCCAGGTTGTACGTCCAGTATGCATAAAGTTAAAAAATTCGCCAAGAACTTGCCGCCATGATTTTTTTAATTTTTTTAATTTTTTTTAATTTTTTCGATCTCGACCTTTAAAGTGATTTTATTTAGGTTTTTAGGCTATCTAAAGACCATGTTGGCCTCCTGCGCCCTGGTATTTCAACCGAATGACCTGAAATTTGCTGTAGATTTGCCTTAAACTTTAAAGGACTACATTCCCATTTTTGCCATACATCTCTTCAAAACGATTTATTTTTGGCTTTCAATACCACCTACAGTGTTGGAAGTGACAGCCAATGAGAGTGCTGCATTTGAAAATGCGACCGCCTGATTGGCCAATTGAGTCAATGTATTTAACTTGCATTCCTGGTGCAGGTGTGCTTGTATACCAAATGTGGTATACGGGAATGCATAGGACATGTGCGTACATGGCTTTGTTTACTCTTTTTTAGCGTGCGTAGTCCAGTGGTTAGCGATCTTGCCTCTGGAACTAGAAGCCCCGGGTTCGATCCCGGCTGTGTCGCTCACCCGACATGCACGCTACCATTTAAGATCGCAGTCCTTAGGACGGGACGTTAAGCCGTGGTCCACTGTTCATTATACGTTGATGAAGGTTAGACATCCAGGTAATAAGATACGCCAAAAATAATTACTCAAGCAACTGGATAAGATTTTGAGCACTGTTCATTATGCTTGTCGAAAAGAGCTAGGGGAATTTCCCCGGTACAATGAACCTGTAAATACTGTACATAGCGTCTGTCTTCTCTGTCACGACCAGTGAAAGAGTAGCTCATCTGTTCATTGAGTTCATTTGAGCTAAACTGGTTCGAGATCACCTTCCTTTCAATTTTAACAAAGATACACGTCTCTAGTTCCTATATATTAAACCAACATGATGTGAATTTTGGCATGTGTCTACTTTGGTCATGTACACAGGCCCTCATTCAAATGTTTGGCATACTGCCCTTCAAAACGATTTTTGACATAAACAATTTTTCCGTTATTTTCAACCCAAAATGTATACTCTTGAGTCATCCATTCAAACATAGGAGTGTTTTAGAATGATCCATTATGATATTGGGACAGTCCATTTTTTGCATGGGGAAGAGTATGGCTAAACATGCTGTATTTGCTCGCAAATGTTGCCGTTCTAGTTTTTCTATTGTCTCTAGTGCCCATGTTACTCTCCATGCTGAGGAGTGGGCCCGGCTGGTTTTTGACGCGTTTTTAGGCGTTTTTGTCTGGCTTTCTACTTTGTCAGTTTTTTTTTGTTATGTCACCAACCCACACATGTGGAGTTTTTATGACACAAACCCACACTCTGCTTGGAGAGAAGTCCTTGTGGCCTGGCAGCAGAAAGAGATGGATCCTGGCTAGGGACGGTTCACTAACTAGTGCGGATCTGTTTGGACTGTCAGGGGGTGGTTTAAAACACAACTTGTTTCATTTGTTCCTTACAGATCGGTTTGAGCTGTCATTGTCATGGCAACATATAGCAACTGTTGTGCTGAAGCTGAAGAGGGACCTGAATGAGAGGCCGTCCCTAAACTGTCCCCTACAAAATCGTATCCGTGTGAGGAGTGCAGCAAGCTGTTTACTCGTCTGGATTCTTTGCGAAAACACAAGCGCGCTCATACGGGAGAAAGACCGTACAACTGTGAAGAGTGCAACAAGAAGTTTAGCAAGCTGGGTGGCCTAAAGCGTCACCTGCGAACGCACACAGGTGAGAAACCCTTCAAGTGTGAGGAGTGCAGCAAGCAGTTCTGTGAGCTGGGTAGTCTTAAGAGTCATATGCGGACTCACACTGGAGAGAAACCATACAGGTGTGAGGAGTGCGGCAGGCAGTTCAGTGAGTTGAGTAGTCTGAAGAATCACAGGCGGACTCACACAGGTGAGAAGCCCTACAAGTGTGAGGAATGCAGTAAGCAGTTCAGTGAGCTGGGTAGTGTGAAGAAACACATGCGGACTCACTCAGGGGAGAAACCCTACCGGTGTGAGCAATGCAGTTGGCAGTTCAGAGAGCTGGGGAGTCTGCAGAAACACTTGGGGACTCACACAGGAGAGAAGCCATACAGGTGTGAGGAGTGCGGCAGGCAGTTCAGTCAGCTGGGGCATTTAAAGAGACACATGCGGACTCACACAGGTGAGAAGCCCTACAAGTGTGAGGAGTGCAGCAAGCAATTCAGTCGGCTAGGTCATCTGCAGAAACACTTGGGGACTCACACTGGAGAGAAACCATACAGGTGTGAGGAGTGCGGCAGGCAGTTCAGTCAGCTGTGTAATTTGCAGACTCACTTGCGGACTCACACAGGTGAGAAGCCCTACAAGTGTGAGAAGTGCAGCAAGAAGTTCAGTCAGCTAGGTCATCTGCAGACTCACATGCGGACTCACACAGGTGAGAAGCCCTATAAGTGTGAGGAGTGCAGCAAGCAATTCACTGAGCCGGGTTGTCTGAAGAAGCACATGCGGACTCACTCAGGGGAGAAACCCTACCGGTGTGAGGAGTGCAGCAAGCAGTTCAGTGATCTGGGTAGTCTTAAGACTCACATGCGGACTCGCACAGGTGAGAAGCCCTACAAGTGTGAGGAGTGCAGCAGGAAGTTTAGTAGGCTGGGTAATCTGATGTCTCACGTGCGAACGCACACAGGGGAGAAACCCTATAAGTGTGAGGAGTGCAGCAAACACTTCAGTGATTTGAGTAGTCTGAAGAAACACTTGCGGACTCACACAGGTGAGAAGCCATACAAGTGTGAGGAGTGCAGCAAGCAGTTCAGTCAGCTAGGTCATCTGCAGACTCACATGCGGACTCACACAGGTGAGAAGCCCCACATGTGTGAGGAGTGCAGCAAGCAGTTCAGTGAGCTGGGCAGTCTGAAGAAACACATGCGGACTCACACAGGTGAGAAGCTCTACAAGTGCGAGGAGTGCAGCAAGCAGTTTAGTCGTCTGGGTAGTCTAAAGAAACACACGCGGACTCACACAGGTGTGAAAACCTACAAGTGTGAGAAGTGCAGAAAGCAGTTCAGTCAGCTGGGTAGTCTGAAGACTCACATGCATACTCACAGGAGAGAAAACCCTTCAGGTGTGAAGAGTGTAGCCAGCAGTTCGGTCATCTGAGTAGTATGATGAGACACCAGCGAATTTACACAGCTGACAACAGCTAGATGTGCCACGAATGTAACAGTCAGTTATTAGAAGGGTCACCAGGAGAAACTGGTCAACTGTCAACTTTGGAAAGGTATTGATTGGAGAAAAAGATGAGAAGGAGAATCTTGTCCATAGTCATCTGTGGTAAGATAGTGAAAGAGGAAAAAAATCATGACAGTCAAGTACGAAATGTTCACCAGAGAAATCTGAAGGCAAACATTGTAACTTTCGTGATTTGATATACATGTATAGGAAAGTGGAGGATTTATTCCACAGCTTACAAACAATATAGTGGCTAAGACTTCGTGACGTAAGTACATGCATTTCGCACTTTAAAGGGACACGACAGAGAACTATGGTAAATATATAAGGCCAGTAATGTATATGGTACGTAACAGTAAAACTTAGCAGTTTTTTTCCCTTGCAGTGTGAAGAAGTCATTTTGAAAAGGTACTGAAAGTGATGTGTAGGTTACTACGCAATATTATCGATATTTGTGCGATACTACTACGTATTGCAGATTTGTAGGCCATTCTATCAGCTTGGTGTTTAGACATTCATGTTGACTTGAAAAATAGAGCATCGTGTATCTCGGTGCAAGTTTGCATTAGTTGTAGATAACGTTTATGGTTTATTTATGATCTGTTTTTGTTCAAATTTAGTTCCAGTATTATGATATGCAATCATTGCCAAATGAATGTTCTATACTTTTCAACACTTTAGGTCCCGGATAGTTTGCTTGGAAACATATACGTTAATATCTGCGAGTTGAGTTGGACATCATATTGATAAGCTGAACTATTTCCTAGTCTTACACGGCAACTCCTATATATGTTTTATTATTTTTCTTAGTCGGTGTCGGGATGTATGCAAATCAAGTTCAGAAAAAATCTAGTTTTTTGGGAAGAAGTGACAGCAATAGTTGTATTGAATGAAGTATATAAAGGGGAGATGCAAAGCGTATGGAGGTTATTAGACGTTGTACATTTTTGCAGCGATGTTAGAGCTTATTATAGAGCCTTTTTAAGCTTGATTCGATGCTTCATACCAAAAGCGAATAAGCAAAAAGCATTGTTTTGTTTAACTTAAGTTCTAAATTTTTCTCCTGAATTCTTCCTGCTTTATTCTTTTTCTTTAGTATTTTGGTTTACCGCTTTAGTTTTAGTTAACCGTAATTGAAATGTATGCAAATCAAGTTTAGAAAAAAGTTAAGTCTGTTCTTGGTAAGCAGTGAGAGTCATATTGGTATTGAATGAAGTATATAAAGGGTAGGTGCAAAGCGTATGAAGGTCAATAGACATGATACATCTTTGCAGTGATGTTTGAATTAGAGCTTATTATAGAGCCTTCTTGAGTTGATGTTTCATACCAAAAGCGAATTAGAAAAAGGCATTGTTTTGTTGAACTTATGTTCTAAAATTTTTTTTCTGAATTCTTCCTCTGGTTTATAATTTTTCGCTAGTTTTGGTTGACCGTAATTGGGATGTATGCAAATCAAGTTCAGAAAAAAATTGTTCTTGGTAAGAAGTGACAGCAATAGTGGTATTGAATGAAGTATATAAAGGGTAGATGCAAAGTGCATGAAGGTTGACCGAGATACATTAATTATGCAAATCAAGTAATTGACTTGTATCCCATTTTGAATATCCTTTCTTACCAAGTTACACGAGTATTGCTCTGAAGTGATATTGAGCAGGATTGAAATATTCATCATTATTGATTATGCAAATCAAGTCCTAAAATGACCAATGTGCATACCATTGCATTGGGTTTACTCAAAGGTACCTACAGGTCAAAAATAAGAATTCATTAATCCCTTGTTGACTTATCCCGACTCAAAATCTACAATCAGAACACCCCTGCAGTTTCAAGCAAAGAAAATATGGAAAAGAGAAATTAAAATTGTCGTCATGGCCTAAGATGAAGTCAAACCTTAACAGTAAGATAGCAAGTTGATAAAGGTTGAATAAAGCTTTGTATGAGAACACTGAACCATGGTACTGAAGCGCATGCTAGTGATTCGGGACGGTACTACAGCCTAGAAACTGGAACGTTTTAAGATTGCAGTACTGATACGGATCGCCAGTCGGCACTTCAGTACCATGATTAAACGCTTTAGTGGGACTCAAGGTTTTAAACCATTGAAAATCCTTTCTTGGTAGGATCTTTTTGTGAAATCTGAACAATCTAGAGGTGGGTGTTGTAGGAACCACTATAGAGATAGTGGAAGGATCGCTAGTCTGCTGTTTCGAGCCTGAAGGACCAATCCAAAGGGTGGTTTATTTGCAGAGAAGATTGCGCCCCATTTTTTGGCACCCGATTTTCCGCAATGGTCGAGTCAAATCTTAGAACATTATCTTAGAACCTATATCATAGGTGTCAACAAATCAGGTATCGGACTCTCGAACAGTTTCATCAACGCTCACTACGTCGTATTCTGAGCATCTCTTGGACAGACTACCGTACCAGCACTAGTGTGCTAGCTGAAGCTGGCTCCTGTAGTATAGAGGCACTCATTATGCGTAGCCAACTACGATGGACTGGTCACTGTGTCCGGATGCCAGAAAATAGGCTCCCCAAACAGACCCTGTTTGGACAACTGGATCAAGGGACACGGCCTAGGCGTGGACAGAGAAAGAGATATAAAGACACCCTTAAACACTACTTAAAGAAGGGTCACATTGACCCCACAAACTTTGAAGCTCTCTGCAACGATCGCAGCACCTGGCGTCAGTTGAGCTACAACAGCGTCACAACTTTTGAAGCTGAGAGGATAGCAGCCGCTGAGGCCAAGAGGAGGGCTAGAAAAGCCCGGCTGCAACAGAACTGATGAACTGAAATGACACTATGTAGATTCGCCCTACTCCCTCGAGTGGCTGTCAACACGGCCAAGAAACTTTGGAACGTTTTAAGATTGCAGTAATGTCACGGATCGCCAGTCGGCACTTCAGTACCATGATTAAACGCTTGAGAGGGACTCAATGTTTTAAACCATTGAACTTGAATTCTTTCTTGGTGGGATTTTGTGTGAAATCTGGGCAATCTAGGGGTGGGTGTTGTAGGAAACACTATAGAGATAGTGTAAGGATCGCTAGTCTGCTGTTTCGAGACTGAAGGACCAATCCAAAGGGTTGTTATCTCCATGAAAAAAGGCTTTTTCATGGAGATACTGTTTTGCTTGCGTTTGGTGTTTGTGTGTATGTATGTGTCACCGGATGCTTAAAGTCACCATAACTGTAGAACCTGTACATGGATTGTAATGATTTTTGGTATGTAGGTGGGTGTTAGGAGGAGGAAGGTCAAGGTCGATTTTGGGCCCCCTGGCATGTGTGACTGGAACTGCAATGGGGTATTTGTTAAAATCTTCAATGTAGAAGAACTAAAGAGTGGATCGACAGATCATCATGTTCTTTGGTACACAGGTAGGTTGGACCAAGTTGTACACACTTAAGTGCAAACTATGCAAATAAGACCGAATTTGCATAAGTAAGGAGGTAAATCGTTTGCATGGGTGTCGTCGGATGCTTAAAGTCAGCATAACTGTAGAACGTGTGGATGGATTGTAATGATATTTGGTATGTGGGTATGCGCTGGGAGGAGAATGGTCAAGGTCGATTTTGGGCCCCCTGGTTTGCGTTCCTGGAACTACAATGGCCTATTTGTAAAAATGTTCTAAAGGGGTATAACTGAAGAGAGGAACAACAGATTTTCATGTTATTTGGTACGCAGGTAGGTTGGACAGAGATGTACACACTGAAGTGCAAATCATGCGAAGTTAGTGTGTTTGCGTGTGTGCGCGCGTGTGTGTATGTTTGTGTCACCGTTTATGTATGTATGTGTCACCGGACGCTTAAAATCAGCATAACTGAAGAACGTGTAGATGGATTGAAATGATATTTGGTATGTGGGTAGGTGCTGGGAGGAGAAAGGTCAAGGTCGATTTTGGGCCCCCTGGTATGTGTCACTGGAACTGCAATGGCGTGATTGTAAATATTTTCCAAGGAGAATAACTGAAGAAAGGAGCGACAGATTTTCATGTTATTTGATACGCATGTGGGTTGGACAGAGATGTACAAACTGAAGTGGCAATTATGCAAATTCGGACTGAATTTGCATAAATAATGAGAAATATCTACTCTATTGTGGGCTTTGAGGTCGCACCATCTGTTGGTCTCTTATCTAGGTCAACTATTCCCCCAGGTCCCAACAGGTGGTGGTCAAACCACAAATGGCAACACTATCAAACCTGTATGTGGATACCCTTTGGCACATAAAATAAAACAACCAGCGGCAAAAACAAACAACTAGGGTAAATAAAACGCATCATATATAAAAACAAATTTTGGGTCTTCGGACTCTTGTTTATTAGTAGAGAAGATTGCGTTCCATTTTTTTCACCTGATTTTCCGCAATGGTCGAGTCAAATCTTAGAACAGTATCTTAGAACCTAAATTATCGGTATCAACCAATCATATATCGGGAAGTTTTTTTCTAAGTTTTAGAAATGTTTTAGCATAATATCAGATACCATCTGATAACGTTGAACTTGTACCTCTGAATGCCACTCTTGTGGTGGACTTTATTTTCAATGCTTCAAACTATTTAGCTAAGTGAATAAACTGTCATATCAGGTTGTACACTTGGCTCCTCTGGTTATATGTTTCACTTCATCTTAATTAGTGATACCAGGGCCACAGCACGTAAATTTCATATATGGATGAAATCTGCTCCCATATTGCTTTTTTATTACCTTCGCCGAGTAGGTTATGTTATAAGTTACGCCAGCCATGGGGTGGGTTCGAATGTATGTCAAGAGCATAACTCGTGAAACTGTGGACGTATCCTCATGATTTTTGTAGGTGTGTAGCGGTAGCGGAAATAGATGTCAAGTTCAAAAATGGTTAACCTGGTGTTTTCCTACAGTACTGCAGCGGGCTGTGTATGTTTGCATAATTAATGGCGAAATGTGGGCAAAAAAACTGAACGGACTGCGGGTGGATCTTTGTAATTTTTGGTATGAGAGTAGCGGTTGTGGTACCGAAGGTCAAGTTCGAAGATGGTTCACCTGGCGTTTTCGTACAGTACTGCAGCGAGCTGTGTTTGTTTGCGTGTTTGTTTGTTTGTTTGTTTGTTTGTATACACCGTAACTCGAGAGAGTGTTGATGGTTGCTCATGATATCTAGTGGATGAGTAGGATTCTCAGAAAGAGAGGTCAAGTTTAATAATGGGCCTCCTAGCGGGTTCCTAAGGTACTGTAGCGGAGCTTAAAAGTTAATTTGAAGTCAAATGTTCTGCAAGTGCTACGGTCATGTTTTTGTATGGTAGATAGTTCATGCCACAGGAAGTAAGTTGTGTACGTTTGGGCCCCACGGCGTCTTGTTTGGGTGTTTTGTTTTGACCTTCGGACATGAATAACTTGAGAAGGGGTCGACAGGTCGTGATGTTTGGTATGTGGATTGTCCTTTACATGATATGACATATGACACCATGTCGATGTAATGACATTCGGTCAGATACATCCCCGGCAATAGTCAAAATATCTAAAATGGAAAAAAATTATACATGTCGTAAACTTTTATAGCAACATTTGTCGGACTTTGCTTACCAGGGATCCATCTACTGAATTACTGGGGTTTTCTTCTTATGTAGTTCCTTGGAATATTTGCTCGTAATTCGCTATTGTTTGGCCGAGCGGTGTGGATTTTCTCACCGCTATGACCCGGCATTACCTTTAGATATAGAACGTGGAACGTCTTCATCCAACAATGCTCCGTTCCAGAACAACCTTTTTTGAATTTTCGAACCTGGTAACGGTTTTTGAAACATGTAAACAGTGTTGAAAACACTCTCGTATAGAACGCACGTGCTTGTGTTCGGCTCTCGGGTTTCGAGACGTTTTTACGCCCAAACATCGGAAAGTTTCACCTTTTTGGTGTCAGAAATGCGTGTAGAGGGACAACAGACGGTGTCCAGTGCCCAGTGGGCGGAAGATACCGCCATGTCGGCAGAAGGTTTGACCAAACAGAGCCACTCTTTTCACGGAGAAGAGCGAGAGCAACACGAAGAAAAGACAGGTGAGAATCTTCTCCACGTTTAGTTGTGTTAGATCATGTCTTTCCTTAAAGTTTTTCACATAAAACTACTCGTGATATGTCAATGTTTTGTGAAATGTATCTAATATGGCTTTGATTCTAACAGTTGTTTTGTGTCACACCCAACACAAAGACTGCAGTCGCCAACAGTCACTGTTGTTTTTACGTACATTTTCTCTTCAGAACACTGTTTCAAGGTGTCTTGTGATTTTTGAAACCACCCATAGAGGTTACATTTCTACGCTGCCATTATTGTAATTATGGCAATTGCTGTTATTCAAGTTGTCGTTATCGCCCAAGAACGGTAAAATATTGATTCTGAGTTACCCCACCAATGATGTGTAAAGTCAACCCGGTCAATCGTTTCTAACTATGGCCCGATTTACACTAGTAGATTTACACACAAGTTTTCGGAGTCGACTCGGGGCTGTGTATGAGGAGCTTCGGGCTACTCAAGTGGAGTTTCCTACTATAAAACAAACGCTACTTGAATGGTCTAGGGTTTTCCTTGCACAGTCCTGAGTCGACTTCAAATCGACTCAAAATTGCGTGTATGAGTAAACCCAGTCTATAGTTTACATCCTCATCACTGTTTGTCCACCTGTTTATATTTCTATTGAGAGAGCTCATAGATTCTCATTAATGTTTATGGAAGTCGTGTCATTTTAGGAACGCTAACGTGTGATATTTCCCTGCTAGGACCGGACCGCTGCCTGTCACAAGCTGAGGAACACGCCGGGACTTTTCTAACTCCGGAGCCCGCTTACAAGAAGGTAACTCAACTAGCGTAGTGACAATCTAGACTGTACAGAATAGTAAATTAGAGATGTTTTCCGGCCCCAGTTCTGAAACATTGCCTTTTTTTGAGGGCAGATTTTTCTGTTCATAGACGTGAGCTATTCTCCAAGCAGAGGCTTCGATCGAGAGAGGTAGTTTTGTCCGGGATAGCTAACGTTAAAAATCCCGAACAAAACTACCCCTCTCGATCAAAGCCTCTGCTTGGAGAAGAGCCATGAGCTTGGTTACAGATTCCCACCCCCTAAGAATTCCCCGGGGTGCGCTAACTACCTTGGTGGGTGGACAAGACTTACAGTACCGCTGAGATCCCGGGAGGGTCCCGGTTGGGTGGTTACCAGGCTAAGTTCCAACGTAACGGAACCCAAATTTACTCTTTTAATACGTCTTGATATTTGAACGTCTTCATATTGACGTATGTGATCTTAAACTGCAGGCGACATGAAGACATTATATGAGTACCCGGTTTGATAGTTATTGCAACAATTATGATATTTTGAGTACCCGGTTTTAAAGGTACTGCAACAAACATCGTGACTGAATGCTGTGGACGGTTAATGTATGAGAATTCGATGTTCAGTTTAGGACCATAGAAAGGTGTGTACCATTATGTGGATAACTGAGCAGTACTAGTGCCATAAAAATGTTTCATTCCATTTTTATCTCCATGAAAAGAAAAAAAAAATGGAGATATAGTTTTGGGTGTGTCTGTGTGTGTGTTTGTTTGTCTGTTTGTGTTTCCGCACCACTGTAGTCAGCATAACTCAGGAACCTTTTGATGGATTACAATGAAATTTGGTATGTGGGCAGGTGTTGTGAAGCTGAAGTTCAAGGTCCATTTTGGGCCTCCTGGTATGTGATCTTGGTACTGCAGCAGAACTTCCATTTTTGTATCTTTTGACCTGGACGTGCTATTGTCTTGATCTTTGGATAGCTGATAGCTTGTGATGTAATGAAGAAGTAATGTAGGTTTGGGCCCCCTAACAGCTTGCTTTGGAAGTGCAGGGGCGCTATTGTGAAAATCTTCTAAGGAGAATAACGAACCAAAGGAAAGACAGATTTCGATTTTATTTGGTATGCAGGTAGCTTAGACGGAAATGTAAATAATGTTGTGCAAATTATGCTTATTGGGACTTAATTTGCATAACTAATGAGGAAAATCTATATTTGCAGTGTTTTCCATTATAAGACTCAAATGCATGTAGCATATGTAGTTTATGGCAAGTATGACATCAACAGATACCAATTATGCAAATAAATTCCTAATTTGCATAATTAATGCAAAAGCGCCATAATTCATCTAAGTGGAAAATAATAGGACTGTCAATATTACAACATGTGTAAGTTATATAAAGGTGTTTATGACCAAGCATATATCATGTAAATGTGTAAGTCATTTTCATAAACAGGATAGTTCATGGAGATATGAGGTCTACGAACTCTTGTTGTGGATGGTTTTGCAGCAGCAGGAATATGGGCTACCTTCCGTTGCAGGCTTCCCCTCGGCGATTTTTCAACTTATGGGGGCTAGGTTCTTTGGCTGGGGACCGTATCTGCTTGAGGCCCCGTATCTGCTTGGAATCCTGTAAGCGCAGGCTTCTCACACAGCGGTTACAGGATCCCAAGCAGATACGGTCCTCAAGCAGATACGGCCCCCCAGCAGAAGAACCTGGCCCCGATAAGTTGAAAATCGCCTTGTCGGGGAAGCCTGCAACGGAGGCTAGACATGGGCTACCTTTACGACATAGATATATAATTAATTGAATTGCATACATGTACGTACTTTGTTCGATATATTCAGTTCTATTACAACAGTCAGTGTAAGGTGCTCCGTGTATCCCCCACAGAACGCTGTAACGATGCCTACACTAAACACGAACCACACTGGGCGAAGAAGAGACCCGTCCCGTCGGCTGTTTTGCGACGCTGACTCCGAAGGTTCCTCGGATGACGAGCGGTGTCCCATCCGGAGCAGACAGCGTCACAAGAAGCAGCATAAGGCGTCGTCACGAAGAACGTCTTCGCCTTCTCCGACTGCTCCTCACGGTGTGTTAAGAAAGCGCCGCCTGGCGTCGTCTCCACATCCTACAGGCATCACGGGAGTCAGCGTCCTTCATGTGAATCATACAGGGACATCTATGGACGAACCCGCAGCCAACGAGAAGTCTAGTACAGCTGTAGCTCAGGTAATTTGTCCTGTCAAAGTAACCGTCATACGCCACACGTTAAAGGCAACCAAAGCAATATTAGGGGCAAAAAAGCTGAAATCTTCATATACTTAGTGACATTTATTGTTAACATTGTTAAGTACATTTGCGTAATAACTTTATTCTTTGAGCATTTAAAAACAGGGCAAAATCGTGCCGTACGATGATCCCCTTAGTTTTACGAGCCTACAAAAACTCCGGCCACGATTTTCAGTAAGTTCTCACATCACATGTCGACGTCGTATTTTTTCATCATGGACGTTGCTTTACATTGTGATAGTGTTGCTTGAACTAATCATGTATAGAAATGACTAAACAAATTGAATTCCAAAGTCCGATTTTTGGGCCCTAATATTGCTTGGGGTTCCTTTAAGACCGAACCATATAGACTTCGGGTCTACAGTCTAGGAAAGCTACTGGTTCTCAACAGGTGATTAAAAATTACATCTATCAGCTGTCGCGTCATTGTATATAAGAAGCTGGAAATAGAAAGAATAGTTTTTTTTTGGGACAGCATAAAAGTTAACAGCAACACTGAAAATTGTTCTAGCTAGATTACTTTGTGATGGATTCCTTTATGATTATATCTCGTTTGTAATAACTTTATTTTCGCAAAATTTTGTACACCTACTGATGTTACTGTAGCAGTACTTCAGAAAAGAAGTCAAACCCAACCATAGTCAACCATAGTAACATTAAACTTTCACAGTAGACTAGATAACTATTTCGATTTTCATGTATCTCCATGTGCTTCTTAGTCTGCAATTAGGCTTTGGGCATGAACTTGCAATAAAGTTATTGCTATAAAAATTTCTTTTGTATTTCTCCCGACAGGAACGCCAAGCCGCACCAACATCGGCCCCATCAGCTGTTCAACCTACACACCATGTTGTCCAGACGGACTGTCTAGCTGGGAGGGTACGCCCTACAGCTGGTCATGGTGGCAGAGCTGTGCAGGTACGCCCTGGACATGACGGCATCTGGAGCGGCCGTGGTGAAGGCTTCTGGCACCAGCCGGCATATCGGATCAACTCCGCTCTATTCCCCGGTAGCTCTGACGCCGGTCCTGTGCGGGTACGCCCTGGAGATGACGCCGGTCCTGTGCGGGTACGCCCTGGACATGACGCCGGTCCTGTGCGGGTACGCCCTGGACATGACGCCGGTCCTGTGCGGGTACGCCCTGGACATGACGCCGGTCCTGTGCGGGTACGCCCTGGACATGACGCCGGTCCTGTGCGGGTACGCCCTGGACATGATACCGGTCCTGTGCGGGTACGCCCTGGCCATGACGGCATCTGGAGCGGCCGTGATGAAGGCTTCTGGCACCAGCCAGCATATCGGATCAACTCCGCTCTATTCCCAGGTAGCCTAAAGGTGAGACATCGTTGAATAAACAGTTTTTTCATTCTTCATATCTTAATATTCTTCTGTGGCCAAGAAATGTCGTCGTCTACGGAAACCATTTTTTCGACTTCTTGAATTCAACAAAAAAGTTTGCAAAGGCGACAAAATGTCATATTGGGCCATCGTATGGTTTTGCAGAAGAATTTGAACTTGCTCTTATCTGAGTATCCCGTATACTCTTTTGAACATTTCTAAAACCATTTCTTTGACTTCTTCAATCCAACAAAAAAGTTTCCAAAGGCGACAAAATGTCATATTGGGCCATCGTATGATTTTGCTGAAGAATTCGAACTTGCTCTTTACTAGTATACTCTTTGGAACTTTTCTGAAACCATTTTGTTCGACTTCTTGAATCCAACAAAAATTGTCCAAAGGCGACAAGATGTCATATTGGGCCATCGTATGATTTTGCTGAAGAATTCGAACTTGCTCTTTACTTGTATACTTTTTGAACATAGCTAAAACAGTACATTATTGCAAGGAGGTATTTAACCTCCTTGATTATTGTAGGTCCCGACTGTTCAGTCGCGCCTCCCAGCGGCGAAGACGAGTCCTGCAACATCCCATGATGCATCGAATAGTGTCCGAGCGAACATCCAGGGTGATTATCGTCGCCATGGTGACGGCTACAGACACCCGTCAACATTTCGACCGGATCAGCATCCATCCTGTGACGTCAAACAAGTAAGAACTGGTTTGAAATCATACCGCACATACATGTAGCGGTGCCCAGTTATTAGGATCTCCTAGATTTCGCTCATATGCATGAAAAATTCGCCAAAGTCAGGCCAAATGCGAGAACGCGAAAAAATCAAGACGGGGTTAAAAAAAAAGACGATTAACGTTGTAACAAGTCTTTTATTCCCTTTTCCAAGATGTGCATACAGTTGCAGTAATGTGCTCGTGTAGGCTAGTATCACGTACCGAGTATGCAACTGTACCCAACTCTACAACACTATTGTCGCTTCTACAACTAGCCAACTGGTTTCGCTTCTCCAATTTATTCATGACTGTTGCTGCAGGAACAGTGTCAAAAATATCATATGTATATCTTAAATAGATGTGATTCTAAAGCATATATGTTTGAGAGAATGATAAATACTTTTTGAAACAATTCATCTTTCATATCAATATCTTTTTGAATACAATATGTATTCTAGATCAATACATAAAAATGAAACATGTATTGTATACGAAAACATTTCTGAAAGCATGTTGTTCGCTAAAACATGTGTTCCCCAAACCCTATCATTTCTGAAAACATATGTTCTTCTGATAACCAAGTGTTTTCAGAACCCCCATTGATCTAGAATACGTCTTGTGTTTCTATTGATTTGAAATGTGAATTGTTTTAAAAAGTGTATTACTATTATCCTCTCAAACAAATGTTTTAAAATCTTATCTATCTAGAAATATATGTATTATTCTCTTAAACATATACGTTTTAGAATTACATCTATTTAAGATATATATATGATATTTTTGACACTGCTCCTGCTTCGTATAGCCTTATGGAAATTTGTAAGCCCTCAAACATTCTTAAATATTCACGACAGACGATCCAGTTATGTCGTCAACCAGACAGGACCGAACCAGGTTCCACAAGGCATGATGGGAAACATCCCGATGTGCGTTGTCATGGAGATGCTGCCGGAGACAAACGGCTGACGTCACGACTCTCAACTCTGACGTCACGTCCTACACCTCTGGAGGTTTTACAGGTCAGATTCCTACACATGGCTTACGTCATGCACTTTTTGGCCACACCTCAGGGGTGAATCATATTGTATCAAATAATGTAGTACTGTTTCACCGTTACTTTTATTATGATTAAGTCCCAGGGTCTGTGAAAAATGTCATAACTTTTAGCTGTGTAATATGTAATATCATATCGTACGATCCTCTGGATGAATAAATTGCTATATTATGTTGCTATACCTATTTGCCGAATGCCACAAGAGGTAGCGTTTTTTCAACGAAATACGTTGGTTGTTTAGAATAGTAACTTGTAAGTGAACATATCATGAACATCTTTCTTTACAGAAAATTCGAACCTCAAAGATGGTCGTAACCAAAGCCAGTACCGTTACGAGCACCGAGACCTCCGAACGGCAACACTCTGTTTGGTCCAGCGACTCAGAGTCCGAGTCATCAGACGACGAGTCGTGTTGGTGTCTGGAGTGCTTCAAATGCCGCATCATGGGGACTGACGTTCCTCACGAGGACAAGTTTGCAGTGACACAACCAGGCGGGGGTCACAAGAAGACGCATGCGCAGTCCGAACATGGACGAGACAGTGTCGGTAGTTCCGCCAGTCCAACGTTCTTCAATGACAACGACAGCTCACGCCATGGTGACAAGAGAACTGAAAGTTCAAAGCGTAAGCGTCGTAGCTCAGACTCAGGTGCAGACAGATGCAAACGCATCGAACTGTCATGACAGAGTAGTGAGATGACGTCACACGACAGTGTTTTCCCAGCGGCAGCGATATGACGTCATACCCCAGCTGTCTGTCAAGCAGCAGTGAGATTATGTCACACCCCAGCTGTCTATCAAACTGTAGTGAGATGACGTCACACGCCAGCTGTCTGTCAAGCAGCAGTGAGATGACGTCAAGACTTATAACGAGCAAAATATTGTCTGTGGCCTTATATGGGGTCCACTTATTTTCAAAAAAGAATATTGTATTTATGTACCATTTTGTGCTGGACACAGATATTTATTTCTATATGCAAAAAATATGTATATACATTAAGATATTGGACATTCCCTGCGGAATATGAATACTTTTGAATCACTTGAAGGAGTGAGTACAATATCATGAAAAGCCATGTAGACTTTTCTGTTATGTGTCTGATATGATGATGAACATGAAATTATTGCAGTCATCACATCTGTTTGTGTTTTGTGACCATTTGTAAATCTGTAATGGTAATTATTGCATAACTTATACGCAATTGAAAAATATCTATAATTTGATTCTGTTTTTTTTAAAGAAAGAGGCTCGTGAACAAGAGCATGCATGGTTTTGAAATAAGTGGATTTGGTCGAAAAGAAGGAAAGTTTTATGGTTGATCCATGAATGACACCTGATAAACAAAATTGAGTATCTCGCCACAAGATTTATTCAAAGCCTACAATTTTTACTTCATAGCTAGCTACTTCTTTCATTAATATATTATATGAGATTAAGTATGCATTGATGGAAAACGGGTGTGATATTACATAACTACTCTGGCTCGGCTTTGATGAAACACGAAGCAGCAAGCTATCTGCCACTAAAAGATCAAGACCATAGCCTGTCCAGGTAAAAAACCACAAAAAAACCCCAGATATTCTGCTGCAGTACCAAGGTCACATACTAGGGGCCCAAAATCAACCTTTACTTTCGTCTTCCTATCACCTACCCATATGCCAAATATCATCATAATCCATCAAGAGGTTTTTGAGTTATGATGACTACAATAGACATTGAATTGAAAAACAAACGGCGGTATAACTCTTGATGCCACGAATGGATGTTTATGATTTTTGGTAACGTTAGGTAAGTTAATGTTGTTAAGACAAAGGTCAATTTTCGAAAATGGGCCTTCTGGCGGGTTCAATCAGTACTGCAGTAGACCTTTTATATTTGTTGGTTTGTTTGTTGGCGGTATAACTGCAGAGGATGCAGAGGTTGTCATCTATAAATTCTAGTGCCGTGGCTTAAGATAAAGTCAAACATTAACATTAATCAGTAACATAGAGTCCATCCCAAGTCAACAAGAGGGTTGTTATTGTCATAATTTACAAATGTTTTCAATCTATTGTAATTATTTGTGTGAGAGATTTTATACTTTAGAAATATTTTGAATGTGATTTTAACTTTATAAATATTCCTCCGGTTTTCTAAAACTTTATAAATATTCCTTATGTGGAATATGATATTTCTAACAGTTTCTAAATAATGGTAACAGCATTCTACCATTATTTACAATTCTTTACAGCCATTTTGTAATACTTTCTAGCCATTTTGTGCCATTATTTGTAACATCTTTATAAATAGGTAAGAGGGCTGTGAAGAAAGCAATTCACACATCATTACGAAGTATAGGGAAGAATGCTCTCCACAAAGGACCCAACAGTGTCCTGCAGTGAAATCTAAAGATACACAAAAGCAGACAGAAGGGCCGGACTAGCACCTACATTTATGGGGGCAATCACCATTCCACCATTATCTACCATTTCCTACCATTTTTTGTAAATATTTCTAAACCTGAAAGAATCATGTAGATGTTTAGAAATTATTCAAAGTAAAGAGATTTTTGTGCAGTAACTTTCAAAATGTTTCTAAACTATCTAAATGAATTTGAAAAAAAAAGCAAATTTTCATATTCAATCATTTAAGAAAATTTAGAAATATTGTTGCTCAGATATTCTTTTATTAGAAATAATTCAAAACTATTACAAATATCGTTCAAAAACCCTCTTGGTGACTTGGAATGGACTCTAGCAGTTTGATAAAGGTTAAGTAACGCTTTGTTTGAGAACACTGACCCTTAAGCGTTTAACCACGGTATTGAAGCGTCGACTAGTGATACGTGACGGTACTACAAGTTATGTACAACGTAGATGTCGAACGTTTTACGGTTGCAGTCCGGTCATAGATCACCAGTCGGCGCTTCAATACCGTTGATCGTCTGTCTGTTGTTTGGAGCCAGAAGGACCAATGACGTTTTAAAAGTCCTTGATATATTAAAGTCCTTGATAGAGCCCAAGGACTGGAGTATTCATGGATAACGTTACCACGATAGCACCCATAGTGGCCACGTCAAATGTTTAGAAGTAGACATGATTAATACATTCAAGTCATTGAGCCACAAGTCCCAGGTTCAAATTTCCCGCTTGATGAAGTACAGAGGTGCGCATGCTCCGTGACCTTTGCCCCGCCATCGGCATGGTTTGGAGAAGCGTTGGGGAAACGTAGGTTCAAGTCTTCCTCGTTGTTTATGTCAAATCAGCTGAAGATCAACACTCCTAAGTTTCTCAAAGGTACGCATTATTGGTGAAGTCTATTGTGTGAAACTTTCGATGCTGTTCCAACCATGACGGCGTAGATATATGACGGGGTAGTTGTTAATGAAGAGCGGTCTAAACTGGAGCAGTCCTACCTGACCGAAAATTCTACTCTACTCTACTCTACTCTTAACGCGCACGCTGTCTTAGCACCCATAGTGGCCACGTCAAATGTTTAGAAGTAGACATGATTAATACATTCAAGTCATTGAGCCACAAGTCCCAGGTTCAAATTTCCCGCTTGATGAAGTACAGAGGTGCGCACGCTCCGTGACCTTTGCCCCGCCATCGGCATGGTTTGGAGAAGCGTTGGGGAAACGTAGGTTCAAGTCTTCCTCGTTGTTTATGTCAAATCAGCTGAAGATCAACACTCCTAAGTTTCTCAAAGGTACGCATTATTGGTGAAGTCTATTGTGTGAAACTTTCGATGCTGTTCCAACCATGACGGCGTAGATATATGACGGGGTAGTTGTTAATGAAGAGCGGTCTAAACTGGAGCAGTCCTACCTGACCGAAAATTCTACTCTACTCTACTCTACTCTTAACGCGCACGCTGTCTTAGTGCCCCCCTCCCCCATCGCTTTGTTGTGTGCACCAAAGTTTACAAACTTTATACTTGACACTTTAAATTTCTTGTCACATCGCCCTGGTATTCCCGCACGCCCTGCTGTTGGACGATTTACTACATTTCTTACTTCGTTATCGATAATTGACATGTCGAATTATGGAGATATGAAGTTAAGATTTTAAAACAAGATTTTTAACTATCCTGTCATCATACAAGTTTCTTATTTTCGTTTTTTTTTCAAACCAAGGGTGCCTAAGCATTTGCACGAATGTTATGGAAAACAGACATATTTTCTTGATAAAATTTCTGCGAATGCTTAGGCATACCCCTGCCCTTTACACCCACATCAGCGTTCTCACCAGAATTTTTCACAGCATAGGGGTCAGGTACCGAATTCAAAGGCCAACTTTGCGAGGCGCAAGTCACTCGCGGAATACCAAAGACATGACAACGGTTGGAAGTCTGGCATGTTCCCGGACAAAATTTTGAAGTTCATAACCAAATAAGACACTATTTCCTGCATTTTGAGGGAGAAATTTTGTGAAGTTAAAGTTTTTCCTCTGCCACATCCTCATTCTAAAGCCAAATATGAACTTTTTATAGACTTATGAAGGTTTTTCCTAGAAAGAAACACCCCTATGCTCATTGAAACACAGCATCGGGGTCCAGATCACAGCATCGGGGGTCCAGATCACAGCATCGGGGGTCCAGATCACAGCATCGGGGGTCCAGATCACAGCATCGGGGGTCCAGATCACAGCATCGGGGGTCCAGATCACAGCATCGGGGGCCCCTATGCTGAAAAGGCCTGGCGAGAACACTGCACATTATTTGCATCAATGTGACCAGATTCGACCAGAAGTAAAAACAATCTGTTCTTTCACTTCATGTTACAGTAGAAACTGGATAGATTGGTCAGACAGCTTCATCGCGTGGTTCAAAAGAAACATTTCTTGTGAAGAGAACTTCAAGTTGACTACCAACCATGAGTGGCCGTGGAAGGAAGGGAGCTGCCATCACAGTGGAGCAGATACAGGGGGACAGACTTACTCAGGTATGTATAGAATACAACACGGTATTCCGCATCGCCCGAGGTACTGATCCGACCGTGGGCGACTCGCCAGAGGGCCGGGACCGAGGGTGATGCGGAATACAATGTGTTGTATTTTATTTATGTCATACCCACCTGAGGAAACACACATTTCAATGCGGAATGCGCCAGAAGTTGAGGGACTTTTGTGTACTAAAAAAAAAAGGTGTAACAACATTGATTCCAACCTCCGAATCTGGTATTCAATTTTTCGACGGCGGCGCAACTGGCACGCTCAAAATACATTTGAAATATTCTATGGAATTCCGTGTGATACAACTCTAGAACCTCATGTGATACGGATAGTTATCACATGGTCTGGAACACCTGTATCAGGCCCAGGCATGACATAAATGACCCATAATCCATTGCACTGCACATGCGCAGTTCAAACTTTGAACTGGCTTATTGGAAGTCCCTTGTTTACTTATTGTATAGGCATAAAAATCATAAACAAAGGTACTGTTTCTAGTATTTGCTTTTACAATGGACAAAGAGTGACAAAAACACATCCATGCTGCTTTGTGTTATGTTCTTGTATGTGTGAGCAAGACAAATATTCACTGATTCAGTTGTTTCTTTTCCTTTTAAATTTTATTGACAACAATAACCAATTTGATTTCTTTATCTGTTTGTACAGTTTGCTAACAAGTTATGGGCACCGCATCGCAGAGGTCCAACTCCAACATTTGACCCACAGGTATGGGAGCTTTCTTCTGTCTAATCACTAAAGTGACATGATAGAAATCTCTTTGCTCTTAAACTGTTCAATAGGCTGTGGTAGACTATTCCATTTTTTTCTGTTTACAAAACATCATGATTATCAATTTATAATCTTTGTACTTTAAGGTACCGTTGAAGGGTGGCTGAGGAGCTTTGGGATGTTATTGAGAAAAAAAAAACTTCTTTCAGCTTTATAAACCTTCTTCAACCTTAATTTTTTTTCAGGTAGTACCTTATACATGTAGCAAGGTGATAATTTATGCAAATTGGTATGACGTCATGATTACGTCATCAGGATTTATAAGGCCACGCCGGTTTTTAGAAAAAAGGCCCTCCTTGGCTTGTACTTCGATATTTATGAACATAACTTTGCACTTGCAGGAATGTACATGATGGTAATACATCAAGAATTATGTGTGTCAACGAGTATATTTTGAAATGACGATTTTTGGTTATCAAACAAAAAAAAAGTCGCCAAAAATGTTAAGATTAATCATAGGAATAAATTCATTTGGATGTGTTGACTAAGCATGTAAACATAACTTCTTTAGGACATACAAACATCTGCTGTCACAAAAGAATGATTCGTAAACTCCATAACCCTTACATTTCTTCTTTTTGCCCTATAGGTTGTTGAAGATATCTACAAGAAGGATCTACTGGGTACCAAGTATGTTCTCTTTTAAAAATATTGCTTTTATACTGGATACTACTACTACTAGCTACTACTACTAGTCTACTACTACTTGTAAATGCATTTAAGTTCGCATGGTTTTTATTTCGCGCTAAGGCGAAAATGGAGTGTTTGCGGTGGTTTTAAGTTTGCAGCAGCACTTAAAAATAGTATAATCAAATAGTGCTACAGTATTGGACAAGAATATACATGTAGACCACGGCGAAAATTTCTACATTTACAGTACTACTTTTTAAGTGTTTAGCTTGATTCAATCACAGGTTTGATTAAATTGACTGTTGCACTTATCCAGACTGTAAATGACCTAATTTGGTGAATGAAATTCTTATGATTAGTTTTGCAAAGTATTAATAATTACATAAAAAGAATTCAAACTCTACAACTGGATGAAAATTCGGAGATTTCTTTCTTTATATATTGTTTACCTGGATGTCTAACCTTCACAAACGTATGAATAATTACATTCATTCAAGGATTTAATCTGGTGATTTTTTTGAAAATGTTCACTTGATAACATTTCAAATATTGTCCCCCACTGCACACAGGTTTGCTATCAGAAGGGTCATGCTTTTGGAATTTAGTCAGTTCCTGGAAAACTTCCTGTGGCCAAACTACAACCCAGACAAGGCCACACACGCGCACATGATGTCTGTAGCTGTCATGGTCAACGAGAAATTCAGGGAGAAGGTGCCTGCATGGGAGGTATGTTTTTGTTGTTGTTTGTATTGCATACCCTGTAAACTGCCTCAAGGTGTAACACACCAGGTTTGTACTGAAGAGTACAAGCTGCATATCCAGACAGATTCTATATGATCCACTCACACCGGGAAGGACACGTACTCGATAAGTGCCGTGAGTTCTTTAACGTGCTTGAGGTGTGGCTCTCCTCAAACATGGGACCTTTATTTAACGTCCTATCTGAGGGACGTCCCTAACCAAAGCTAGGTACTCATTTACTCCTGAGTGAAGTGAGGAAAGTCATGTAAAGTGTCTTTCCCAAGTGCACAACATCGGGGTATATCGGTGGTTTTGAACCCGGGACCTCTCAGTTGTGGGTGAAGCGCCCTACCGATTGCGCCACACGTTGCCATGTTTTGCAACCTAGCCCTCTATACATATATGGTCAGGGCTCAAAATTCATTTTTGGAAATAGGTGCACTGGTACTCCCAACCAAAATATTTCGGTGCACAGAAAGAATTTTGGGTGCACAACATATGATAAAGTTGAATGTCAGCAAAACATAATTACGAAGTTCAATGCTACTGCCTCTCTTGAGAACTTCAAAATGTAATTCTATAGCTAACTTTGAATTTTGAACAAGTAGCACATCAAATAAAGTACAACTAAAGGTTAAACATTTGTGTATTACTTTTTCTGATACTTACATTTCAAGAATATTCTGTAGTGTACAATAGTACCTTTAGTAGTAGTAGGCTTTACGCAATAGCGTACAAAAATATCTAGGTACACCCACAGTCCACAGCTCCAATTTTTGGTGCACAAAGGTGCACATGCACCCAGTCTGGATCAAATTCCATGGATCCTGGGGCCCAAGTTCGATCCTGTTGTCTACTCCAGCTCGGACATTTTGTAAGGGATTGCATACATTTCGGATGGTGACATAAAACCACGACCCCGTGTATATATGAAAGAGCTTCGGGCATAAGCCTCAAGAGTCAAACCTCTGCATGTAAAAGAACTCAACACACTTATCGAGAAGAATAGAGGTGACCCGGTGTGCTTGGCCAAAAATGCTAGCCATGGCGAGGCCGCATTTCACTACCACTACCTACTTGAAAAAGCATCATGCTTCACCTCAAATGAGGAACACATTGTGCATGTGTATGTAATTATCGGGGAAACGGGGGGGGGGGGCTTCTGTGTGTCCTCTGCAAAAGAAGGGCATCCAATTTCCTTCTTTTCTTAGTGTAGGGTATCCCAAAGACTCCCTGACGCCCTGCTAGCTAATAGCCTGTCTGATGTAGATTAAGCCGTTGTGTTATTGTGTATTTCCAGCCCTTTGTAAAGAAGCCTGACCACTTCCCGATGTTCTTCCGTCGAGTGATGGCGGCCAGCCTGCAGGAGGAGGGTATCACGCTGAGGGAACAGACCGTTTTGCTGGTGTTCCTCATACACTGCTTCAACAGTCTGGTCAGTTGTACATGTGTTTCAGTCATCTTTGACGTACTGTAAACCTTGAAATGTTTGCAGTGTTTTTATTTTTGCGTTTTTTTTTAACGGTAACCTCTCTACCGCAAATATGCGTTACCAATGCACTTAAATGCACTTAAGTTTGTGTGGTTTTTATTTCGCACTAAGGCGAAAATGGAGTGTTCGCGTTGGTTTTAAGTTCGCGGCAGCACTATAGCCACGTACTGCTACAGTATTGGACACAAGTCTTTACGGTGAAACGGTCGCTGCAAAAACCGCGAACATAAAACTACCACAAACATTTCTGCATTTACAGTATTACCACAATACTACCGCAACAGAAAAGTTCCCTGCAAAAATAAATGAATTTACAGTAACAGAAGGAGCTGTCATTTCTGATAAGCCCTGAGCTTTTATCTTGCAGTAGATTTTCAATGTTTTTTTGTTTTTTTTTGGTTGAAGACCATGTCTTGAAAAATGTTAAGGAACCTCATATTTCAAGGTGAAGTGTTTGAAGGTTAGACATCCAGGTAATAAGATTTTCGTCAGCAAATGCTGTCTGGAATGTGTGATAGTTTCCAAATCTTATCCAGTTGGTTGAGTAATTGTAACCTTGCAAACCCCATATTCGGTCATGACATTTCCGACACATTAGACAAGGTCCTTATAAGGTGCGCTTCCTTTGTGCAAATGGATGTGATAGAGAAGGAATAGAGTTATCACTAAGTTACCATAACATTCACTTGTACCAGAAGTTGCTGTAAGTGCAGAAATGTTCGCGGTGGTTTTAAGTTTGCAGTTTTCGCAGGGAACTCTTCAGTGCTGAGTTAAAACCACCGCAAAACTTTTTGCCCACCTACATTTGTACGACTGTGGTGCTACTATTGTTTCAAACGCGAACTTATAACTACCACGAACACTCCATTTTCTCCCTACCGTGAAATGAAAACCACGCAAACTTAAAAGCATTTACAGTAAATGTACATGCTAAGGTACAAAACATGTCTTTGATTGTACTTAGTGGTACAGTTGTGTTTTAACAGTTCTATTATTGTTTTCAGGAGGTGGACTTAGTGAGAGGACAAGTACAGCGACTGGTCTCCCTTCCCATGTGGATAAACCTGCTACCAGTAAGCAATGATTTTTCCAGCTTTGAAAAATTCTTTTGCATCATTTTTTTCAGTGTGAAAAAATATACTGTGAATATGAAATATTCATAACTAGTGGCTTTATTTTTGTAGTTGTCACGGTGAGCTTTCCACTACAAATTCAAATGCATTTCCAATGTGCTACAGATATTGTTTAATCTGCAAACTTAAAACAACAGAAAAACCTCTTTTCCTTGTCTACTACAAAGAGTCCCTGTGATTGCCGTGAAAATAAATTACTGAATAAAAAGACTCTTTTTGCACAACCAAGACAGTGATTTATTCCACTGACGTTTTGGTGAGCATCTGTCACCTTCTTCAAGGCAATTCTGACTGGTTCACATTGCACTGCAGCACAGGTGTTGCTTCTTATAGATACGTTTTCAGATACTGTATCTTGATAAAGGTGACCGATGGTCACCAAAAGGTCGGTTGAAGAAATCACTTGGTTGTGTAAAAAGTGTGTATTGTGTCTTTTTATTCAGTGACTTACCAACCTGATGAAACTATACACGGAAAATAGATTACAGTATTCTACCAAACCTCAGTTAACATTGTTTATTGTTATTAACCAAATGATTATGCACCGATTTCTATTTCAGGCTCGTCTACAGCAAGAACTGAAGGCTACGCCAAAGCTGAAAAAGTTCTGGAACGTGCTGAAAAAGGCTGACTCTCGACTGAATCCACCTGCTCTGGAAAGGTATTTACATGTACTTTGTCAAAGTGTTTCTACTGAGCAATGTTATCCTGAAACAATCTTAGAAACAAGACAATAGTCCTTATTAATCTCATAGTACAAAGCACCATACTCTCACCTCTCAAATAAACGTACCGGTACGTTTATTTTTTTTCGCCTATAGTTCCACCCGTTACTTTCTTATTCTAGACGGTACATTTATTATTTTTTGAAAAATTGAGGCTTTGCAAACCAGGAATCCCTCTAAAATCGTAAGGTAAGGTTTTTCTGCCCATATTTCCCCGGTATTTTTGCTCGTAATTTGCTATTTTTCAGCCTACCGGCGTTGATTTTCTCGCCGCTTTGACGGCCTTGTGAAAAGTATCCTGGCGGCACTCGTAACATATCGGTCGATATCGCTATGATGCTACAAAGTAAACCGGAAAATAAGACGCGACATTGACATTTTAAAATACAATTTTCATATAAATAACTTTGATAGTCTCTGTTTACATCGTAAACCAAAGCACGCTGATCAAAAACGTGTGGAGTAGAGTGCACGCCTGCATAATAATTTCCTGACCACTATATCCGTAGTATCGGCAGCGCGGCGGAAGAATTATTTGATCGCAGAAGACATGTAACACGTTAAAACAACAATCATAACTTAACTTCCCTTGTGATATGTGTTTTGAGGCCACAAAATCTCTAAAACGGCAGAAATATGTCCGATATGATTCGGTAAACAACAGCGCGAAATCGCGAAACATGGCCGCCACTCTCAGGCATGGCGACAGTAAAACTAGCAGCCAGTGTTTCCGCCAGAGGGGCGTCTTCCCGTCAAATGACGGCCTTATTTCGCTTTGGACGGCCTGAACTCAGACATAGGCCATCCTCTTTATAAAAAAAGACAAACTAAATGCCGAGAAATTGGGAAAAAAATACGAGAGGTCGGCATAATTTCTTTGTTTTTCTTTGTTACTGCGGGCGTGGGGACGCTCTATATCGTTGGACATTCACACTCTTTTGTTTGTTGCTATTGTTAAGCTTGCGAAGAATCGATGTCGGTGCCTTTGGCATACGGTGATCTCATTAAAAACCCGTTTTTCAAGACTCAATCGAAGAAAGTCATCGAAGAAAACAAGGAAAAACGTAAACAAAACAAGAATTTCGCCCGTGCTTTTCAGCCTCTACGTCGTGATTTGCCGCGATTCGCCATCATTTCTGACCGTATTCGACACAATATATATTCCTTTGAATGTTTTTCCGTGAAAATTCTCCATATGTACCGTAGAAAATTCACATAAGTCGCTCGCTCGAGTCTCTCGAGTCGGCAACCTGCTCCGTCCCGGGCCGTCCGCCATGTTTTTAAGCTCATTGATATGCAAGGTTCTAAGCGCTGATTGGTCCGCGTCATAAAACCTGTGCTCTGATTGGTTTACGGCAAGATGTCACGTGACCACAGGGCGGGAAAACCCCTTTTACACTTAAGACGTTTCTGGTCAATATAGATCGCATTTTGTGACGATTGAAGCAGTATTATACTCATTTATAGCGACCTTCGTAACAAATTGATTTTGAAAAATTAACAAAGTCTTTTCTGATCACAACATTCAGTTACTTTTCCTGGTCAATCAATTTTCGCGGTACGGTCAATTAATTTTCGCGGTACGGTCAATTAATTTTCGCGGTACGGCCCTCCCCAAGTGGACGGCCTCTCAGTCGCTGTCTGGCGGAAACACTGCTAGCAGCATATTGCGTAATGCGGATACCGATCTTTAAAATGATACCGTAAACGCATGGAAATATTATATTTTTGGGGCAACGATAGACACACAGCGCCATACTTATTTTCAGAGGGTTCATTTTTTTAAATAATCGTAAGATTTTCCCAATTTTGGCGGTTCACCCCGGGTTTCTAGTGTCAACACGTAATGGGTAACTTCTTAGTATGTGCGGTCTGTGACGTTGAGCTACTTTTACAGTCAATTTCTATTCAATATTGTGGGATTTACCGCGGGAACTCGAAATCCGAGCGTCTCACTTTGTTTTCGACGCTATGGAGCAAAAGTTTATGACATATTTCTTCTGTGGAAGGACTGTGTTCATATTTGTGTTTTTTTGTGGTTGATGTTTTTAGAAAATTTGATCAGGTACATTTAACTTTTAAAAGTACTCTGATGATTTTTGTTATATGTCACTGATTGTCAGTCATAATAAAATGATATAACAATTTTCTTTGATCACTTGCTTCAAGTTCCAAGTAGAAAAAGCATGTATCATGTACATTTTCACTTGTTGAATTTGAAAGCACCGTGGCCCCCGGTTAGGGGTCATAGCGGGGAACCTATGCCCAATTTTTCAATATTACTATTACATTTTACGAAGAGGCGAGGAAGATCATGATTTGAACAAGCTATGGACAGTTATTCTGTTCAATATCTATATACTTAATAGGTATGGCATAATTGACTAAATATAAGTTACCTACCTGCTTATTATCTTATTTCCCTCTGACAGTGACAGTTGTACATGTATGGACACAGTTTACCTAGCCTCGACTGTCGATTTTTGAAATTTTCCGGGGGGTACTTTTATTCCAGGGGGTACTTATATTACATTTTGAAAATTTGTCCGGGGGGTACTTCTATTCCAGGGGGTACTTCTATTTGAGAGGTGAGAGTACTCTATAGAGGTCTTCCATACTAGTATTGAAATTCTGTAAAGTAGTCCAAAAGTTGTAGCAAATTTTGATGCAGTCGAACAAGTGACCACCTCTACATTTGTACAAAAGGATAACCAGTCCTGGCCAATGTGGCAGCTTTTTGCTGGTCCCTTAGATAATTTTCTTCGTCTTTCGTCCTACAATGCACCCTTGGGTGGGTGGTACAAGTTTCCCATCACAATGGCACCATCCAAACTTTGCTAACATGCCATACCTTTTGTGGTCTAAATTGCCCTAAACACCTAAAATTTGGTCAGAATAAGATGTAACATTAATGTATTGTAGTCATACATGTATGCATAATGCTAAGTTGTACGTATAACGTTGGGTAACATAAATTCGCGGGGTATTTAAATTTGCCATTTTTTGAAATGGTGTATTTTAGGGATATGTGCTAGATGCAAAATCAGTTATTACGCCAGCAATGCAAACCGGATAGACTAATGTAATTCAGAACACTGGCTGAAAAGCTTCGATAACGATGCATTAGAAGTTGGCGATGTAAAAAACTCTCCGTCCCTTATTGACAGAGTCTGGGGGCTTCGTGGGAGAATCACACTGCACGGTTGTTCGCTGGTTTATAAGACAAATGTCACATTTCCTGCCTGCTAAACACAATTATTTACAAGACAACTTATTACAATGATCTCTTTTGCTAACCTGCAACTGGATTCTAAGTGTGATCAAAACTCCTCTTTGTTGCTACAACCTACGGCACGTGTATTTTCCCGCCGCCATATCATTACCCAGAATCCTGTCGTCAAGCAGACGACAAAGGTTTGTGAGGAACACTTTTTTGTCTAAATGTTGCGTGTGATAGTGGACTGGAGATATTTTCCTCAAAGTTTGCTCCTAACATAACAAGGAACACATGGACATAGTAGTATAACCATTGCTATGGCATCCAGCTAACTTCCCATGAATAATGTACACGTTGCCATGACGGTGGGGATCGACTTTGAGTGACGTTCTACCGACTCAACAAACGGGATGTTACCGAAGGCCTGATGTGTGCGGTACGGCCGTTTTTTTTGTGTATTTTTTTTTACTTGGACACGTCTATATCCATAGCACTCTCCTCAAGCCAAGGATGGAACGAATAGCTGCTGTATAAAATGTAATTAGCGGTAAGATATTCAAGACGAATCTTCTCTCCCGAAATAATGTTCACACCTGTCCGACAACACCGTCATTGTGCGTGCGGCGGAAGGTAGTTTCAAGTTGAAATATTATGGTGTCAGCACGACTAGAGACAAAATCTACCATATAATATATGATTAGTGCAAAGATAGTACATGATACTGACAGAATAATAGAAAAAAAGGATGGTTTATTGTTCTGCTAGATTGATTTCAGTCATTGACAACCATTATCGGAAAAATGTTGAATTTATGTTACCCAGCGTTAAAAGTGATCATACTACATGAAAATCTGTAGTAGTGCCTAATAAACTGATAAAAAGATATTAATACATGGTGATGGTTAGTTTCATTTCACAAACACTATACAGCGACAGCTTTTTCAAAAGCACTTTTTCCCATTGACACAAGCATTTAGGATCCTGTCTTTAGTGACCACCTGTTCACACAGACCAGATTTTATAGGTCTTCTGAGTGGTATTGGGCAGTATTGACTGTAATTGTCTGCTTTATTAACAGTCCACTAGTTCACAGACTATTACGTTTCTGATGAAGGTCTTGACATTTATTAATCATACGTACATCTTTTTTATTATGTTTCAGATCTGTATATGACCGACAATTTCTGTATCAGCTGATGAAGAAATTCTTTGGTACTTTGGACAGCATTCCTGCTACAGGTACTGTTTTGCATGAATTTTGTGTAGGTTCATAGTTTGTTATCATGACATGGTTCTGCATTGCAAAAGAGTTGGGTAAGGTTTGGAAAAATTATGTTGAGTTCGAAACCTTTGAAAAATTAGGGCTGGTATAGGTAGGGATTTTTTAATTCTATTTTAAAAATATCTAATTTTATTAACTTTAGATTTACCGACTGGGGAAGCGTTCACGGTACAGATCTAAGAACAAAGGACAACATCACACAGTTCAGCGGCAGAACTTCCATATTTAAGAACACCACCTTACCTTTCCCATGGCATATATAAATTCCATGTTGACATAAAGTTGACCTACAATTTGAAAAATATACATGAAAAATTATAGTCAATAGTAAACACAAAAGCTCAGTCATGCAATGTTTTCGTCTTTTTCCAGTGCAAATTTCACGTTCAATGGAAGGTTTCAGATGGATTAGAACAAAAAGAAGAATATATAACTATACATTGTAAGCAAGAGATGTTTTTTGCAAGTCTGTAATTGTTTCCAGACATTTAGTTTTTTTTGGACTTGAACCTTAACATTTTTACAAGTCCAGTTTAGGTCCAGAGTTTAGGTACGCAGCACTAGTTCTACTTGTATCTTTAATACATACTATGTGCTGTTCTTACAGGACCAGTGGAAATGGACAAAGTTCACTACTGTGAGAGGTTCATGGAGCTGATGATTGATCTTGAGGTATGCGCAAAGGTTCCAACTTGTTGCAACATCAATTAAGGCACTAATGCCTACTGCAGGGGCTATTGTGCACGGCTGGAAATTCATTTTTCAGAAAAGATGTACTGGTGCACCTGACCTAAGGATTTAGGTGCACAAAAAAGCTGGGTGCAAAATATAAAATAAAGTAGAATGTCAGCAAAAGAATAGTAAATGCCTCTATTTAGAACTGGCATCTGAAATTCTATAGCTAAAGTTTTAGACATGACGCTTGTGATACAACAAAGGATTTGTTATTTTTCTAAGTCAAAGGTCGAGAATATCCTGTATATTACTATTTTAGTACCTTTACATACATGTACGTTACCCCACAAAAATATCTAGGTGCACCAGTGCACCCACACTCACTGTAAAAAACTAGATGCACATAATGATATGCACTCAATATTTCAAGCCCTGCTGTGTCAAATTGATATAATTGTATTTAAAGTTTTAAGATTGTGGAGTTTTACTGGTTGGTGTTTGGGGTGTTGAGCTAAAGAAGACAGGTTAATACTTATACATTTGCTACCATAAGTTCCGCATTGACATGACCATCTTGATAGACTAATATTTTTCCCACCCATAGGCCCTGCTGCCCACAAGACGCTGGTTCAACACACTGATGGACGATTCTCATCTGGTGGTCAAGTGCCGGCTGTCCAAACTGACCAAGAAGGAGGAAGGCAGGCTCTTCAACCAGGTAAAGGACTAAAGTCATACCAGACTATTGTTGTGTATGGCCACCAGGCTTAAAATTAGCTAGGATTTATAGACGAGGGGTCAAAAAATTGGGGGGGGGGGGGTGTTGCAGGGGTTAGGTGTGTTGTAGTCTTTAAATCTCAAAACGTTGTAGACAAGTCTTTAAATCTTTTTAAAACGATTTAAGCACTTAAAACTGCTTGTTCCCTCTCTGTGTCTTCCAATGGGCTCTATGGATTAACAATTTCCTGGTAGCCTTGTATGTCAATCAATTTTCATGCTGTCCCAGTGTCTGGTTGAACTAAAAATGCATCAGTGACACTGTAACACAGTAACATGTGTCTGTAATTACCAGGGAAATAGGGGGTCCCCTGTGCGTCCAGCTGAAAAGGAGGGCGTCCAATTTCCTTGTTATTTTAGTATTATGCATCCAAATGACGCATGGACGCATGCCTAGCTCAAAGCCTGATGGCCACTGCCTACAAACCCTACTGTGTCACAAAGCTGTCCTGATTATACATTTGATTAGAAATTTTATATGTGCAGCATCTGTATTAGCATAAACAGACATGCCTCACCAGGGCTTGAAATTCATATTTGGTAGGTGCACTGGTGCACCTAACTTAAACATTTAGGTGCACAGAAAGAATTTTGGGTGCACAACATAAAGTAGAAGGTCAGCAAAATTTAATTACAAACCTTACTGCCTCTCTTATAAGAACTTCAATCTGTAATTCTAAAGCTAACTTCAACAATCATCTTAATTAAGTAATACGTCAAGCAAAGCACAACAGAGGTTTAATTTTCTTTCTGATACATGAATTTCAGGAATATTCTGACAGTATACTAGTCTACCCTTGTATTTCCTTCCTAATAATGGTTTATTGGTCAGAAATTACCTGTGCAATGGCAGCCAGTGCTGAATTGCTGCAGGGTTTTACAATCATATAATACAGAACAGATAGTTACATATTTGTTCCACACTTGCACTTTGTGGAACTGTCGCAAGGGTCTGGGCGGCTGCCATTCGGCGCCAGCAGGTGACCTCAATACGACCTTCCCCAACCGAAGTCAGGTACCCATTCACACCTGGGTGGAGTGAGGAAAGTCTTGTAAAGTGCCTTTCCCAAGGGCACAACATCGGGGCATATCGGGGTTTCGAACCCAGGAGCTCTCGGCTCTGGGCGAAACACTCTACCGATTGCACCACACAATGCCACTAATTCCTAATTGTTGTCTCTCCGTTCTGTCAGCTCCTAGACAGGCTGACATTTTATGCAGGTTTTGAGATCAATGATCAGACAGGGGAAGCTCTGACAGACCACAACATGACGGACCTGCACTACAACAGTATCACATCTCTACAGGTAAGGTCTGGATTATGTTACAAACTTAAGCTAGGGGTCGAAGAGTTTTCTACCTATACTAGATGGATTGGGATGCACCTGTAGCTTAACTGGTAGCTCATAAAGCAGCCTCACATCTGAGCTCTTGGTTAGTAAGTACATGTAGGAGACCCTGGTTCAAACCTCGGTCAGGACATCTCGATTGGTGATGCACCCATCTTTTGGGAAGGGCTGAAAATGGGTTCCAATGTTCTAGGAGGTGCCTTGAGCACGTTAAAGAGGAAGGGCTAGCAACCCCTCCCTGTAAAAATATACTCTGCTACTAAAACAGCATGGAAACTTTCTGACCTATGTGCCACTAGCCACTACAAGGCTTACAAGGGTCCTTACAAAGACAGTAGATGGTTGTATTTGTATTAGGTTTGTTTTGGGTTAGGTAGCTAGGATGCTCACAGCAAGCCCTAATTGTTTATTTATTTGTTCATTGAGATTTACCACATTTGTGGAAGGGGTGACATACATGTAACAAGTGACTATCACCATTGCAAGACGTCACCCCCTACTCTTTTCGATAAGTGGGTTCTTCATGGCCCTAGCCTAGGAGTAGCTTACATGTACTCAAACAATATCTACAAGTCATTGAAATCTGAAATAAGCGTTGTGTTTGTTGTAATTGTAAAACTTTGTCTTACAGAGGGCAGTATTCAAGCACTTTGAAGAGCTTCAGAAGTTTGCCTTTGCAAATGTAGCCAGTATAGACACCAGGGAGGCCCTTCAGTCACACTTCAGTGCAATGAGGTATGTAGAAAAACAACTACCATTTTGGTAGAGCTTGCAGCACGTTTTTTTGTTGATAATCATTTTTGTTTAACTCACATTTTACATCAAGAATTCCCTCTTATCACAAAGTACTGCAAATACCTTTAAGTTTGCAGCGATTTTATTTTGTGGTAAGGAGAAAATGGAATGTTCTTAAGTTTGCAGTAGCGCTATAGTCACATACTGTAAAGTAAGGGATACATACATGTAGTTATGAGTTTGCGGAGAAGCAGTACACTGGGAATGCTGCAAACATAAAACAACCCCGAAAATTTCAAGAATTACAGTATACTACTTGTGCATGTTTTGGCCATTGTCCGCTACATGTGCACACTTTCCAAATGCAATTGTTTTGAGAAAGACACATTTTGAAAGGTTTTGGGTGGTTTTCTTTTTGACACTACCAAGACACATTTCCATAGTTATTAACTGTACAATTACACATAGAACATTGCAAAAACTTATTTTTCTCTCCTATAATCGCAAAATTAAGTCCCTGCAAAAAATTAACTGTATATTTTTGTCTTTCTTAGTGCCAGGAAGCTGCATGAAGTGTGTGCGTACTTGAACCTGCTGCCGCATCCTGAAGGAGATGGGGAGAGCTCCCCCTACAGCACAAAACTTCTGCTGGAACTGTTGGTAAGGAGGCCTAGCCACATTGCTATTTCCAGTTCAAAGTCTGATAAATCCATAAATAGTTTCATCAATGTGGTGAATAACTGAATGGAATTTCCTTGAAGAAGAATTGCCCTGATAAAGATGACAGTATTGAAACATGGGCTCTTCGTAAATATGTGGTTGTGAATAAAGAGCTTTGCTATTCTGTGATACATCCAGATGGTAAAAAGAAGAAACACATCTGATATAGAGTCAGGACTGTCTCCAGGACCCGTCCCTCTGTCCCAGGACAGAAATCTGCCTTTTGCAACGGAAGAAAATTTCACCCCATCCATCTAAAAAATCTGAGCTTCATAACATGAAACTGATGAAATTTCTGTAAGCTTTAAGTGACAGATTACAGTAGAAAATGAAAATTCACATGGGCTCCCAAAGATTGAGTGGGACAGAAAAAATTGAAAGCTGGGAAAATGAAGGCCAAGTTCAATAATGGGCCTCTTATTACATGTATTATGAATATGAATGATGAATTCAAGTTTTCTTACATGACTTTTTGTTTCTTTTGCTTGTTGTATCCAGGTATCACGCCATGAGCGGAGACTGTCACAGTTGGAGGCCCTGAATGAGATGCCTCTCTATCCTACTGAAGAGATTCTGTGGGATGAGAACATTGTTCCAACCGAGTATTTCTCTGGTGAAGGTAAGGGTAACTTTGTCAACCAAAAGAACACCACTGCTATCATTACATCAACCTTGTCTTGACTTTGTCTAATTTGTTTCCCTATTGGACTATCTAAAATTGTCTTCTCTTTATTTGCATATCAATAATAATAATCATAGTATGTGGTTAAAACCTGCTGTTCAACAAATCTTGCTCAGAGTCACTGACGAAAAGTAGTGGATGCTACTAAAAGTCTTCAAACATCTGACCGTTTCCAAAATCATATCCAGTTGCTTGAGTAACTGTTATTTGGCGAACTGCTATGATCATGCTTGTAAGAAATTATGAAAAAATGTTTTACCAACTAGTAGTTGTGCTCATATCTTATTTATTAGTATATAAAACATCTTATAGATGATAATTTGAAGATATACATGTATAATTATAAGATAGGTAGTACAATTAGATATTAGAACATAAGGATAAGAGGCGATGGTATTCCTCGATTCTTATGATACTGCTGCGAGAAGGCAACAGTGGGGAGCTGGCCAAGGAGGTTAAAGTGCACTCCTTGAGACAACTGATGGGAAACAAAAAAAGCATGTCCACATACTTTAAAGATCGGACACTAAGAACAGTCAAATGAGATACTTAGGTTGGCTGTATGCAATAATGGCAATCTATCGTCCATGGAATGGTAACCGTTATCATCGCTATAAGATCCTGTTCACACTTAAAAAAAATGGATCAGATTAAACATTTATCCCGATAGAATTAAACCGATCGCGATAGATTTTTTTGCGTTCACACTGCTCGTCGCCAAATACATTAAAGTACGCCGTGGTTCCAGTCTGATTGAAGCATGCTGCGTTTCACAGAAGTATCGCGACACTCGTTAAAGGTCAAAGGTTGAGGTCTAAGATTCGGCATTGCTTCGCTACAAAATGGTGGGAATGATCGCGAGAAGGCGAGAATGACAAAGGCTTTTGTATATTGGCCTAGCTGTAGTACAGGGAATGAACGCAGCAAGAGTTGTAGACAGGTCAATTTGGGAGCGTGAACGAAGCGACGATTGGTGGGACAGTATTCGGAACCAGCCAAAATCCCCGGCGATCCAATCGTGGTTTGCATTCACACTCGATATTCGATAGGATTGGGTTGGATTGGATTAATCCTCCCTAAACTACCTCCGGGAGGTGGATTCAAATAATTCAATCCAGGGAAAATCAATCGCGATTAGAGCGTTCACACTGCAAAAATCAATCGCTGTCGGATCAATTCTATCGGCGGGAGACGGAGTAGTATGTTTAATCCAATTCGGTTTTTTGACTGAACGGATTTCATCCCTACTTACATTAGCATGTATATTGTGATTGCCAAGAAGATATATTTGCCACCTAGCATTAGTGTACATGTGCATTGAAATCCTCACCAAACAGAGATAATTCCTTTTGCTTTCCCCCCAGGTTGCCTGGCCCTGCCCAAGCTGAACCTACAGTTTCTCACGCTCCATGACTATCTGCTGAGGAACTTCAACCTTTTCCGACTGGAGTCCACATGTGAGCTTACAGTACTGTATTACTCTTTATGTCATGCCTGGGTGTTCCGGACCGTGTGATAACTATCCGGATCACATAGGGTTCGGAAGTGTTATCACACAGGCTTCCATAGAATATTTCGAATGCATTTCGAGCGCGCCAGTTGCGCCGTCGTCGGAAATTCGAATACCGGATTCGGAGATTAGAATCAGTGTTGTTGCAGTTTTGTGTTCGAAGACACAAAACTCCCTCAACTTCTGGCGCATTCCGCATTGAAACGTGTGTTTTTTCGGGTGGGTATGACCAAGGTATGACATAAATAAAATACAACACGTTGTATTCCGCATCACCCTCGGTCCCAGCCCGACCGCGGGTCGGATCGCCCGACGGCCTACGGCCGTCGGGCGATCCTACCCGCGGTCGGGCTGGTACCTCGGGTGATACGGAATACCCCGTGTTGTATTCTATATAATATGTAGTGTCACTGTAGATTTTTTTATATTTTTGTGGGGATGTAATGCCAGGGTAAAAGGGGAAAGAAGGTTGCTATAAAGTTTTTGAGTGAAGCAATTACAGTTAGAATACATTTGAAATTCATATCCGTGGTGTCATTAATTTGTGGTACAAAGGCCACTGCAAGAACCTTGAAAATAAAACCACAGAGAGGTTTTAAAGATTTACAGTATTAAGGTCACCTGTTGGCGCCAAATGGCAGCCTTCCAGACCCTTGCGACAGTTCCACAAAGTGCAAGTGTGGAGCAAATATGTATCTGTTGTGTATTATGTGATCGTAAACCCTGCAGCAATTCAGCACTGGCTGCCATTGCACGGGTTATTTCTGACCAATAAACCATTGTTACAGTAGTGTGGCATCTTGTTTCCATACTTTTCATGTATAAAATGTTATGGGTCTGTTCTTTCAGATGAAATCAGACAAGATGTAGAAGATGCAGTTGGGAGAATGAAGCCTTGGTATGATGTCTTGATATCATTTGAAAGCACTTTTAATTTACAACAATTTTGTAGTATTTCTTTCCTTCTGAAGCACTAGTAATAGAGCTATCCTGACTGTCCATCACAATTAGCAGTTCCACCAATGATAGCATGAGAGAGTGGCTGCATGTCTGTCAAATATTTGCAATTTTATGTTTTGATGGAGGTAGGTTGGACTATAGAATTATATATATGTCTATTTGGTAGCCATACTTGCATAGAGTCGAAAGTGCTGCTAGTCAGTCAGGTAAAATGTAAGATACTCTGGGCCATGTTTTAATTGTATTGATGCTACCAGGATGTCAGTGTTATGATGTTATAAAGACAGTTGATTTAATCATTGTCTGCGTCTTCAGGAAAGCGGAGGATGGAAGTGTGTATTTTGGAGGGTGGGCCAGGATGGCTCAGCCAGTGGTGGCCTTTGCTGTTGTTGAGGTAGGTTTTTGCAAGTCACAACACAAGATTTAATGTAACCTTACACCTCCAAAAGAAGCATAATGATTACAATCATAGAAATCTTGCATTTAATGAATGAGATACTAATCTTTACCACTACTGTGCATGTGCATTGACGTCCCTATAGCCCAACTGGTAGCAGCCTCACAGTTGAGCTCCTGGTTCCAATTAGTTGCAAACTGAAAAACCCCAGTTCAATCCTGGGAAAGGCATCTCGGTTGGGGCTGCATCCATCTTTCGGACGGGACATACATGAAAAATGGGGCTCCCGAGTTCGAAGAGGTGCCTCGAGCACCTTAAGGGGGAAGTGCTAGCAATCCCTCCCTGTAGAAATATACCCTGCTACTGAAACAGCAAGGAAACTTGCTGCCCTATGTGCCACTAGGCACTACGACTAAGTACAAGGGTCTGAATGAACAAACGATACATTGTGCATATGAAGAAAACAGTTGATCACAGAAGTTAACTGCTAGTCAGCTACAATGTAAAAGCTTGTCTACATAAACAAATTACAGTTTTGAGCTTTTTTATGTATTTCTCCTTTCAAAACATGCCATGTTTTTTTGATTCCCATTCTTGCCGCATTCTGTGTAGGTTTCCAAGCCCCATGTCGGGAAGAACCACCCCTCCAGAGTCCGTGCAGACGTGACAGTGAACCTGAACCTCAGACAGCACATCAAGCAGGAGTGGGAGTGTAAGTCACAGAAATCTACTGATTACATGTATGTTCACTGCATAGTGCTGTGTACCTAAACCTGTTTTCAGGTTTTATTTATTTATTTATTTCCGTATTCTTTTACTAGGGTAGCTCCCTCAGTGGCTTGGCACTGATTTTCAGGGAGGCCCTAGATGCACATATACATACAATACACTTACATAACATATTTGTGCGTCATTACAAAATCGTATCCATACTCATAGTCCATATCATGCCAGGCTGTAAGGATTGGAGGTCAGGGGTCACACAATTCTTTTGCACAGTGTTTTGAATGATTGTATGGTTCAGGTTCAGGTACGGATTTAGATCCAGAGGTTCAGGTTCAGGTCTAAACCTAAAAGTCTGGACCCGAACCCATGGCATATGTGTGCTAAAAAAAATTTTTCCCATTACATGTAAAATTGCATAGTGGCATATATTTTTCATGCAACTTGAAAACTGCATATGCGAAATTACATTGTACATTGTATATACAGCCAGTAATAAACACAAAGACAACAATGTTTTCATATTTTTCCAGTGCAAATTTCACTTTCCAAGAAAGGTTTAAGATGGTTTAAAACAAAAAGGAGAGTATAAGCGAGATATTTTTTTTCAAGTCCGGGCTTGTTTCCAGACGTTTAACGATTTAGGTTTTTTTTTACTTGAACCTAAATGTTAGGTCCAGTCTGGATAAGGTCAGTGGTTTAGGTACGCAGCGCTATCACTGCAGTTAATTTTATTCTTTGTAACACAGCTACCAGCTTATTTCAGGACTCGAAATACATTTTTGGGTCAACTTGTACTGGTGCAGATGAGAGAAAAAGAAATTACCTGGCAGGCACAACCGACTTTTGGCATGTTCGGGAAAGTACAATGCCCTTTTTCCCCAAGATGGCGGCTTTTGAATTATTGGTTCAACGCCACTAATTGTGTCCCAAACTCGTAAAAATGGATTGAAAACATTACTTCAAAAGGGCTATTAAATATTGCTTGCTTAATGTTTGAGCACCGATTCTTCATTTAGAGTGAAAATTTATGTGAGTAAAAGGGGATAAATTTCTACTGGTGGTAACTTGCACCAGTGCAGGTCTTCTTGATATTACATGCACGGCTTCAATTTTATGTGCGCAAACTCGCTACGGCCGTCGGGCGATCCTACCCGCGATCGGGCTGGAACATCGGGTGATACGGAATACCCCGTGTTGTATTCTGTATAATGTACATGTACACGTATCATATTTGTAGACATGCAAGTGGTATTTCATGCCATTATTTCATGCAACAGTAATATATTAATATAATATGTAGATATCTGTAATTGTGTAAAATTGCAGTGACTAAAAGTATTGCTTGTTTTTAGTCCTAATATGACCTAATATGTAATTCTTTGAATTTTTCCCTTCCATGAACAGCCCTTCGGAAGCATGACGTCTGTTTCCTGGTGTCCGTGCGCCCTACCCTGCCCATCGGTACGCGGTACAGCCACGACCAGCCGTTCGTGCCGCAGGTTGGCCTGACCTGTGTCAGGGGGTGCGAGATTGAGGGCATGCTGGATGAAAAGGGCAGGGTCATTGAAGAGGGTAAGGGTCAAAGTTTGTTATTGTTTTCGGTCTGTGTGTTTGTTTGTAAGAGTGTGTGTCTGCAGTTATTTGAGTACTGTAAATGCAGAAATGTTTGCAGGGTTTTTAATTCGCGGGAGGGAGAAAATAGCTGTACTGCTTGATGTATTGTAAGACTTAAGAGTTATGTTTGTTACTATTAGGTCCTGATCCCAAGCCAAACATGCCGGGAGAGAACAGAACATTCCGAGTGTGGCTGGACCCAAACCAGTACCAAGGGGACATGGCACGGACAATGGACGGTGCAGAGGTGTGTGGAGCTACTAGTCCCTTTTGTTGTTGTTGTTGCTGTTTACCATGCAAAACTTCATTATCATCTGACATACTCTTGAGCTTTAGTTGTAAGTTGATCTCCATAAGGTCGCCGAATTAAAAAATTCAAGACTCAAGTGCATTTTTTTTACCTGAAAGTCTAGCCCCATTACATTGGTTTAGGCCTGCATTCATCAGACAATCTAATGTGACAAAAATCTTGCGATGATCAAGAGAACACCAGGTGTATAACTGCCTAAAATGTCATTTATTCCAACATGTAAGGTACCGTAGATCTGGGAGTATTTTATAACATTTGTAATTTTTCGATTTCATGACCATGATGTCTCTTTAATTAAGAAAACTATTAGCAAGTTTGCTTTTGCACTATTCCAACAGGATGTGTATGAAACCTTCAACATCATCATGAGAAGAAAACCCAAGGAGAACAACTTCAAGGTAATCTCAATTTTTTATTTGTTTTCTTGCAAGACCATGATTACACACCCTTAAAAGTATAATCACATAAAATTTGTGACTTACACCATGAGACTCAGTGTAGATTTGTTGTCTGACATCTTGCACATGTATCCCCAGGCTGTTCTGGAGACCATCCGTGACCTGATGAACACAGAGTGTGTGGTGCCAGACTGGCTACACGACGTCCTGTTGGGATATGGAGACCCCAGCTCAGCACACTACACCAAGTAAAACTAGCCACTTATTTGCACACAAAAAAGATTCCTTCTTAAGTGCTGTACTGAAAATATGAAATGAAACGTAATGGAACGAAATGGAATGCATTTTGTACTTTTGGGACACCCTTCTTTATTGTCTCACAGTTTCAAAAACTGTAACATTTGATGACTACATTTAGTGATTGTGAAGTCCTTCTCTGTCTTTTTTTCATTCGTTTTTGAATTGAAAAGACTTACCTGTGTAATGATACAATGTATGTTTGGTTTTGATTGTTTGTTTATTTATTGAGACTTACCACATAAAAAATTTTGTGGAAGGATTGACATAACAGGTGACTATCACCTTTTCAAGATGTCAAACAGGACAGCATACTGTAAGATTTGATCGCTTCACACTAGAAAGAACCCCTACTCTTTTCGATAAATGTGGTGGGTTCTTTAACGTGCTCGAGGTCTAGCTCTCCTCAGACACTCGACCTTCAGCTTAACATCCAATTTGAGAGGATGTCTGTAACTAAAACTAGGTATTAATTTTTTATACCCGAGTTGAATGAAAAAAATAAGAAGTTAAGTGCCTTTCCCAAGGGTAGAACATTGGGGTCTGCCACGGATTGGAACCCCAGTGTTCTCACCTGGATTTTTTCACAGCATAGGGGTCACAGGTATAAAAGGCCAACTTTTTGCGGCACAAGTCACTCGCGCAGTGCCAAAGACATGATAACGGTTGGGAGTCTGGCATCTTCTCCCACAAAATTTTGAAGTTCATAACCAAATAAGACACTATTTCCTGCATTTTGAGGGAGAAATTTTGTGAAGTTAAAGTTTTTCCTCTGCCACATCCTCATTCTAAAGCCAAATATGAACTTTTTATAAGATTTCAAGGTTTTTCCTAGAAAGATACACCCCTATGCTCATTGAAACACAGCATCAGGGTCCAGATCACAGCATCGGTGGTCCAGATCACAGCATCGGCGGCCCCTATGTTGAAAAGGCCTGGCGGGAACACTGAACCCAGAACCTTTAGATTCTAAGTCAACAACCCTAACCACAAGACCATGGTGCCTGCCTGGCTAACGTATGCATTCTAAACTCTTCACCCCAGGATGGACAACCAGATCGCCGAGTTGGACTTCTGCGACACCTTCCTCAGCATGGACCACCTGAAGGCCTGTTTCCCCGAGTACCAAGTCAAGGTCACGACCGAAGACCCCTCGAAACAGCTGCCTCCGTTCAAAGTCTCCTTCCCAGAAGTGACGGACAAGAAGAGGAAGAGAGAAGATGAAAGTGGGGAGGCTATGTCCACCGACGAGGAAAGCAAACACATCGTTGTGGAGCCATACACCATTCCAAACAGGGGGCCATATCCGTACAACCAACCCAAAAAGTAAGTAGCACACTCTTTTATGTATTCCTCATATTGTAAGTTACTGTAAATGCATTTAATTTCGCAGGTATTTAATTTCGCGGTACCAAGCAAATGGCGTGTTCGCAGTGGTTTTAAGTTCGTTTTTGAAACAATAGTAGGGCTGCGTTCATAGGTGGGCAAAAGTTTTGCGGTGGTTTTAAGTTCATGCTGAAGAGTTCACCGCAAAAACTGCGAAGTACATAAAACCACCGCGAACATTTCTGCATTTACAGTATTCCTTGCATATGGGAGACTGAAATCATATACACAGGAAATTTCCATCTTAACTGTGAGGTAACGGTTCTTCATACATACTGTAAATGCAGAAACGTTCGCGGTGGTTACATGTCTGCAGTTTTTGCAGTAAGCTGTGAATTTAAAACCACCGCAAAATTTTTTTCCCTCCTACCCCCTTGCCTACTATTGTCTCAAACGCGAACTTAAAACCACCACGAAAGCTCCATTTTCTCCCTAAATTAAAACCATGCAAACTTAAATGCATTTACAGTATGACATTGTGATCTTTGATGCAGTTTTTGACTGTACGATTTTGATTTTGTATTGGTCATGTATTGCACGATCAAAAAGTGACACTACGATGTTTATTGGTTTTTGCAGGAATACAGTCCCATTCACCAGTACCCAAGTTGAGGCCATTAGAGCTGGGATGCAGCCAGGCCTGACTATGGTAAGGATACACAAACATGACTATTGTTGTAAGGACAGTTAAAAAGTTAAAATCCTCCCACACCATCAAGTGTATGCGCCTCTTGTCTAGCCACTTCTCACACCTTTGGAAAGGTAACGGCCATTGTTAAGCAAAGTTAGAATCCTCCCACCCCATAAGGTGTATAGGGCGGTGCCCGTCCCCGTTTCATAGCCCTGGGCCACACTGTGGTGCAATCACTGCAGCAGGGGGCTAGTCCACTGACAGTGGAGTGTGTTTAACTTCCATACTGTTTCATAAGTGTGTACATGTACCATTTTTATAAAAGTCTTTGGTATGACTCAATGCGCCTCTTGTCCAGAGGTGTCCTACCCGGGAGTTGAACTCGGGCCTTCTGGTTCCAAGTAATCAGAACCAGATGTGGTAAGTAACAGAAGCGCAGACCACTACACCACAGGGACACCCCTGTTGTAAGGACATGACTTATCTATACTATATGTCAGGGTAGAGATGCAGTCTGCCAGAATTGCTGATTCTACTGGTAGAGATCAAGAACAGAGTCTCTGTCAACAGATATCGCGATCAGGATGCTACATGTAGGATTGTGTCATGGTGGTTAGATTAGTTTTCAATCCATTACTTTTAAGTGACATGAATCAAAATTGAAAAGTGCTGACTGTCTTTCAAGCAAATATTCACATGCACAGTAAAGTCTACAGAGCCCAATCAGAATTTCTACGGGTACATTTGTAGAATGACCAATTGCACTGGCAGAGATCCTCATCGCATTTTCTTACTAGAAAATACTCCAGTCGCGACCTCTACCGGAAGATTTATTGATTCGTTGATTCTGTCAGATTTCAATCTCTGTCTATGGTCTACCTTGACATACATGTATACATTCAAAAGTTTCAAAAGTCAACCATATCTTGTTTATAACAGATGTGTTTTGTTCATGCACCATACAAAAATTACTCAAACAAGTGGATATTTTGAATGGTCAGATGTTTCAGATAGCATCCACTACCTTTCGGGGTGTCCCTGTGGTGTACATGTAGTGCTTCTGTCACTTAGCACATCTGTTTCAAATTACTTGGAACCGGAAGGCCCGAGTTCGTGCCCGGGTAGGACAACTCTGGACAGGAGGCTCATTGAGTCATACCAAAGACTTCATAAAAATGGTACATACTTCTGAAACAGTATGGAAGTTGCCAGTGGACTAGCCCCCTGCTGCAGTGATTGCACCACAGTGTGGCCCAGGGCTATGTAACGGGGATGGGCACCGCCCTATACACCTTATGGTGTGGGAGGATTTTAACTTTTAACCACTACCTTTCATCAGTGACCTAACCTTCATCGACTTGTTTTGTTCGTATTGACGTTGTTTACCTTGCTTCTTGTGTTGATAGGTTGTTGGACCCCCTGGTACAGGCAAGACAGATGTTGCTGTGCAGATCATCTCCAACATCTATCACAACTTCCCAGAACAAAGGACTCTCATTGTCACACATTCCAACCAGGTAGATTTTTTTCCTGTTATAACTTAACTTGTCATAACTCTATATAGTCTTACAATTTTTGTCTTCTCCAAGAATAGCAAAACTGTTCAGTTTTCTGATGCTATTAAAAGTAACTACGATGTGTGTAGTAATCCTGTACATGTGAATTTATCCTAAACAGGTTTCCAAATAAGCAATTTTGTGAACCCAACAGTTGGTGCACTGTTGCATGGAAGGTATGGCATGTATTGTAGTATTGATGTTCAAGTGTCAAAAACATCAAAACCTTTGTTATATTACTAGTTTAGAAGGTTAGCTACAGAATTTGGGATTCTTGCAATTTTTTCAAAATCCAAACTGTGTTTAGGCAAGTTTTTTTTCTGTGCACCTCAGTCTTTACAAATTTAGGTTAGGTTACCAGTGCACCTACATGTATTTCCAAAATGGATTTCGAGCCCTGCTAAACTTGTACCATTGTTGTATGTTGCATAAATGCTGTAGGCCTTGAACCAGCTGTTTGAGAAGATCATGGCCCTTGACATTGACGAGAGACATCTTCTCCGTCTGGGTCACGGTGAGGAGGCTCTGGAGACAGAGAAGGACTTCAGCAGGTGAGAGTGAACACCTTCAGGACCTAGCTATCATGAGACTAGCTCAACTGCTCACTAAGAGTGAGGACTACTGTAAATGCATTTAAGTTTGTGTGGTTTTTATTTCGCGGTAGGGAGAAAATGGAGTGATTTCGGTGGGTTTAAGTTCGCGTTTGAAACAATAGTAGCACTACCTGCTACAGTCATAGGTGAGCAAAAAGTTTTGCGGTGGTTTTAAGTTCATGCTGAAAGTTCACCGCAAAATCTGCGAACATAAAACCACCGCGAATATTTCTGCATTTACAGTTACTGACCCAATAGGAGAAGCAGGGGTTACAAAGGCTGCTCGGGAAATTCCCTACCCCATTTAGACTGGAGTGGTTTGATCTGCTCAACACCAGGAAGGACCCTTACTGTTTTTGATATGTGCTCTGGGTTCTTTAACGTTCTCGAAGTGTGGCTCTCCTCAAACATGGCACCTCCATTTACACATGTAACGTCCTATTCAAGGGACGTGGCAGGGCAAAGCTAGGTGCTCATTTTCACCTGAGTGTTGCCATTTGTTTTCCCTCAGATATGGCCGAGTGAACTTTGTGCTTGCGCGGCGGCTGGAACTGCTGAAGGAGGTGGCTCGGCTGCAGGAGAGCCTGGGGGTTCCCGGAGACGTGGCCTACACCTGTGAGACAGCAGGACACTTCTACCTGTACCAGGTAAAAATACTTCATGACTACTGGGCAATTGAGAAACCTTTACAAGATCCATTGTTAACTGTGGATGTGTACCTACACGACTAACTCTCCCTCCCAAGAGCTATTTACCGCTAAAAAATACACAACCATAGCATGTCCAGAACACAAGATATCAAAACTGGAAAATCCGCTGCAGTACCAGAACAAGCTGCAAGGGGGCCAAAGTAATTATCAATTCGAGGTCTTATCGAGACATACTTGCATTCTAAATATCAAGACAATCCACCAAGGCACTCTCAAGTCATCATGTTGAAAAATACACACAGACGCATGCACCTGAACACAAAACCTTCTTGGCGTAGGTAACAAACTTGTCCCTTGTGCTGACTGTGTTTCCCTGTCCCTGGTGCTGACTATATTCCCTGTCCCTGGTGCTGACTGCGTTTCCTTGTACTTGGTGCTGACGGTGTTTCCCTGTCCCTGGTGCTGACTGTGTTTCCCTGTCCCTGGTGCTGACTGTGTTTCCCTGCCCCTGGTGCTGACTGTGTTTCCCTGTCCTTGGTGCTGACTGTGTTTCCCTGTCCCTGGTGCTGACTGTGTTTCCCTGTCCTTGGTGCTGACTGTGTTTCCCTGGTGCTGACTGTGTTTCCCTGTCCTTGGTGCTGACTGTGTTTCCCTGTCCCTGGTGCTGACTGTGTTTCCCTGTCCTTGGTGCTGACTGTGTTTCCCTGTCCTTGGTGCTGACTGTGTTTCCCTGTCCATGGTGCTGACTGGGTTTCCCTGGTGCTGACTGTGTTTCCCTGTCCTTGGTGCTGACTGTATTTCCCTGTCCATGGTGCTGACTGGGTTTCCCTGGTGCTGACTGTGTTTCCCTGTCCCTGGTGCTGACTGTGTTTCCCTGTCCATGGTGCTGACTGGGTTTCCCTGGTGCTGACTGTGTTTCCCTGTCCTTGGTGCTGACTGTATTTCCCTGTCCATGGTGCTGACTGGGTTTCCCTGGTGCTGTGTTTCCCTGTCCCTGGTGCTGACTGTATTTCCCTGTCCATGGTGCTGACTGGGTTTCCCTGGTGCTGACTGTGTTTCCCTGTCCCTGGTGCTGACTGTATTTCCCTGTCCATGGTGCTGACTTGGTTTTCCTGGTGCTGACTGTGTTTCCCTGTCCCTGGTGCTGACTGTATTTCCCTGTCCATGGTGCTGACTGGGTTTCCCAGGTGCTGACTGTGTTTCCCTGTCCCTGGTGCTGACTGTGTTTCCCTGTCCCTGGTGCTGACTGTATTTCCCTGTCCATGGTGCTGACTGGGTTTTCCTGGTGCTGACTGTGTTTCCCTGTCCCTGGTGCTGACTGTATTTCCCTGTCCATGGTGCTGACTGGGTTTCCCTGGTGCTGACTGTGTTTCCCTGTCCCTGGTGCTGACTGCATTTCCCTGTCCATGGTGCTGACTGTGTTTCCCTGTCCATGGTGCTGACTGGGTTTTCCTGGTGCTGACTGTGTTTCCCTGTCCCTGGTGCTGACTGTATTTCCCTGTCCATGGTGCTGACTGGGTTTCCCTGGTGCTGACTGTGTTTCCCTGTCCATGGTGCTGACTGCATTTCCCTGTCCATGGTGCTGACAAGGTTCCCTGTCCAAGGTTCAAACAAAATTATGTCAAGTTGATATTGTAAGACACTACACTGTTGAGCAAATATGTATCTTGTGTATTGTGTGATTGTAAACCCTGCAGCAATGCAGCACTGACTGCCATTGCACAGGTAATTTGGGGAAAAAAACATTATAATTATTATTACATTGTCCTATAATTATTGCAGCCTGAAATTTGTACATGACATCTCTAAGAAGTATAGACAGGAATGCTGATATCATGTCTTGACAACAGGTGCTTGCCAGGTGGGAGGAGTATCTGAGCAAAGTGAAGAGGCCAGGACTGAGTGTGGAGGTCATCAAGGAACACTTCCCCTTTGAGAAATACTTTGCTAATGCTCCTCAGGTATGTGGTGCCCACGTTAAGACTTAAGTTTTATCATCTACTGTCCTGTTTGGAACGCAAATCATGTACTGTAAATCTTGAAATGTTCATGGTTTAATTTTTTACGTTTTTTGCAATGACAACACAGATGGGCCTTCCCAATGTATTACTACTGTACTATAGAATTGTTTCAACCTCAAATTTTAAACACCGTGGAAGTCTCCTTTCTGTAGTACTGCAAAATAAAATCCCAGAAAAAGTAGATGAATTTACCGTATGAATGATGAGTATGATGAAAGACAAACATGTAGCGACCATTTATGGCAGACATTGCTTTGCTGATGGTCTATACAACATTAGCATTTGTTCTTAGCCTAGAATTCATTGGTAACACTATTGTTTCAACATGAACAAAATTGCCATTAATTTACACAAATATGTTAGATTGTAAGTAATTTGTGTATTGAACAGGAAATCTTTTGAGAAGTAGAAATGGAATGAACTTTGCTTTTTCTTCCAGCCGATATTCAAAGGAAAGTCGTATGATGAAGACATGGACATTGCGGAGGTATATGTAGTTCAAAGTTTCACTATCACTTTTTGATTTAAGACTTGATATGTTACAATATACTTTATTCCATTCAGTATTGACTTTGTCACACTTAATGATAAAATGTTGACTACCAATTCTGTTTCTATCCGTCAGGGATGCTTCAGACACATAAAGAAGATGTTCAAGGAGCTGGAGGTGAGGTTCTTATAATTTGATGTTTGCTTGTTGTGTTAGGTCCAGTCAGATATAGCTGTTAGAGATTCTTGCCCACTGACTTGTTAATTTTTCCCATCTTTACGGGTAAATGGCTTTATTTTTCAACGTTACATGCAATGTTATGTTGCAGATTTAACATGTCTTCTACATCATCTTGATGTTGCAACATTCAAAACAGTTGCCAAATGTTGATATGACAGAACCCATAAACTTGCCTTGGCTAAGCACATGTCCTACTCTTTCTAGGAGTTCCGTGCCTTTGAGCTGTTGCGCAGCGGCCTGGACAGGTCCAAGTACCTGCTGGTGAAGGAAGCCAAGGTCATTGCCATGACCTGCACACATGCTGCCCTCAAACGACATGACCTTGTTGAGGTTGGCTTCAAGGTGAGTTGCCTGACCAACAGTTATCTCTATAGTCTTGATAAGTCGATAAAGGTTAGACATCCAGGTGCTGTAAATGCATTTAAATTTGCATGGTTTGTATTTTGCACTAAGGGGAAATGGAGTGTTCGCTGTGTTTTTAAGTTTGCGGCAGAGCTATACTTACATACTGCTACAGTATTGGACAAAAATGTTTGCATTGTTTTATGATAGCAGCGAAAATGCTTGTTCTGTCTGATGCAAACACTCCATTTTCTTCCTACCCCAAAATCAAATCGCAGCAAAATTAAATCCATCTACTAACAGTATTTTCAGTGTCTACATATTTAGAATTTTGGAGTAGATGCATCCGTTACAAATTTCAATGTTTTGCTCTTGCAGTATGACAACATCCTGATGGAGGAAGCTGCCCAGATTTTGGAGATTGAGACGTTCATCCCTCTACTACTGCAGGTAGGTCTTCTGTTCTGGATACTGGAAACATGTATCTTCATGGTTGACTTTTTTGCCAGTATGATTGTTCTTTAGTAGTCACCTTTTGTATTTTGTGCTAGAGAAACAGTGACAGAACGGTCAGTACTTACATGTATTCAATTGCCATAAATATGCCAAAGTCTATTCACATTTTCATATCTATAGGTAATACATGAAATGTAAAATCTGTACAAACCCGTCTGTACTTCAGCTACAAATAGTTGGGTTGAACATTCAACTCTTGCCAAAGTCAAATAAATAAAAAATATAGATTTGCCAATGTCAAATCTCCTTTTTATAGCTGTAGGTACAATGTAATGCAAAACCAGTGCATTCATGATCATTCTGCAAATATTTGAGTGAAAATACAACTATCGCCAAAGTCGAATAAGTTGAAATCGTAGATTTGTCAAAGTCAAATCACCTTTTTATAGCTATAGGTAATGAAAAATTTGTAAAAACCAGTGTGTACTTAAGCTGAAAATAGTTGACTTGAAAACACAGCGAAAAGTAACTCCAAGTATCCCACCTGTGTTCATATGTCCTCCACTGTTGCCTTGTGCCGCAGAATCCAGAAGATGGTTTCAGCAGGTTGAAGAGGTGGATTATGATAGGAGACCACCATCAGCTGCCTCCAGTCATCAAGAACATGGCCTTCCAGAAATTCTCCAACATGGAACAGTCTCTCTTCACAAGGTACTCCTTCTACTGTACTGTACTGAGAGTGTTGCGTAGCGTGTATAGTCCAATGTTCAGATATTCTGTATTCCAGCTTAGGCTTCAGCATTATTAACCAAATTCATAGACAAAGATGGTGCCACAAATATGTTGTAGTGTGCAATCTTTCCAGCCTGGAAGTATGAATGCTTATGGATTAATAGTTTGATTTGTAATAGGTAGCAATTGTAGTAATTTGCAGGTATGTTTTTATTGCCAGATATGTCGACTGATAGTTTCAGTCATAATTACACATTGTAATTTCTGACCTCTGACCTCAATCCAGTCTTTTTCTTTAATTGTACCTGTATGTAAATATGTGATTATGTGTGTATGTATGTATTTTTGTGATGGACAAATGATGTTGGACAGGGCCTTTGAGGCCATAGGGACAGTGGGTTGTTAATTCAATGTATTCAGGCCACGGTATTGGAAGGTGGAACCCATCCCTCTCCTTCCATTGCCTTTTATCTCCCCAACCAGAATGTCAGGTACCCATTTTTACACCTGGATGGAGTGAGGAAAGTCATGTTAAGTGCCTTTCCCAAGGACACAACATCTATCCAGCAATGTCAGGAATAATACCTGTGACCTCTTAATCTCATGTGCACTAGCTGTGCCACTCAGCCATTCAACACCACAAGGTCATGAACCTACATGTACGTTTGTATCAGTATATTCCTGACTGTTTTATGCCCCCGTACAGGTTTATCAGACTTGGAGTTCCTCCTGTTGATCTGGATGCACAGGGCAGAGCTAGACCAAGGTAAAAATCTTTTTTAACGACACTACAGACAGAGTGCAGATTGAGTAATAGTAAGGTGCACATAAGACTTCTTTTTGTATGCATGTCCAGTTAGAAAGATAGGGTACAACAGTTGTATGGGTAGCTCATTCTTCCACCGTCTGATATGATTTGTTTCCAATCATTTTGAGTGAACATTAGGTTGTTTTTGCTCACACAATTGATTGATTTAAAGAAAATGCCTTTAGGTTTGATTTTTTATGTTGAAATATCATAACAAATATAACAATATTCCTTCTGGCTTAGTGAAATCTGTTGTTTATTCAGATTCAGCTTTATTGTTCTTGGCTTGGCATGTGGCATTTATAAAATGATACACTATAGTTTCAATATAAGCTGCTTTTTAAATTTCTAACAGTTAATAATACGCTTATCATTTGGGGCCTAGTAAACTCATGCACCAACAGTTACAGCGCATAAAGTCCACCGATTCATAAACATTGATTACACTTTAACTAAGATACATATGTATATGACAAATGTATATGCCATTTGTTATTAAAAGCTTAACACATTAGTTACATTGTATGTAATGTTTGCTAGTACTGAATGAGATTTGCTTTTTTTCCCCCAGCATCTGTGACCTGTACAACTGGCGGTACAAGAAGCTCGGGAACCTCCCCCATGTACAACACTGGGAGGAGTACAGGCAGGGTAACGCTGGCTTTTGCTTCGACTACCAGCTCATCAATGTGGAGGACTTCAACGGAGTTGGGGAATCCGAACCTAACCCTTACTTCTACCAGGTATAGCTGTTAACAGTGTCGTTACATACTTGTACAGTGGTGTATGGTGCAAAGTATTGACCGTGACAATAGCTAAGATAACTAGGTATCTGCCACCAAAGAATCAAGACCATAGCAAGTCCAGGTCAAGAGATAAAAAAAACTTCTGCTGCAGTACCAAGGTCACATACCAGGGGCCCCAAAGTCGACCCTAAATTTCGGCTTCCCAACACCCACCCACATACCAAATATCATTGTAATCCATCAAGAGGTTGTTAAGTTATGCTGTCTACAGTAGTCCGGAAACACAAACACACAGACACACACACAGACACACCCAAAACTACATCTTCATTTTTCATGGAGATAATTAGGAGTAAAGAAAACTGTCTCAAGAAGAACGTAATATGTTCACTGCTCTAACACTGTATTTACCTTTTGAGTTTGGTTAATGATAGAAGCTTCTCAAGCAGTTATTTTCATTTTGCCTGTCAGCTACATTGGAACAGTCAAAATTGTTCAAGAAGACCACTCAGGGGACTGATTAAATCTGGTCTATGTGGACAGGTGGTCACTACAGACCATGCTTGTGTCAATGGGAAAACAATTACCTAAAAGTGGTCAAATTGGCCAAGTGGTCTTTATGTAGAGGTGGTCACGATTACAGCTTTAATTGTATTCAGATTAGCCTTCCTTATTAAGAGATTATGAAAACCAAATATGTTAAGTGTTCCTAATATTATGTTCCTTAAAGACGTAAACAGTAATGATGAAATCTGTGCCGCAGAATCTTGCCGAAGCTGAGTACGTGGTGGGCATCTTCATGTACATGAGGCTGCTGGGATACCCTGCGGAGAAGATTAGCATCCTGACCACCTACAACGGGCAGAAACATCTCATCCGGGACGTCATCAACCAGCGGTGTGGGGACAACGCTCTCATTGGCCGGCCCAGCAAGGTCAGCAGCAGGAATCTTTTGTTGTTTGTTTGTTTGTTTGTTTTTGGAACTTTGTTTATTCATGAGAAGCTCAAATCAGCCTGCTGGCTGCTTTTCTTTAAGGTCATGATGAGTTGGGAGGTACATGTTGTAAAGCGGGTGTCTCATTGGACTGCAAAATTGTTTCAACTTTGCAAATTTTAGCCAATTTCTCCTTGTGGTCTCACCGACTTGCCTGAAACGTCACATTCTGAGTTTCGACTGTAAGTTAGATACAAGATAACTTTATTGAAAATCGCAGCGTTGAATGAGTTTTGTTGAATTAAAGCCAATGTACAGTGATTAAGATTCATCAAAAAAATATTTGCAGTAATTGCGCCATTTTACGCCCATTTGTGCCATTTTACCAACACAGTGACCTCAATACAGTGTTTGACAACTCCATTTTCCTGATTGCCCCGAGCATCACAATTGTTTTTTAAAAGATATGAAAATTTACAATTTCAGGCGACAAATTGGCACCATTTTGCTCGACTTTATTTGTAGCTGAGGAATGTTAATACATCGTCCTTCTTGTTGGTGATATATCATCAATAATTATTTAATCTCTATGATGACTGTCTAGAATGTTGCCGAATTGTTCAATGTAGAAAATTGCGTCATCATCCGTTTCACGCATGTGCACTACAGATGACCCTAAGATTTGACCCCATGAAGCAAGATGGCGCCTAAAAGCCGTTGGCCGACACGGGAATCAGATCGTTTTTCTGTGTTTGTGGCTTATAGTCAGGGTTTGTTTGTGTTGTTTGCCACCTGTTAGATGATGAGCTAGTGAACTGGTGGGTTAGTTATAAGCAGATACATGTATGCAGCATGCAGGTACTGACACTTACTGTGACCTCACCCCACAGGTCACGACAGTAGATCGCTTCCAGGGTCAGCAGAACGACTACATCCTCCTGTCGCTCGTGCGCACCAAGGCTGTCGGACATCTCAGGTATCTTCTTTAGAATCCTGTCTTTTTTGCATATGGTGTGCTTAGGCCACACCAATTTATTTTCTTGGTCAACGGAATGAAAAAAATGAAGAAAAAAATGCTAGATTGAAAAAATAACATGAAAACAGAATCTCAGAGGAATTTTTTTTACTTTGGTGCACACAGTATCAGGGAGTGAACAGGGTCAGTTTTCACCCCAGCCTTCTGTTTTCATGATTTTTTGTTGTTGCTGGAATTAAAAATCAAAATCCATTAACCAAGAAATTAAATTGGTGTGGCCTTATGTAAATATATATTGTGTAATGTTAATGTGTATTTCACAAGTTCTAATGTAATGTGCATGTTATGTGTAATGACTCCAAGAAAAATAGTGAAGTTCACTTGTTTGTACTTCACGAATGGAAGTCTTTTTAACAATAGATCATAAACAATAAACAAACATGTACTGTAAATCTTGAAATGTTTGTGATGCTTTTATTTTTGCCGTGACCCCTCCACCTCAAATATGTGTTTCTAATGTATTGCTAATTGTACTACGGAATTATTTCAACGGTAAACTTATTGATAAATACCATGAAAATATTTTTTTCCCCCTCTACTGCAAAATTAAGTGCCTGCGAAAATAAATGAATTTACAGTACAAAGTGAAAACATACATAAAACTTATACATAGTAATTCTTTCAGAATAATGCAGACATATTACAGCACAAAAATATCCTTTTCCCTCTTACTGGGAAATAAAGTCCCACAAATATAGATGAATTTACCGTACAAAGTGTAAGGAATGTTGAGGAAGAGTAACAATGTCTTGTTGTCACCTCAGGGATGTCCGTCGCCTGGTAGTGGCGATGTCCCGTGCCAGACTGGGCCTGTACGTCGTGGCAAGAGTGTCTTTGTTCCAGAACTGCTATGAGCTCACGCCTGCCTTCAACCTGGTAAGCACTTGTCTGTAGTATAGGCTTTAATTTCAATGTTGTTAAACTGATGTAACATAATATCAGTATTGCTGAACGGATAATGATAAGGATGTTTCACTTGAAAGTTCATCTGTGTTGGTAGAAGTCATTCTGAATCAAGGATGAACTGCAATTGCCAACACAACAAATTGGATTTACCCAAATTTTCGACTGATCAGCTACAGTCTTTGTCAAGGAATGAGCAATCCACTGCTTCTGTGTCGTCATGTTAAGCAGATACAGGACACGTGATGACTTGGTGAGCAGTGGATCATATGTTGCAGAAAGTCTATGACGCCCCCCGTTTCTGTTGAGGGATGGTTGTAAAGCCTGGATGTAGATGGCCTCTTTAAGGATGTTTCTTTATCATGAAAAGCTTCAAGTTTGATTGTACATAATATGATGTTGTTCATTTTTGTTTACTGGATGAATGCACATACATATTAACAGTACCTAAATATTTATCAAAATCTGATTCAATAAACATGCACGGGAGCGCCAGAAACCTATTGGTTTTCCTTGCCTCATTCACCATAAGTTGAAATGTGCACACATAATGGATGTGCCATGCGAGAAATCTTACCAACAGTGAAACAATGATGTAGAAACTGGAAGGACTGTGAAGAAGTTGAATGATCTTCCATTTATCTCTGTGTTACAGTTGATGGAAAGGCCACTGAAGCTGCATTTGATCCCGCACGAAACCCACCCTACATTGCGCAAGGTACTGTAATTCTTGATTTCTTAACTGTAACTTAAATCTAGCTAACTTAACGGTCACTAGTCAACCGCTAACATTTTATCAACGCTAATATTTGATGTTTGTTCCCACCGTTAAAATTAAGTGCCGTGACCCACTCCATTTTTCCCTAACGCTCTATTTTCCTGCCACTATATCAAAGTGATTTACGGTAGGTACACTGGTCTGCAGTAATATGGGATGGGTTGGTAATGGATTTTTGAATCAACAGTTCCTTTTGTTGTGTACTTTTCTGTGAGATAAGTCCTCTCAAAAATGATTTCACACAAGATGATATTGCACAAGTCTACTTGTAATAGCATGTTGGCATGCATGACAGTTAGGGTGTTTGGCCCAGAACCCAGAGGCCTTGGATTTGAAACCCCTGACATGCCACCAATGTTAGGCCCTTGGGAAAGGCACTTTACACAACTTTCCTAACTCCATCCAGGTGTAAAAATGGGTACCCAATTTAGGTTGAGGAGGTAAATGGGAGTGGAAGAAGGATCGGCTCTGCCTTCTAATATCTGTGTCCTGAAGCCCCTGTCACAAATAAGATTTTCAGCTCGGCCGATGTGTTGGCGAGCTTCAAATGTGCATTTTTGGCCGAAGTACGGCCGACGTCCTGTCGATGACGCGGGCTTCAGGCGATTTTTAGAAATCAAAGTTGATCCAAATATCGGCCTTTTACCAGGTTAGTCGATTCTGACTTTGTCCATGTCCAAAAGGTGGTACCATCTCATGGGGGATTTTTAGTTTTTAGTGTTCGACGGACGTCGCCCGAGATTTTCATTGGAAAATATGGTCAACGCTCGGGCGATTTTGAAATTCGGCGAGATTCGGGCAACTACAAATTCGGCCGACACTCACATTAATTGTGACGCCAGCTAAAACACATTGGATAACAACCCACTGCCCCTACGGCCTCTAAAAGGCTCAGGGACTACATGTACCTTTACCTTTTAGACTACCTTTTACTTGTAATAAGTGTTGTGGGTATTTATGCTGTCATACATTTGTTACTGTTTTTCAGAATGGGGATCCCCCCAATGGTGCCACCGTTGGTATCCAGGACATGCCCCACATGGCCCAGTTTGTGTACGACATGTACAACAGTCAGGTGCACCACATGCAGGAGACCATGAGGGTGAGAACAAGAATCTACTTACAGCTTTCAAACATATTGTTAAAGTTTATTGCATTGTAGACAATGTAGCTTACTTGTAGACTGATGCTAAGACCACACCATTTTTTTTTGTTGCTTCTCCATATAGCCTCTCCTTTTTTTCCCATTTTGAAAAAAAAAAATATATTGGGTCGCTATTCGCATTCACAAATTTTTACTCACGATTTTACTATTTGTTCAGTTGTAAAACTCAATAGCCATCAAAATAGATTATAAAGGCCCGCGCATACCTAAAAAGTATGGTCACATTTTCTCGTAACTTGTAATTTTTTGTTAAAACTATTTCGAAATATCAATCCATATATTACATGGCAAAAGGTAATTTTGTTACTAAAATAAAATAAAATGAGCCATAGAAAGCTGAAACTTGAATGATCCTCTTATACAAATGTACATGTACTTTATCATGTAAACCCTTATTTTCACCCCAGACTACATGTATTTCAGTATTTGCAAAAGATGTTGTGGGTTTTTTCCCCTGTTGCTCCAATTTTTTTCTGCACAAATCCCAGAATCAACAAATAAGATTAGTGTGGCCTAAGAGGACATTTATTCATTGATTTTTCTCACAATTGAAGGTGACATTCATTGGTTGGTTCGTTCAGACCCTTGTAATGCCTAGTGGCACACAGAGCAGCAAGTTTCCTTGCTGCTTCAGTAGCAGGGTACATTTTGACAGGGATGGGTTGCTAGCCCTTCCCCTTTAACATGCTTGACACCTCCCTAAACGCGGGACCCCCATTTTACGTCCCTTCCAAAAGACGGGTGCCGCCCCAACAGAGATGTCCTGGCCAGGATTGAACCAGGGTCTCCCAGTTAGCAACTAATCGGAACCAGAAGCTCAACTGTGAGGCTGCTACCAGTTGAGCGACAAGGACAACCCTGCTTTTGTCTGTAATAACTTGAAATGTCTTGATTTCATCACAGGGTCGTGTGCCGTCGTGTGGCGCAACGGCAGAGCGTTCGACTCAGAACCAAGAGGTCCTGAGTTCGAATCCTGTCATGTCACCGTCACCGATCTTGTGCCCTTGGGAAAGGCACTTTACACGACTTTTCTCACTTCACCCAGGTGTGAATGGGTACCTGACTTCAGTTGGGGAAGGTCGTATTGGGGTCACCCGATGGTGCCGAATGGCAGCCGCCCATACCCTTGCGACAGTTCCACAAAATGCAAGTGTGGATATTATATAATGTTGTGTATTGTGTGAAACCTGTAATACCCTGCATCAATACAGCGCTAGAAAGGCTGCCATTGCGGGTAATTTCTGACCAATAAAAACCATTATTATCATTATTATTATTATTACAGGCTGAGCAGAGGATGCAGCGAAGGTTCCGAGAACTGAGACCTCCTGTCAAGCCCAAGCCTTCACAGAAGCCAGCTGCAGGGAAGGAGGAGGAGAAAGAGGAGAAGATGGAGGAGGAACGGGAACATGTCAAGATGCCTGAACATCCCGGCAGGGACAGCGACAGTGAGGGGGAACAGGAGGAAGAGGAGGGGGACAGTGAGGAGAAAAAGAAGGGGGATGAGACAACCGAGGGTGGGGCAGAGGGGGAGGGTGGCAAGGAAGGGGACATTGTGGACAAAAAGAGTGAAGAAGACGACAAAAAAAGTGAAGAAAAAGTCAAAAAGAATTAGAACATTTCTTTGTCAAACACAGGAGGTGGGATAGAGGGGAAGAGCCACAAAGAAGGATATGTGGGGACAAAAATAGTAAAGAAGACAAGAGGAGTAGAATTAGAATATTTCTTTGTCAAACTTAAGCCAAGGGGACCTACTTACATGTACTTTGATGTGGTCAAAACAGTAACGTTATAAAGTTATAGTACATATCAGTGCTGTAAGTATGTACCGTCGATGGTTTCATAATTTTATGGTACAAATTATTCGGATGTGCTTTAGATAGCTGTTTGGTACTGAATTAATGTACTGCACATACGAGAGAGGCTTTTTTTATATTTTCTCCTGGAATAGACTTGTGACATGTGACAGACAATAAGCCTTACATTGTGTGAAGGTAGAAACTGTAACTTTATAGTGATGTATTTAGTCCAGCAATGATTTACACATGCACCATGAATAGCACTGATCATGAATGATAATGTCACCATAAGAGTATGTTGATGAAGAAATAAACCAGCAAGCCACTTAGCTGTAACATTATATATGCTGATGTTTCATTCCAAACAGGGTTACAAGCTTCTTTTCACACAGAATAAAGTTCTGCTAGAGTGGGTTACTATTCTCTGTGTTTCAGTTTTGTTAATTTTGACCATATAAATTTCTGATTTGAATCATTTAATATGTAAACAGATTCATCTGAAAAATGATTTGTAGAATAAAATGGTGTATCACACTGGATCTCTGGACTGTATGGTACCCTTACTTTATAAACTCCCGGAGCTGTTAATCTCCATTTTAAACGGCACAGTGGCGGCGATAGGGCGGCAAGCTGGCGTCTGTGCACGGCACGTTGGCGGTAGTCATTCGCAAGCTGGCGCTAATATGCCGCAGTCCGGTCACATATATGGGTTTACATTGTAAAAACCCAAAGGGGCGAGTACGCCGCTCCCGGGATTACTAGTAGAACCCGCGCCAATCCCGATCCGCACGGCTTGGGAAATCAACGCGCTAACCACTAGGCTAAAAGGTCCGGACCAGTTTTTAGACTAGTCAGTTAGTGGAGGTTGATCCCCACTGTTACAACATGATGGAAAGAAATCAAAACCATACAGATAAATCTCCAAGCAGATCTACACGGTGCACCGAAAATCGTATATGCTAGCCAGAGAAGCTCCAGTCAGCAGAGAAGCTCCAGTCCGCACCGTAGATAATAACCTTGTTCAGTTGCGTCTTGACGCAGATCCTACGGTGCGGACTGGAGCTTATCTGGCTTAGTAGCATATACGATTTTCGGTGCGTGTAGATCTGCTGCGAGATTAACCAGTGTTTACTGTAGTACTTAAATAGCTAAACACCGCCTCCTCTCTATTCACATTTGAGCGATAAAGATTGCTCCGCTTTCAAGACCTCGCACTCATATTTCTGATATCTCACTTCACGACCAAGTTCAAGGTTAAAACTTGGCATGTTACCAGAAACAGTAGACGGCGCCTGAACTAACATGCCACAAACCTCCTAGGTCATTCTACGGACAATTTATAGGCCTGTCAAAAGGCGCCCTATTTTCTTCACCTCACGGGGTCAGTGAACTCATGAGTTCACATGCCGCGTTGTGTGCTCAATCAATCATTATCAACTGAGAAACTACTAGAGTCGGCATGGAGTACCGGTACCGGAGAATCATACGCGACATTGGTGAATTCGGCCGTTTCCAGAAAACTGTTGCATTCTGTTTAGCCGTTGTAGCTCTTCCCCACGGAATACATAGTCTTTCCATGGCTTTTCTCGGCGCCCTACCAGAGCATCACTGCCGACTGCCTGCTGTTTACTCTCCCGGTGGTGTTCCACCGTCATGGAAGGACCAACTGGAGAGTCTAAACGGTAGCATTCCACTGGAAATAGACGCTAGTGGGGAATGGAGATACAGTAGATGCCAACGGTTCAACTTAACTGGTGCTTTGAACGCGTCTACAGAGAACAGAACCATCCAACATTGTACAGACGGATGGGTATACGACCGCAGTCATTACGGAAAGAGCATCGTCACCCAAGTGAGCATTTATTAATAATAACTAAAATACTTTGAAACCGTTAAAGGCATGTTAACAGCCTTGATCTTTGCATCGACCAACATCGAAAAAAAATGAGCACATGAATATTTTATTACAAATGATCACGTTATAAATGTATGGACGTTATAATTAGTATGGTGTGCATTTATCGTTATAAAGGGTGACATGCCAAGTGGCATTATGAACGGTTCATAACATTTATCAAAATTGCAATGAACGCCCCGCGACCTTTACTATAAGCAAGGAGGTTACAATAAGCTGCCTTGTTTTATGTAGATGCGGTGTCAGTAGCAGTTCGGGCCATTTGCCAAAGGCGTAGCACTATAGCATGCATATCACAGTGAAAAAGCCGGAATGACGGGACACTTTGACAGGCAACCTTGTATAGTCAAACCTCATCTTTTAACCGTGACAAACACACACACACACACACATGCACACACACACATACAGACACACACACGTACACACACACACACACACATTTGCTTGCCAATCGGTCTTTATCGTACAGCAATGTATGATAATTTGTTCCCTCCAGTCAATAACTTTACGGCAAATAACGGGCTTTGAAAAGACAACTTCGACAGGCCCTTAATTGCCATTTGCTCAATACGACAATAGCCGAAGAACAAATATGTTTAGCCCCAGCACTGGTCAGCTGATGGCCGTGTCGTCACAGACCTTCTTCAGTTGGTAGGTAATAGACTCTACCAGTCTCCAAGGGTCGCTGGGAAAATAGTAGAAATTTGCCAAATAGAGTCGTGCGGATGGGAATGTTATCCTCCATGGCCAAAGTCCCCCGGCAAATGTTCTATCTATAGCCGACGCGGTTTAGTCTGGTAGAGACTAGGTAGGTAATACGTAAATAGCAACTGTGTACTGCAGTTATATAAGTTAGCCTGTGTTTACACAAGCTCTCGGCCGGATGAGGTTACTGACCCCCACTGGCGGTCACAGGACCGGCTGGCCACTAGGAGCGCGATTCGTCAGGCTATTATATAGGTCATGTAGTGAATCGTCACATGCACAGACCGGCATTGGGGCGCAGCTGGGCATACATCATTGGGGAGAACCAGGGAAGATTGAAGTGTTAACCGTTCGCTACCTGAGTTCAAGGTACAAAAAAATGCAACTGTAACTTATAATAGGAAAACACACACAGTGGCACACACAAAAAATGTACACGCGCACACACACACACACACACACACACACACACACACACACACACACACACACACACACACACACACACACACACACACACACATAAATACATACATACATACACACACATACATACACACACATACCAGCCAACATTCCCCTAGGCCCTGTAAACAGCCGCGGTCAAAAAGTCGCATCCAATTTTAAAGTGGTAAATATAACCCTATACCAACCAGCCATTTATCGCAGTGCCAATCAGTCCTTTTACTGCATTATGTAATAATCTGTTCACTCCAGTCGACCTCCGATAACCTGAAGGCAAATACTTCGATAAGACAATTATGGTCTCTTATTTGCTAAATAGCTGAAGAGCACGAACACAGAAGAAGTACCGTATAGCTCAAAAGTATTCACATTGTATAATGCTTACCAACATCTACAGAATGATAGATATGCACTTTCCAAGCAGAAGTTGGTGGGGATGATCGTAACCGTTTCATCATATGTCCCGTTTTTCGTCCGCTATCCTCACCTATAGCTATCCTCACCTATATGATAAAACCCCACCAACCTCTGCTTGGAGAGTAATAGATGTATGAAAATCTTTATGGACACAACAAAAGTACAGCTACTTTCATAAATTCTTCTGAATCAATATATACAAACAGTCAAGTGGATACAATTGAATCAAGCTATGCATAAATGTATATGAATAGATACATGTATTAATAAATCAATATGTTTAGTTCAACGTATCATTTACACAATTGGTTCTAAGGTCTAGACATTCTTTGATATTTGGGCCTATTTGTATACAGCAAGGGATATAGTTGAATCCATCTATCGAATGGGGTGTATCAAATTCTTTTGAAAAAACGGAGAGAACGGTGAACAGCGTTTATCATTATATCGTGAACAATCCATAATAAAGTGACGTTTATCCTCAATCTCATTTGGACAGTTATCACTCGTTCTCATTTAAAGGAGTCCTAAACTCCAGAAGGTGATGTTATTTTCCACTAGATTATGTATCAATCAATACATAAGCAGCCGACTTTGTACAGAATTCCGCTTGTGGTGAATTACACAAGGTGTGTTTTTTAAAACAACAGTGTATTCCCTATGGCTATGCGTAAACATACATTTTTAAACATGGATATTTTCGGCGTAAATGAGGGTGGTTAAGCACAATAAGAAGGCCAATTGTTAATAACATATAAAAGAACACATAGCAAGACGAGTTTTTCTTAACCACCCTGACATTCGTTTTGTAATCTAACTTTTGTCAGGCATTGTCAGGCACATTGTAAAAAATACATAGGCTGAGGGTCACCTGGGGAATTTGGTAGAATACTGAATGCTTTTGGATGCGCACGGGACTAGTGGGTACTTAAACGTATACTGTAAAAGATATTCATTTCTACTTCCTAAAATTACCATCCATTGGAAAATAACTCCCCCCTCTGGGGTTTAGGACTCCTTTAAATGTACTCATTTTGTAACTTCCGTTACCGTTTGAAGTAAGACGTTTCTGACATTAAGATTTGCCACATATAAGGTTCCAAACTGTCGTTTTTATGACGACTTAAAACTGGCTTTTAAAAACGACAATTTGGCACCTTATATGTGGCATATATTAGTGTCAGAAGCGGTAACGGAAGTTACAAAATGTGTACATTTAAATGAGAACGAGCGTTATACGTTATCACAAGTGCCTCATGTTACAGTCAGTTTTCTACCCTTTTCAGTTTGACCTGGTGTGTGACCGAGCTTGGTTGAGAGAACTTGCTCAGTCGGTCCACATGCTGGGCTTCAGCGTCGGTGCCATCACATCAGGAACCCTTTCGGACAGGTAGGGCTAGTGTAGCCTGACAAATCGCGCTCCTAGTGGTCGGCCGGTCCTGTAACCGCCAACCCCCTAGAGGGGTGGGGGTCATTAACCTCCGGCCGAGAGATTGTGTAAACACAGGCTAGGGCTAGTGCTGCGTACCTAAAAGCCGGACCTAAACTGGGCTTGTAAAAACGTTTAGGTTCAAGTGCAAAAAAAGAGCACTAAACGTCAGGAACCAAGTCGGGACTTGCAAAAAAGTATCTCTCGCTTCTGCGCTTATATTCTCCTTTCTGTTCTAAACCATCTAAAACCTGGCGCAAACATAGATCGTGAAATCTGCACTGGAAAAAGACGAAAACATTGCTGTTTTTGTATTTAGGACTTAACTTTTGTGTTTACTGCTGACTGTATATAATTTTGCATGTATATATTATGTGATTGTGAAGTACCGTTTGGCAATTGAAGACATGTATGGATATCATATTGGTGAGCATGAAATTTCAAATTTGTCTTATAAGATTATTTCAATGAGCGAATAGACCATGGCATGGACATCCATATTGCAATATTTGCAAAGATGGAAATTTGAAGAAATACACTGACCTAAACCTTCATACGGATCTCTAGCTTCAGTTAGGGACGTCCCTCTGATAGGACGTTAAATGGAGGTCCCATGTTTGTTGAGAGCCACTCCCCGCGCACGTTAAAGAACCCACCACACCTTTCGAAACAGAGTAGGGGCATGCCCCGGTGTGGGATGGTCCAAACCTCACAGTCTGGTCTGGGTTGACATCTTGGAATGGTGATAGTCCCCTGTTATGTCAATCCTTCCACAAATGTCGTAAATCTGAATAAATAATAGATAAGTGATGACGATAGGATCAACTTTCATTCCTTAGGTACGGCAGGCGTCCGACCCTTCTATGGTGCATCTTCCTCCTGCTGATGCTCAGTGTGACGTCAGCTTTCTCGCCCAACTACATCGTCTTCGTCATCCTGAAGTTTCTACTCGGAGCAGTCAACGTGTCCATCTATTATACAGCATTTGTGCTAGGTACATGTAACGTCACCTTACAAATTATCGTGCCCTACCAGTTATTGTCCACCTTGGGTCTTGTCCACATGTCGAGGTGTTTTGCCAAAGCCAGTTCTCATGAGCAATACAGGTCGGCAGAAGTATGATCCTTAGTCATGACTCTCCATTTTGCAAAACAAACTAGGTTTACGTCCAGCGACATAACAAAATAAACTCATGACCAGCAAGTTACCTTGCATGGCGTATTTCATACGTAATTTGACACCGCGCTCTTTATCATGTTTTTCTAACTTACACGATCGCAGCACGATCGTAGCTGACGTTAAACCTTTTTTAGATTTTAATGTGCATTTTTTCTGATCTATATGTTCTTCAAGTATAGCGCTAGAAGGAGAAAGATTGAAGTGAATGATAATGGGTAGCCCTAGCACAATTTTTCATCATAGACATCCTGCATGTACGTTTAATTTACACTTAAATATGAGTACGATGGGATAGATCCGACATTTGTACTGTGGAGAATGCAATATATATCTGCTGATTTGGGCTTAGCAGATTTTAAACAGTATACCTGCATCATCCATGGTTATTCAGTTAGCCCCTCTCTCAGTTTTCACATTTCTATCCCCACTGATACTAAATGTTGATATTTTTAGCAACTACAGACGATATTCGGGCGTTATTTTTTGGCGATGGTTCAGGGGCGCGCCAAACAGTTATGTCATGTACAGTTGGTTCCAAAGAATTCCATTAATCCCAGCTATGCCTGGTCAAAACATAGCTTAAAAATGTTATTCATAAACACCACTTACATATAGCCACTCGATCGTCGCCATGATGATGATGATCCACTGTGTTATGCGGCTCAGAGGTCACCATGGCAATACGTTTTATTGCCTTTCTTGTCTTTCCTTTCTTATGCAGGTATGGAGGTTTTGGACCACTCCAAGCACACGATGTTTGGGATGTTCATGTATCTGTTCTTGGTCCTGGGGTACATCGGACTGGGCGCCCTGGCTTACGTCATCAGGGACTGGTGGAAACTACAGCTGGCGATTTCAGCTCCATTTCTACTCTGTCTGAGTTACTGGTGGTAAACACGTTATTTATTGTGACAGTTATAGAACGGTAGCTGCAAATACATCGATAACATATGAGATTTTACAAGTTGAATCTTTCTAGAAAGCGTGGAGAGAGTGACTTGCCGCGTGTACGTGATTATAGACAATAGACCATCACCTGTCGTGGCTTTCCATTAAACATTCCATATTGGAGAACCTTTAAGTCATGTGATCACGTTTACGTAAATAAAAATGTCCTAGGAGTAAGTTGGATCTGTCAGGTGTTCTAGCTGCCGTGCAGTCTTTGTCAGAAGAAATGAAACTACCAGAAGTATCTATAAATAGAGGATTGGAAGAGATTGGCTGACGAACACATTTTAATGTAAAGGTAAAATGCCTGATGAAATGATTATGTGGGGTCGTGTGGCGTAACCTTGGGAAGTACATTTTACACAACGTTCCTCACTCCACCCAGATGTAAAAATGGGTACATTGTTCTTTGTACGTGGCACTGTTAACATAAGTTATGAAAGACTTGAGTGCAGTGCCTCGACGTCCTTTTCTGTCAAAAAGCGAAAAAAAATGATTATGAATGAATGTAATATCGGTAGTATGTTAGGAGGCGAAAGGCATGGTATTATTTTTAACCCAGAAGAAAGGGCAAATTAAGTGGCTGTTTAACACTTGCCGTCAGGTTGTTACCGGAATCTCCACGGTGGTTACTTGTTACCGGACGGATGAAAGAGGCCAAAAAGGTCATCAAACGCGCGGCCAGAATGAACGGAGCTGACTTCCCGGATAAACTGTACCACGAAATGGAAGCCAGCCTTATCCAGGTGATCATGAACACACTCATAGAAATTATGAATATCAAACACCGTCCCCTTCCATCATACCCTGGGAGCCCGGACTAGTACCGGGCCGCTAGCGATTTCCTTCGGCGGCACCAAGACAGTCAGCCCGCCCGATCTTAATCAACGCTCCTGGGAGTTGTAGCCCGGGGAGTGGACCGCTCCCCTTTACCTATTAAGTAACGTCTGGTGATTGTGAGATCTTAGTTAAATAAAATTCATTTTTGGTATCTAATGTAAGTAACATTTAGTCATTGTTAGATCTGAGTTAGATCAAATTAATTCTTAGTATTTAAAGTAAGTAACGTCTAGCCATTGTTAGATCTGAATTAAATAAAAATCGTTTTTAGTATCTAATATAAGTAACGTCTAGTCATTGTAAGATCTTAGTTAAATAAAAGTCATTTTTAGTATTTCATGATTATCAGCATCATCTTAGCTAAAAGTATACTTCTACTAGGAGATAATTGTCAACTCTAGACTACAGCCTGATCAGTCACTGCCTACGTATACATGACGTAACAGATGTATTTCCTAATAGAACGATGGAAACGATAAAAAAGGAAGAAGAGAATACAATCTGCTGGATCTGGTGCGCAAACCCAACATCAGGAAAAACACGCTTATAGTTGGATTCACGTGGTGAGTAAAGACTTCCACGTTCTTTGAGCTCTGATTGTCTCCCCGTGTCACCCTCTAGCAGGGTTGAATCGCTCGGCAACAAAGTTTTAACTATTGGTAAGTTGCTTATGAATAATCAATGAGCTAGCCTTATTTGGCACAAACAGCCGTTATTTTGTTCTGAACTCAAAGTAGCTATGAAAGACGTAAGATGATTGGCTGATAGCTTCCCAGCGACCTTTGCGGATTTCCACAAGACGAGCTTGTGGTAATCCTCTCATTGGCTGAAAACTGTTTGGTGGTGACGTCACCAATAGTCAAAACTTTGGGTCAAAAGAGCAGGGTTGATGCTGAGAGGCTTTGTTGCCGAGCAATTCAACACCGCTGGAGGAGGAGGCCCTGTTTTTGTTGTACAATTTTTGTCGTGCGTAATGCCATCAGTTCTTTTTAAAAAGCCTTTTCCTGACATCCTACTACATGGTGTTTGATTGTTGTTGATAACCCAAACCATACACATTTTCGTAAATGACCCCTTTATTTTAGGACATATGGATGTAGAAATCGTCAGTCTCTGTGGACGCTGTGATTTCTTTGGCAATTTTTCCTGTTGCATTGATAGAAATATAATGCTTATTCCCTTCTCAGAGTCGCGAATTAGCAACGTGAAAGGGAGTAAAAGTTTTCATGTCTTTTCCAGGTTTGTTATGATAGCTGTATACTTCGGCCTTTCACTCGGTGCGCCAGAGCTCCCTGGCGATCCGTACGTGAACTACATCATGGGTTCCTGCATGGAGCTCGTGGCTATTGTATTGGCCTGGTCCACTATGGACAGATGGGGGAGGAAGCCTCCTGCTATCGCGGCCTTACTTGTCGCAGGAATAAGCTGTGGCGCAACAGCTGTGGTGCCAAAAGGTAACGAGAGGTAACGTTTCTTCAAGTAATTCAAGCCAAGAAACAATAGGCATCGGAAGACATACGTACGGTGGACCACAAGAACAGGGCTATTTATTGTGTATCTTGGGCCACCGTACATACGCACAGGGTGAAAAGATCTCATATGCGAAAAATGCCTCGAAAACAGAAACAGACTTTTTTTAAAAACTGAATAAACTTTAGTGGACACAACTAGTTAAACTTCAATATAGCTAAACAACTTTGGTTGTGTTTATCTAAGGGTACCGGTGTTGTTGATGAAGGTTAGACATCCAGGTAATAAGATACGCCAAAAATAATTACTCAAGCAACTGGATAAGATTTTGAAACAGTCAGACGTTTCAGACAGTATCCACTGTCTTTCGTCAGTGACTAACGATAGGACTGAGAACACCAGCTTTATACCAAAACTCTGAATAGATATGTTAATGAGGTAAAGACAATTTAGGATGCCTTGAAGTAGTCTTCAAAAAGAAGATTAATTCAAGACAAAGTTATGCCAATAGTTCAATTAGCTACTGTTGTTCTAGTACAGTAACTAAATGTTGCTTGTCCGGGGGTGGGGGGTGGGGGGCAGTGCATTATCCCAGGTGCCTGAAAGTTGAACGCGTAGACCGCCTTTCCTGTTGAGGGCGGGGTTGTACATCCTCTCATATATTGCTTCCCTAATTCCCCGTTCGAACCAGCGTTCTTCACGATCTAGGATGTCCGTGGATTCGAAATTGAATGAGTGTCCCTGGTTGTGTTTTAGATGGTGGTAAATGGCAGAGGAGTAGCGGTTAGCGCTCTTTCTGCAATGTTCCTTGTACCTTTCTTTTAGTGGTCGACTTGTCTCCCCAATGTACATGTTATTGCAGTTCGGTTCCTCACATTTCAGTTTGTAGATGACATTGGCTTTGATGCCTTTTTCAGGCCTGTCTTTTGGATGGACTAGTTTCCGCCTGAGAGTTGAGTGAGGTTTGAAGTTAGTGGCAATGTTGAAGTTTTGGAAGATACGTCTGAGTTTTTCCGATACTCCTTGGACGTAGGGAATGGTAATGTTGACCTTGTTTCTGTTGGTCAATGGTCTGCACTTGAGCGTTTTCTTAGACTGGTCAGAAGGTTTGAGGGCCTTGTTGAAGGTCCAATTTTGGTAGCCACACTTGGCTAGAGCCACACGGAGATGTCTGTGTTCTTCTGTTTTTGCTTCGTCTGAGGTAATGACATTGTCTGCTCGATGGAAGAGAGTTTTAATCACTGCTAGTTTGTGTTCCAAAGGGTGATGGGAATCAAAGGCCAGATATTGATCAGTGTGGGTCGGTTTCCTGTACACTTCGAACTGAAGGTTGCCATCCTTCTCTATGATAGTTTTGGTGTCTAAGAAGGGGAGCATGTTGTTTTGACACGACTCCTGTGTGAACTTGATGTTGTCATCTACCTGGTTAATATGGTCAAAGAAGTCATCAGCTACTCTCTTCTTTAGCCTACACCAAGTGTCATCTACATAGCGAAACCAGTTTGCTGGGGGAGGGCCATTGAAAGTACTGAGGGCTTTGTTCTCAAACTTCTCCATATACAGATTCACAACAATGGGCGATACCGGTGATCCCATAGCACAGCCGTGCACTTGCTGGAAAAACTGTTGTTTGTAAGTGAAATAAGTGCACCCTAGGCAGAGGTCTAGCAGTTCGCATATGTGGTCCACGGAGAGTTTGGTTCTGTCTGCAAGTGTGTCGTCGGCCTCCCGAAGGCTTCCCTAACTACCGATACTGCCTCCTTAGGGGGTATGCAAGTGAAAAGCGAGCACACATCATATGAAGTGATGATTTCATCTTCTGCTACAGTGATGTCTTTGATTTTTTGGACAAAGTCTGCACTATTCTGTACATGGTGTTGAGACTTTCCCACCAACGGTCCCAAGATCTTAGCCAGATAACCTGCTAGGTTATAAGTGACAGATCCTATACCGGATACTATGGGTCGTAGAGGGACACCGGGTTTGTGGATTTTGGGAAGGCCGTAGAATGCTGGGGGTTGTTCTGTATTGGGATTGAGCTTGAAATAGGTGGCCTGGTCCAGAAACTTGTCGGACAAGCAACATTTAGTTACTGTACTAGAACAACAGTAGCTAATTGAACTATTGGCATAACTTTGTCTTGAATTAATCTTCTTTTTGAAGACTACTTCAAGGCATCCTAAATTGTCTTTACCTCATTAACATATCTATTCAGAGTTTTGGTATAAAGCTGGTGTTCTCAGTCCTATCGTTAGTCACTGACGAAAGACAGTGGATACTGTCTGAAACGTCTGACTGTTTCAAAATCTTATCCAGTTGCTTGAGTAATTATTTTTGGCGTACCGGTGTTGTGTTTACATAAATTGACATAATATTCTATCTTTCCTTAGAACTATGGCGAGTGTCCACGGGCTTAGTCATGGTGGGCAAGCTTGGAGTCAGCGTTACTTACGCGGTATTCCCAGTGTACTCAGCAGAAGTCTTCCCAACAGTTGTCAGGTTCGTGAACTTTTCTAACGGAAACTTGATTGGATTTTAGATTTTGGTTGTGTGGCATTGGTACTTTGGTCAGTTTGATTGGCCATTGCCTTTGCCATTGGCTAAAAATACCACGTACTCAACTTCCTGAGTTTACTGAGGGCAGACCTGAAAGAAAGAGGACTAGGACCGTTGCGGTCAAAAAAGAAAACCATGCCCATGGAAGCTAAGGAAACTCGCGATGGCCCGGACAAAGTGGAAAGAATTGAAGAAAGACTGATTGCAGCTGCAGGGTGTTCAGACTACTGCAGCAGCAGAGCACAGTTGACAACTTCTGCTACTTATCGCTTGTTCTCATTTAAATGTACACATTTTGTAACTGCCGTTACCGTATATAAAGTAAGACGTTTCTGACATTAAGATGTGCCACATATAAGGTGCCAAACTGTCGTTTTTATGACGACTTAAACCTTTTCTGGCTTTTGAAAACGACAGTTTGGCACCTTATATGTGGCATATCTTAATGTCAGAAACGTCTTACTTCAAACGATAACGGAAGTTACAAAATGTTTACATTCAAATGAGAACGAGCGTTATGCGTTTCATTCCATGTATTCAGAGATTCTAGTTTCTCGCAAATAATTTGTGTCTGTGTGCACCTCGAAAATAGCATATGCATTACAGTACTACACTCCTCTAATCCTCAAATTCGTATGCAATGTATACCCTGCTTGGGGCTTCAGAACATGAGCATTGCTATTTTTCAGAATGCTTTGATGTATATCAATTGTACAATTAAAAGAACGTATATACAGGAATATATATATATATATTTTACAGAAACATGGGAATCGGTGTGGTCTCTATGATAGGCCGAGCTGGTGGGATACTCGCCCCCTTCGTGGCTCTGTTGGGGGAGTACTGGGCCCCCCTCCCCCTCCTCACATTCGGCATCCTGAGCTTCCTGGACGGAGTCGCCATCTTAGCCCTCCCCGAGACACTGGGCGTCCCGCTACCTAACACACTGGAGGATGCTGAAAACTTGAATCGGTATTTCTCAGTCCTATTATTTATTTTACTTTATTTTACCATGACACAATTTGCTGTTTAGTCAGCTGTCCCAGTTCTTCGCTAAAGACTTCTACCATGCTTTGATTTTAGACTAAGTTCATTTGTAGGCGTTGGAATTAATGAAATCAAACGCGCCTAAACACGTATATTTTGGCATCGATAAAGGTGACATAGGTGTCAACTCTAAACCATCAGTATCTGTCTTTGGTACTGAATATGCCATTTGTATGCATTATTAGGATGCTTAAAAGCAATGCTATGGTAGTTGCATAGTACCGTTTTTTAAAGATATAAGCTGTACCTGCCCTTGGTAACGTTATCAAATATGCCATTTGCATGCGCTGTTAGGATGCTAAAAAGCAATGCTACGATAGTTGCACTGTAACATTAAAAAAAGATATAAGCAGTATTCGTCCTTGGTGCTGAATATGCCATTTGTATGTACTGCTGAGATGATCTAAAGCAAATACTACCTCCACAAAGATTTCGAGGTTTACAGTATGTAATCAACCTGTCCTTGGTGCTGAACATGCCTTTCATATTTACTGTTGGGATGCTAAAAAGCAATGGTACAGTATTTGCACTGGAGATCTCATCATAAAGTTAACACTCTTCTCCAAATTTTTCAGTGTAATGATGGTTTTCTAATGATGGTACTTTTTTTACAGCATGAGAGAGAAGAATTCAGAGAACTCTGAAAAGATCCTGCCTGACGAATTCCAGAAGACTGAGATCTATGACAGGATCACAGTTTTGTGACGAAGGACTCTACAGTAGTTAATACTATTGGTGCGTGGTGACAAACAAAAAATCACAACAATATCTGACAAACAGAAGAATTGGGGAAGGCTAGACCCATATAACCTTTAACAGACCCGTCCTTGTGTATAGTACTGTCAGATATGGATAGCTTCACCATACACAAGCTGGATCTATATAAGAATGGATCTCAGTCTAGGTCTGACAAAATAAACATTCAGATATTTTTTTTGCTCGAATCCATTTATTCAATCTATCATGTAAAACTTTCAGTTACATGTTGTGGGAGTATCAAACACATCATAAGCACTCATTCTTTTGTCAAAGAAATGCTATTCTGCTATTCTTACACATTTCCTAGTGTCTTTGTATCGACATATTATTAACGTTATATAAACAGTTGTTAAAACATGTCATAGTTATATTACCGCATGTTTTATATACATTTTAGGGATATATAGTAATTGTACTTTGACATTTAATGCATATCAATCATGATTTTGGACCAAAATGTTTCTTTATAGATTCATGCGATTCTGCTTGTTATAAGAAAAACGTGGCTTTACAACACATCATTGAAATATGTTACAGTGATGCTATGTACAAACTCTGGAACTCTGTCAGTAACATAAATATAAAAAATATCAAGTGTGCTGCTACAAATATTTGGCTGAATATGCAAGCAGCTTATGACACAGAAGAATAAGCCTTTGCTGATCGATCTAAACAGTGATAGGCTTTACCGCTGGCATATGTCATGTATTCTGTCTTGCACATGCTCGGTACTGCATACGCTTCTAGTGGACCTGGATCTGAGAGAAATGTGCAATAAAATGAGTCAATTACTAGAACTGTCTGAGACTATCATGTGTCAAATGCTTTTGTCAGCCATGCTATGTTATCAAATAATATGAAACTGTCCCTGAAATACAGATGCTTTGTTGGGCTGTTGTGTGCGCGAAACTTTGTTTGCCTAGATTAGTACGCGGCTGGCCCGGCTACCCACTTGACAAAGCTTTGAAAGCAGCCAAGTGCCTAGGTTGGTTGGCAGTGTGACGCCTGAGGCTTATAAAGTGGTGCGCGCCCATTGGTCAAGCAAATTGATGAGATTAGCAGGCAGGAAGGGCAGAAGCCATGTCAGGGTCGGCGCCTGATGACCCAAATCGGCACCTGATGACCCAAATCGGTGCCTGATGATCCAAAGCAGCGCCTGATGATCCAAATCGACCCCTGATGATCCAAAATCAGCGCCTGATGATCCAAATCAGCGCCTGTTGATCCAAATCAGCGCCTGATATCCCACGTTTTTGAACGTATGAGATGGGTGGGCGCACGCATGGAATCCTTCCTCCTGACGGATTTTCTTTTCTTTGAAATTCTTTCTTTCTTTCCACCTTTGTTTCTTTCTACGTTTTAAAACTCCCAAACCTTCTTCAACTCTTAGCGGACCTTCAGGTCGGTGTGGCAACTTCCAGCGCACATGAAAAGTCCGCTTTAGCGACCGACCTAGCGGGGGAAGTAGAAGCCGCGCCCGCTATGTGCGGCCTGATGCCCTGCATGGTGTTCGGGAACCGGAGTGCTCTCCTTCTGGCGTCACACCCGGTTCGCGAACGCCATTGTCGGGCTAGGGCCGGCTGTTCTATTCGCATCGATGGGCTTTTCCCGCCTAGACCAGGTCTTCAAGGACTTTAATCACGGAAAGAGAAGGATTAAAAAGCAGACTGGGGCGTAGGTTTCCGTGCCTTCGCACACCTATCTCTGATACACTGCTACTACGTGGCTCAGCAGGTGCTTCGGCTGGGTTGTGGTGCGCGCTTAACTTTGTTTGCCCTGATTTGTATGCGGCTGGCCCGCGCCGGCTACTCGCTTGGCCAGGCTTTTTACGTGTAAGCAGCCAAAGGCCTGCGTTAGTTGGCAGTGTGACGTAGCCGTCCGCCCGAGCTGAGGCTTACAAAGTAGTTCGAGCCCATTGGTCAGCCAAATTGATGAGATTAGCAGGGCAGGGCAGAAGCCGTGTCAGGGTCGGCGCCTGATGACCCAAATCGGCGCCTGATCCATCTGAGATCTACTCAGAGCAAGAGTATACAGTATATTTCGTCTGTCGTGGCCCTACATCCGGGACATCGTCTGTGGCGGCCAAATCGCCTGTGGTGGCCATATTACGTCACTGCAACTTCACAGACCAAGATGGCGGCTTCGGATGGCGAGAACAGAGTAGTGAGGACGGAATTTGACGGGATAACCCTTAATTCTGCTGGAAGTCCATGTCGTTTTGTGTACTACGTGAGGTTTTATGATTCGTCAGCATTACGATGGCATGTTTCATGGCCTGGTTTGCCATAATATGACTGTACTATGACTCATTTTGGAGCAGAAGATCGTACTACGCATATAGAGAGACCACGTCTGACAACAACAAAGCTATGAACAGCAACTAAAAGATCCATCTTGCAGTTCTTCAAGGTAAAATTATTTAATTGTGTGCAATGCACTTCTACTTGGGGCAAGGAGCCATCCACAATCTATATTCATTAATTAACTACTAGTCATTTTTCTAGTCCTATGATTCTGATCATGATCTGTGAAATTTAGTATTAATCATTATAACGTATATTCTTATAAAAGTTACATAATAATTTATAGTTTAGTATTCAGATCACAACATGCATGTTTCATTTGCTCTTCTGGCTGCTTATAGTGAGTTTAAGTCACAAAACAGAAGTTTAGGAATTTCAAAATTATACAGTGACACGAAATCAGCCCTAATCAAATGTACAGCAAGTAGTTACATTACAGTAACATATGACGTCATTTTAAATGATAATTAACAAGCTCTCCATGATGCCCTACCCCTGACACCACCAATGATCATAGCATATTGGGTACCACTGTAAAGGGTGATGAATATTATTTAAAGCAGATTTGCTTGATGTACCTTAAATCATATAATTGTATTAGGTTTAGAAATGGTTATACTATAAAAATGTTCTTGTACATCTCTGACATCCAATGACCTAAGGTCTAAGTCCCAGGTCCCAAGTATTGATCATTTTCTGATATTAAATGTGTTGTATTTACTTTTGTTCTCCTGTCCTAGGGTATAACTATGGCTCTGCAAGACACATACGACTGGCTGGAAAAACAAGCTGGGTAATGAGGTAATTTTGCCTGTAGAATTTTTTCACTGAGAAAGCTTAATAAAGGCCTCTTGCTTTTATCAACTATTATACTTCCAAGTACTTTCTGGGCTTGAAATACAGGGTGCATGTGCACTTTTGTGCACCCAGTACGGCAAGAACATGCACACTCTAGCTGAACTCAACTGGCTTAACGACAAAGTAAGCACGCTTATGTATTCATGTACCTTGTAGAAAATCTTTTTACACACAGTGAGTAAGAAAATATAGAGACTAGGATGGAAGTCCATTTGTGTTGACATTCAAATACCAACAACACTTGAATGATACTCAGCGTTTGTGCTATATGGTAGGAGGCCCATGTATTATATATGTGTGTTTGTGGCATATGTTGTAAATTTTGATTTATCAGCAGTTGTGCTATGTTCATCATTTTAACTGCAAACTCATAGCATTACACATGAGTCATGACTTTCAACCATGAAGTTGAACCCTCCTAACATGAAATTTATTCCTCACAAACATAAAACAAAAGTTAAATTCATTTGTTTAACATATAAATGTACAATGAAGGTTTCAATTTACATGGTTTAAAGATTGTTTTTCTTTATCTTCAACAGATCATCAATGTTTACATGAATATGATTATGGACAGAGGTAATATTCAGATGGGTGTATAACTTGTTACAATGAGTCTTTTACTTTCTAAACAGATGTTAAGTGTCCATAGCCCTATGTTTTGGTATTCTGTGTTAACTTTGTTATTTATGTGTTGTGTTCAGGTATTGGGCATGAGAAGCAAATGCATCAAGTATTATGACTCCATGGGTGGGATGGGTTGATTTATTTTGTCTTTTACCATGCAATGGGATTGTTCACCATACAAAGTGTACATGTAGCTTCACTATCCAGAAAACATTTGGACTGAGAACATTAACATACTGCTGTCTAAACCTTTGCTTTGTTTTACTTTATCACCAACAGATTACCAACAAGCAGAGCACAAGGACAAGAAGGAAAGCAACTTGGACTTGTCTGATTGGACATCACAGTATCCTGAGGTAAAACTGTCAGTTTGCTTGTTATTTTAGGATGTGCTTTGGACAAGAGTCTGTAAGTCTATCTGATACTGTTGGGATCTCTGTTTCTTCTGCAGAACATCCAACAGCAGATGAATGCTAGTGACTGTGGAGTGTTTGGCTGTAAATTCCCAGAGTACGCCAGTTGGGACACAAGCATAATCTTTGACCAGGTAGGCATCATTCTGCTCTATGATTCTATGAATATGTTCGCCTTGACTTATGATACAAAAGGCTATGTAAGTTGGTATCTAGACCTTACTAAAATAGTGTTTGCAATCTATGTTTGAGGGTTTGAGGAAAATATGGTAGTACGCTGGATTCATACCATATTCCCACTATCTTGGCCAGTTGTGGCACTGTGAATTCATTATAACAGTTCAATTTGAATACATTTCATCGTTTTTTCATTGTCTCCCATCCATGATTGTTGGAATACCCATCTACCTTAATGATAACTTATAATGTACAAACAGTGACAAACAAGTACTGTATTTCTATCTCCTTACAGATACACATGGCCTTCAGAAGAAGCATGGTATGGGAGATCCTCAATAAAAAGTTGTTATAATAGCAGCAGTCCACTTACTTATATTAGTGACCATTATGTAAAGGTGACAAATTTTTACAGAACAAGTTACAGACAGCGTGCTGTTAATGCCATGTCATTTTCAAATCGAGATTAATGCATCATTGATATCAGGAGTATGGTAGCCGGTTGTATACGGAGAAAGTTACAGCAAATCAATGGGAATATCCATGTATGGAAAACATCGTTGATATGATTTTTCACCGTTTGCTTTCCTTATATACATGTTAAGTTAATTGCATCATTGATGTCAGGAGCATGATAGCCGGTGGTATACCCTTTTGGAGAAAGTGACACAAATCACTGTGTATATTTATCTTATTCTATGTATGGAAAAACATCTTTGATATGACTTTTCTATAATAAGTATAGGTATACTGTTAATTTCATCATTGTGCCTTTTTTAAGTCAGCTAATATAAAGAAAGTCTGTGTTCCTATCCTGAAATAAAGTTCTTTCCACCCTGGATGTCAATCACTATAGATGTTGTTTTTATGATTGCATCCTTGATGCATGTGAAGCACAGGGCATTTTATAATACTGATACTAGTAATAGGTAGTATTCAAAAGGATATGTCACACCCATTGCATTTATAGCACACTGCTGATAGATATTGAAATGATAGTATGAGTGTTATGAAAATGACAGAGACCAAAAGGTCCAGTTATAAATGCTTTTTCATAGTAAAGAGTCAGCATTTTGAATTTCAGCCTCTCCTGGCACTCTGACCATGTCCTGGGGGCTTGGCTCTTTGAAATAAGTTCAATTTCAGCCAGTCCTGGCAGTCTTACCTAAGCATGACCTGGGGGCATGGCTTAACAAGCACACCGGTGTTAATATAGATACTGGGAATACTGTTACGTGTAATAGTACATGGGTAGTGTAGAGTCTAAAAAGTCTAGTTATAGATTGACAACATGTAGGTATGAAAAATACAGTATACAGTTCACCATTAATTTGGAAACCGTTATGTCTCGAGCTCTGTCATGAAGAACAGTGAAGTGAAGTGTGAAGAAGACCACCTGTCCAAGAAGACTGCTTTTCTTCGGTCCCAGGGTGGTCGTCTTAGACAGTACTGTACTTGTGTACTTATTGGGATATATCTCTCCATAAAATGTGGGCTTCATAGACGGTAGCAATCACATATTACAGCGGAACTGAAACTTTCGAGAGAGAGAGAGAGAGAGAGAGAGAGAGAGAGAGAGAGAGAGAGAGAGGCTTGACGCGATTGAAGGTAAAACCGACCCTCGGCCAGACGTTGCCCCGGGACTGACCCTGGGCCGCAGAGTGCGTTCGAAGAGTCCTGCAATTCACATTACTTCTCGCAGCTGCTGGTTGTTTCTTCATCGATCGACACAAGAGCCAAGTGATCCACCGCTAAATGTTGTCTTTTTTTATATTTTACATCAAAAGCCTCTAGGCACCGTCGTTTCAGAGACAGGGAAGTCGCCCTTCCAGGTGATGGACGGCGAACAAGTGGAGGGGCTGGGGGTCGCACCGCGAACCGGTACCCGCCGGGAAGACCGCTGCGGCCCCTGGACTCCGGCCGGCTCGGGCCAGGAATGACGGGGTCGATTGCGCCCGCCCTTCTTTTGAAGACCTCGGGGAGTGTAACAACCAGTCGTCGCCGGTGGCTGGCCGGCGGCGACCGAGAGCAGTTCTCGCCCTCTGCCCGAAGGAGGCCTTGGACTGCGGGACACCCGCTCGAAGTCCGACGTTTAAGGATAGATCACTCGCCCGCTAAACCGATTGCATCGAGGCACAGACCACAACATCGTACCGGGGTGCAAGAGAAGAGCCGTCTCACCTAGGCCCCGCCGTCAGACTCACTCAACCATACCACGCAGACGAATCCTAGTCAACTCGCCCCATGTCCAACTCGCCCTAACTATTCACTACCAACTCGCCCCAAATTAGGGCTTATTAAACTTGGCTTTATACTGGTTTTATAGAGCAGAGAAGACAAAGAAGGAAAGAGAGACAGCAACCTTAGATCTCCTCTGATGTCCAAACTGTGGACGAGACTGTCACGCCAGGATTGGACTTCAGAGCCACATGAGAATTCGAAGTTGCCGAATCCAGAGTTCTACCATCATCTGAAAAGATGGAAGGATGCCTACTAATACTGGTTTTATATGCATGAATCCTACTTCTAAATACTAGTATTACTTGTACATGTGCTAACAAAACGGTGTGACTCTAATTCAACATTTCTTTTTTGCTGAGCACGTATTTAGCAACGTACTCGGCTGGCGGACCCGGTCGGCATGTCGGCCCGCCGTGCCACCGTGTACGGCCGCTAGCTCTAGTCTCACCCGGCTAGACATGCAACATGGCCCGCCGGCGCCCCCGGCATTCATCAGCGTTAAATGCGCAGAGAAGAGAAGGTTGAAATTAGAGTCACAAGGCTTTCTTAGCATGTAAAGTAATATTTAGAAGTGGGCGAGTTGGTAGTAAATTGTTGGACTTGGGGCGAGTTGACCTGTTACCCCACGGAGACTCACGACGCGACGCCCCTCCGCCAGGATGTTTGCGGCCCCAGTTGCGCTCACCCGCCCAAACTTTTCACCGGGAGGACCTGACTCCGTCCTCAACGAGGCTACTCGGGGTTGCTCGCTGGTTTAGCAGGGTATAGGGAACGACGGGAACTCGAGGCGCCCGATAAAGCTTCAAGGGAGCTGCCGGGTCCGCCGCCAAGCGGGTCGGCATGGGCGCTCCTGGCTCTTCGCCTGCGCTGTCCAGGACGTCTGTCAGCACTCCGCCGGCCGAGCATTGATCGCAAGACCGATCGGCCGGCGTCGAGGTGTGCAGACTCGCCAAACTTCTTCCGTGCGGAGCGTTGCGACCGGTTCGACGGCGGCCACGTCCCCGCGGAATGTGCCTGGTGCCTTCGGGTCTCGCTGCGCCCGCTGTCGGACCGAGGACAAGCAATCGACCGCCACGCTGCCCCACGCCTTTCGGGGCAGGGACAGGGGCCGGGCACTGGCCCCTTCGCGTGTTGTTTCCACCGAGACGGACTGTTCCCATAGCCAGTGCGTTACAACGGCCCGCGCGTCGTCGGCGACGGGTGCGCCAGGCAGCTGCAGGGCGGCCGAAATCAGCGGCGATGTCCGGTCGCCCACCCGACTCGTCCTAAAACACGGATATAGTACAAAACCAAGAGGGACAATGAAGGTGAAGGGCCGTCCGTCGGTCCGAGGTGGGATCCCTGCCGTCGCCGCTCGAGTGGAGCCGGGCCTTGAATGCAAGTGGTAAGCAGAACTGGTTCTGCGGGATGAACCGAACGCCGGGTTGAGTAAGGCGCCCGATGCGGACGCTCATCAGACCCCAGAAAAGCTGTTGGTTGATACAGACAGCCGGACGGTGGCCATGGAAGTCGGAATCCGCTAAGGAGTGTGTAACAACTCACCTGCCGAATCAACTAGCCCTGAAAATGGATGCGCCGGAGCGTCGAGTACATGCCCGGCCGTCGCGGCAGTATGCTCCGGCCGAGCCAAGCCACGACGAGTAGGAGGGCCGCCGCGTTGACAGCCGAAACCTAGGGCGCGGGCCGCCCACGCGGGCCGCCCACGCCCGAAAGGCACATTTAATTCGCGAACGCGGAGATGGGCGCCCGGCCTCGCACCGGGTCGTCCAGTGGGCAAGGAAAGCGAACCCGGAGACGTCGGGCTGGGCCCCGGTTAAGACCGTCGTGAGACAGGTTAGTTTTACCCTATTGATGAAGTGTTGTTGCGATGGTAATCTTGCTCAGTACGAGAGGAACCGGCGCAGGTTCAGACATTTGGTTCAGGCGCTCGGTTGATGAGCCGATGGTGCGAGGCTACCATCTAAGGGATTATGACTGAACGCCTCTAAGTCAGAATCCAGCCGAGAAAGCAACGATATGCTTGGCGCCTCCTTCGGAGTAGCCTGGTATTCAAACCTATTATAGCTCCCGAGGCGTTACCGCTCTCCCGCGGGGAAAAAGTCTAGTCCGCCGGCGATGCATGTCCTTGGTGCTGAGGCCTGTCCTGAGGGAGGAGCGCCGTTCCGATGTCAGAGTCCGTGCCTGTGTGCTCTGGGTTGCCCTGGCCTGCCCGCTGCCGCCCGAAGTAGTATCGGTGCGTGGACGGTGGCCTACCTCGTTCCGATGTGCAGGTAAAGGGCGGCAGGCCTGTGAAGGCCATACCGATGCGGTTTAAGTGCGGGGACGGTGGCCGACCCGTTCCGATGTGCAGTTAAAAGGCGGCAGGCCCGTGCAGGCCGAAGGATGTACTGATGCGGTTTAAAGTGCGGGGACGGTGGCGCTCCTCCAGACCGTTGCCGGCCCGATCGAGAGGACAGCCCGCCGTATGTCCCGCCACGCCACGCCACGCCGCGGCGCTCACGCCGTGCACTCTAAATCCCACAAGGGGGAGAGGACACGCGAGAGACACCGGCAGACCGCCGAGTCCGTCGCTGCCGTATGGAGGGATCGCGCCGTAAAAGTGGCCGCGAACCCTCGGGAGCCTGAACGCAGAATTCCCGGCCACACCTGACCGTTGCTTCCTTCAACACCCGAGCCGTCCCGTCATGCAGGAACGTTCCCGCACTCTCATGACCGACTGTTCGCCGAGGAGGCGGACGGCCGGGTCTCCGACCACCGAGTCCGCAAGGCTTACTCGCACGCAGACGGAAGGGGCAAGCCGTTGCCTTTGGGCCGGGTCGCTCCTCCGAGGAGAAAGACGGACCCGGGCTTCGCCTCCACGGATGATTGCCCCGGCGCTCGTTCCGGTCGCCCTCGGCACGGTCGTCTTCACCCGCAAGAGTGGAGGAGCGGCCGCCTTCCAAGCCGGTTGTCGATCTCTGGCTGCCCTCGCGGGGAGTGGCAGCCTTGTCGGCGGGGTAACAAAACGACTGGCGAGAGAGTGTGCGATTTCTCGCCGTCATTTCCCGACCCAGTAAAAAAATGACCACTTTCTCAAGGTAGATTGAGCAACATTCTTTTCAATGTAAACCACCGCAACTTGGTCACATCGGAGGCCAGAGGCGACCTCTCCCGCCAACCGCCCACACCTTAGCCGATCCCCGCCCGAGCCCGTCACGCCGCCACCCCCGCTACCATCGGGGCCGCCTGACACCTCACGCACCCTGATCGGTCGCCTGGCGGAGCCACGAAGCCGTCCGCGGTGGTCCGACTTAGCCGGGTGATTTGGGCAGACTCCCTGCCGAAATTCCAATTTGATCAATTTCATTCAGGATCCATTTAATTCCACTTCGTTCGATTTCGTTCAATTTGATCCATTTCGTTTTATTTAATTCCATTTCGTTTATTTTCGTTCAAATTCATTCCACTTCGTTCAATTTCACAATGGAAAATAAATCATATTTCATCAATTCGTAATAAATCTTTTTTAGTTGACATAACAAATTAAGAATCAGTGCGTGCACACTGCCTAGCCTAGAAATAGAAAAAGGTCGGTATTATAATGTAATTTAGCCAACCAGAGACGATGTCCCTCATGTCAAGATAGCGTCGAAGATGAATATCATTTTCCAATGTCCAGCCTATACTAGTACTGTAGAATGTGTAGATAGGCGAAAATATGATCACCTGTAAATCTAGTATCCAAAAAACTTGCCAAAGACACAGACATTTTCAAGCTACTTATATATATCTACGTACTTAAGCCAATGCATTTGTAGCGCTTTACAAAAGAGAGAACGTATTGTAACAGACAGAAACGTTTAACACACAATATGTCATTACGCCTTTTACGTCCATATCCCTATAGTCATAGTCTTTAGAATAGACTATGCTTATAAATTGCTTTGTCATTCTTGCCATACATTGTACCATGTACAACTGTCGAGGAATAAAGTTCATCCATCCACTTAATTCCATTTCGTTCGATTTTGTTCCATTTCGTACGATTTTGCACTTCCTACAGCTGTACACCCCCACTCACTCATCCTCACATACTCTGGGAATGGCAAGTGGCGCCTCTAGCTCTGCATACTGTCCTCTACGCCGTTCTGTTTGGGGCCGCACACCCCTACACACATGAAATGGTACATTGCGTCCGTCGTGGCCCGCCTGTCATGGCCCGCCTGTGATGGCCATACTAGCCATACTCGCCACTCGGAGACATCCCCCACTCCATTGGTCAGCCAAATTGATGAGATTAGTAGGGCAGGGCAGAAGCCGTGTCAGGGTCGGCGCCTGATGACCCAAATCGGCGCCTGATGACCCAAATTAGCGCCTGATGACCCAAATCATTGTCGAAACATCTAAATCAGCTCCTGATGATCCAAATCAGCGCCTGATGATCCAATTCAGCGCCTGATGATCCAAATCAGCGCCTGATGATCCAAATCAGCGCCTGATGATTCAAATCAACGCCTGATATCCCACGTTTTTGAGCGTATCAGATGGGTTGGCGCACGCATGGAATCCTTCCTCCTGACGGATTTTCTTTTCTTTGAAATTCTTTCTTTCTTGCCACCTTTGTTTCTTTCTACGTTTTAAAACTCCCAAACCTTCTTCAACTCTTAGCGGACCTTCAGGTCGGTGTGGCAACTTCCAGCGCACATAAAAAGTCCGCTTTAGCGACCTACCTAGCGGTGGAGGTAGAAGCCGCGCCCGCCATGTGCGGCCTGATGCCCTGCATGGTGTTCGGGAACCGGAGCGCTCTCCTTCTGGCGTCACACCCTGTTCGCGAACGCCATTGTCGGGCTAGGGCCGGCTGTTCTATTCGCATCGATGGGCTTTTCCCGCCTAGACCAGGTCTTCAAGGACTTTAATCACGGAAAGAGAAGGATTACAAAGCAGACTGGAGCGCAGGTTTCCGTGCGTGCGCACACCTATCTCTGATTCACTGCTACTACGTGGCTCAGCAGGTGCTTTGCTGGGTTGTGGTGCGCGCGCAACTTTGTTTGCCCTGATTTGTATGCGGCTGGCCCGCACCGGCTACTCGCTTGGCAAGGCTTTTTACGTGTAAGCAGCCAAAGGCCTGCGTTAGTTGGTTGTGTGACGTAGCCGTCCGCCCGAGCTAAGGCTTACAAAGTAGTTCGAGCCCATTGGTCAGCCAAATTGATGAGATTAGCAGGGCAGGGCAGAAGCCGTGTCAGGGTCGGCGCCTGATGACCCAAATCGGCGCCTGATGACCCAAATTAGCGCCTGATGCCCCAAATCATTGTCGAAAGATCTAAATCAGTTCCTGATGATCCAAATCAGCGCCTGATGATCCAATTCAGCGCCTGATGATCCAAATCAGCGCCTGATGATCCAAATCAGCGCCTGATGATCCAAATCAGCGTCTGATATCCCACGTTTTTTAGCGAATGAGATGGGTGGACGCACGCATGGAATCCTTCCTCCTGACGGATTTTCTTTTCTTTGAAATTCTTTCTTTCTTTCCACCTTTCTTTATTTCTACGTTTTAAAACTCCCAAACCTTCTTCAACTCTTAGCGGACCTTCAGGTCGGTGTGGCAACTTCCAGCGCACATGAAAAGTCCGCTTTAGCGACCGACCTAGCGGGGGAAGTAGAAGCCGCGCCCGCTATGTGCGGCCTGATGCCCTGCATGGTGTTCGGGAACCGGAGTGCTCTCCTTCTGGCGTCACACCCGGTTCGCGAACGCCATTGTCGGGCTAGGGCCGGCTGTTCTATTCGCATCGACGGGCTTTTTACCGCTTAGACTTCAAGGACTTTAATCACGGAAAGAGAAGGATTAAAAAGCAGACTGGGGCGCAAGTTTCTGTGCGTGCGCCCACCAATCTCTAATACACTGCTACTACATGTACGTGGCTCAAAAGGTGATTTGCTGGGCTGTGGTGTGAGCGCAACTTTGTTTGCCCTGATTTTTTAAGAGGTTTGCCCGGCTAAGAGGTTGTCAAGGCTTTGTAAGCAGCCAAAGGCCTGCGTTGGTTGGCGGTGTGACGGTAGTCTTACAAAATAGTGCGAGCCCATTGGTCAGCCAAATCGATGAGATTAGCAGGGCAGGGCAGGGCAAAAGCCGTGTCAGGGTCGGTGTCAGGGATGACCCAAATCGGCCCCGGATGACCCGAATCAGCTTGACGTATGAAGGAGATGGGTGGGCGCACGCATGCTTTCTTTGACTTTCTTTCTTTCTAGTTATCTTTCTTTCTTTCTTCGTTTTTAATTTCGCAAGCCATCTTCCACTTTTAGCGGACCTTCAGGTCCGTTTGGCAACTTCCAGCGCACATGAAAAGCCCGCATTAGCGACCGACCAGACATAATAAATATCTGCCTGACTTTGATCGTACTTTACCTGCATCTAAGTGCATAATGAAGTTTTATCTCAATACATTGGCTTACAAGTAAAGGCTGAATCACATTTGTTAATTCTTAGTACCCCCATCAATCTGGACCTTCCAGATAGGTAGCCTCCACCAGGCCCTCTTACGGGCGTATGAATCGTAGAATTCGGCAGAAAAAGGAATAATTAGCCAGTAGAGTCAGTCCACAGTGAAGATCACATTTCGCCCGTAACGGAGCCTGCAAGTGAAACCCTGCAAGTGAAACCCTGGCGTAGTTAGTCTGGTACAGACTACCAGATAGGGCAAATTCACTGCTTAAACTTCACTAACACCTCAGGATGAGTAATGTACCGATGTTGTTTACGGAAACGACTGAGCTTTCGAGATTTTCCAAACTTGTCCTTAAGTCTAAGCTAGGAACGTCTGCGGGCGGCACTTTCTGGGCGAGTAAGTCATGAAGGAATTTTGGTCCTCTTGTTGCTGCCTCGCTTGTGGATGTGGTGAACAAATTTAGATTACTCTGATTTATATCCTTACCTTTATTGTCTGAACCTAGATCTTTGAATCTGTAATACATCCAAAACCTTAGGGGGAGATTAGCGAGGACATATTTGACTTTGAACATATTTTCTGCTAATCAAATTGTTTCCATTGGTGTAAGGTTGGATGGTTACACATGAATATGTCTACATGTACCTCCTAATATACAGTTGACTCCCTTTCCCAGAAACATGCATTTGTATAAACTCCAGCATGCATAATCAACTGCTTCGGGTGAGACCATGAGTGGGAGAACAAAGGTCTGAAAGCTAACACTTTTGTCAAAATAAGTGCAAAATAAATCCTTATCCCTCTTTACCTATCAAATATGCATGTGTGCCTTTCAGTAAAACACGACTGTAAGATTCACTTCACTCCCACTGGGATGGATACCTGTAGTCTTTCTTAAAGTGCGATGAGATCTTATATGCGCTCAAGGTGTGGTTCTCCTCAAACACGTGGCCTCAAGCGTTATCTCCCATCCAAGAAAGCGTTCCTACTCGTTTCACCTAAGTCTTGTAATGAAATTAAGGTGTAAACTGCCTGTCTCGAGGGCACAGCATTGTGGCCAGGGGCTCGAACCCATAACATGTCGCCAAGAAACTTTACCACCAGACCACATTACCATTATCGTCATTCTTTCCACCTACTGTATGTGTAAAGTGCAGTGATACAGATCTCAATTCTCATGCTAACCTAAGAATCAGACAGTAAAGGTTTTATGTAAACTTCAAATATACTTTTGTGGACTAGGGACAATACAATGGCTCAATAAAAAATCTGAGTGTCCGTTCCTTTTAGTTTTGTGACATAAGACATCTCAAGTTGAGTTTTATACTTTGTTCCTTGTATTTTCAATGGACAGAAAATAGATAGTAGGTAGCATTGTCCTTAGAAGTTAGTGTTTTATTGTGTTGTCAGCATTATGCCTCTAAATGTCACTATTCATAAGAAATTGGATGGGTACACAGTGCACCTCTTAATAGCAGAATACATCATGGAATTTCAAACAGATGCAGTACAGGTGATGTGATGTGACCTAAAATGTCTTAAGATTTCTTATCTTGTCTTCGATTGAATCTCACAGAAGAAGCATACGATAGGTGCCTGGAGCGAGCAGGTGGAGAAAAAGGAGGAGGTAAGAACTTATTTTTACACGACAGGTGTGACTTAATGACTTAATTAATGTTAATACAAGTTTCTTCTGTTGTTTCAACATGTATTTTACAGTGCAGTATAATGTGTGTGTGTATATATACACAAAGTATATACTAATGCAATACAGAACTATAGTACTATATTTTAAGATTAAAATTAACTTAAAGTCATTCCCACACCATAAGTTGTACAGGGCAGCGCCCATCTCAGGTTCCTTAGCCCTTGGGCCACAAAGCTGTACTAGATAATGAAACCCGAATTGTCTCCTGTACTAGGTAATGAAACCATAAATCTAACTCTTTGTTTCTTTGAACCTTTGTTTATTTACGATAAGTTCAAATCGGCACGCAGGCCACTTTTTATGGAGGTCATGAGGGAAGAGGTGAGGGTTAGATACAGTATATCAGGGATACAGTCATTTCAGTCCTAATACCTCTATCAACATACATCATTACATATTAATGGTACAACAATATACAATTTCTAAAACATACAACATAAGGTAGGGTGAATGCTGATTCATGGTGACAGGTCCGTGTTCGTTCGTTTTGTTCATTGGGATTATTCATTCCTAGGCAATAACAAAATGAAACCTTAAATCTTACACATTTGTGTTGTATTCTTGGAAAACTACACAATATGATACAACTTCTTGATATTTAGTATTTACAATCCATGTCAGTTTCGTAGAGGTTGCGATTTGACCGAACCTATTATTCTAACGGGAGAGATTGCAATCACACAGTCACACAGTCAAGTATATTTTCCTTTTGCTGGTAAGATAGTATGACTTTGATTGTACATTTAATCTAATAATGATAGACATTTTTGCATTTGATTGCATTTTATCATAGATTACATAGGTACATAATAAATAAGTATAAGTTTTTTAAAAATCTGCATTGGTCAGCCAGTATCATGTTATTTTAAGTCATGATTTTTGTTGTCATGAAGCACTTCAAAGCCATCATCTGGCCATTCAGTAGGTATCAATACCTTTACAGGGTGAGGGGGTCATTTTAGTCGGTCTGGTTTTGTTGGTTGTTCCAATAAAGGGTCAAGTTTTTAGTAAAGCCTCTGACACCTGCATCTCTCATTTTTGTGCTCATGATTCAGGACGTGGTGCCGTTTTGACACATTTGTAAACCTGTGCTGGCCCTGTGGCCATCCAACAATTCATCAATGTTATTCTGTGTCTGATCCTAATCTCTCTGATCATTTTTTACGCTGTGTACGTAATATGATTCGTCTCCGAGGAAGCTTGCCCTGTGTTGTATATACGATTTTACTATCAGTTGGTTCACCATTGATAGCTTGATACTGGCCCTGGCCTGCCTGATCATTTTTACATTTGTAAAGAGGATTAGGCTCTGAGGCAGCCACCTCTGTGTTGTAAAGTAGATATCTATCACCCAGAAATTCATTAGTGATAGCCTGTGACTGGCCCATAGTTGCGGTTTTTTGTGTGTTGGATTCATCGATGGCCTGAGACTGACCCTGCCCTGTCTGATCGTGTTGTTTGTCTATATTCTCATATAGGTAATCTTTATCACTGGTCGCTACAGTAACAGTAGTTGTGGTATTGTTGCTGCTTAAACTTTTAGTCAAACCAATATTTCTGTGTTCAATACGTTTGGCTGGACCCACAGCTTCAGATGTTACGTGTCCGTTCTTTGGTGTTTCCACATTTTCGTAGACATCATTTGCAGCTGGATTGCCATCATCTGAAACAATTTTGGGATTTGGATCTGAAGGAGGATTTCCGGTCCTCCTTTTGTGCCATATTGTTAAAATGATGGCACTAAGCAGGACAGTGCCTATTACTGGGCCACTGACAGAGCCAATAAGAACAGGCAGGTAGAAATTTGGAGCAGATCCATAGGAACTGAGATTGTTTTCTGGTTTACCTGGATCGACAGGCAGTATAGCGAATGTGGTGCCTACAGGGTGTGCTGTTGAGCCAGCATTGTGTTTGAAGTGCCAGTAATAGCGAAACGTGTGGTTAGTGGTGCTATTGTAGGAGCTGTTAAAACCTTCCAGTTGTGCATCAACAGACCGAGTTGATATTTTACTTAGATTGACAGACAGTGCGGTTAATGATGCCATAATTGTAAAAGTTGTTGCCTGTGTACAGTTTAGGGGGAAACTAAGACTCTTAGTAAGAGCATATTCATTGGAATGGCCGCTTTCTTGTTTGCTTGGACCAAGAGGCAGTGTTATGAATGTGGTGCCTACAGGGCGTGTTGTAGATACAGCATTTTGTTTGGAGTACCGGTGATAGCGAGAAATGTGGAAAGTAGTGGTATCGTAGTAGTTCTTACCACTTGCCAATTGAACAACATAAGGCAAAGTTGATATTTTACTTAGATGGACGGGCAGTGGAGTTAATGGTGCAATTGTAGGTGTTGTACAATTTAGGTCTTTAGGGTTGATATCTTTAAGCTTTTGTCCAGAGAACATGGCAGGTTTGGAACATGTTATTTGGCTTTCAAATGAACAAGACCCATTCATGCTTAACCTGAAGGGAACCATCCTGCAGTCACACTGCCAGGGGTTTTTGTCAATCTTTACAGAAGAAATAGATGCCAACATGCTATATGCTGACAGAGGAAGGAAGGATATCTGGTTTGACTGCAGATGCAGCATTTTGAGTTGTGGTAGATTTGAGAATGCTCTTGGTTGAATCTCATTTATGCTGTTGGAGTCTAGGTACAAAAAGTTTAGCTGGGGTAGATTTGAGAATGTGCCTGGTGGAATCTTAGTTATCTTGTTTAAAGCAAAGGACACCTCTCTGAGCTTTCTTAGATTTGAGAATGCACCAGTCTGAATGTGAGTTATTCTGTTTTTGACTAGATCCACGTTTTCGAGATTTGGTAGATTTGAGAATGTACCAGTCTGAATGTGAGTTATTTGATTTTTGCCTAGGTACAGCAGTTCAAGCTTTGCTAGATTTGAAAATAGGTCAGGCGGAATGATAGCAATCTGGTTACCGTATAGATCCAATACTTCCAGGTCCCTATACCTTGTGAGACTTAAGGATGTAATCTGATTATTTGACAAACACAAGCCAGAGATGGATGCTAGCAGGTTCTGAGGGATACTAGTGAGGCCCATCTTGGTGCATTTACAGGCTGGGGGTTTACATTTACTCTTGCAGTCATCTTTTGGCTTCTGGATGAGCCACCAGCTGTTGGTATCCTTCATCATTATGAGAAGGAAAATCAGCATGTGAAGTGTACATCTCATGATGCCCTGCCAACAAAAAACAATACGTGTAAGTAATAGGACCTGCGATGAAATGTTACTGATTCAACATCGAATATTCAGCAGGTAGTTATGGCAATGATTGTTTAGTAGCTGACTATAAGGCCAAACTCATCAAAGGAATATACAGAATGGCCTCCACCTACATGATTGTATATGTATATCCATTGCAAACACTGCCGTTCTTTAATGTTTCGGCCACACCAAATTAATTTGATGGTTCATGTGGAACTTTCTGGTGAATCTGAAGATAAAATCTGTGTACGTGCAACCATTGGTACGCACAGTTTCCTGGAGTGAGTTTACTCAGATGTAAGTCCTCCATTTCGCAACCCTCTCATTTCATCTTGACCCCTTTTTTCTTCATATGTCATACATCAAGGGAAAAAAATAAAGCAAGATTGCTTTAAAAGGAGTTAAATCTCAATAAACACCCTGGACCTTCCAGATAGCGAATTGTCTATCACTTAGTTCAAACTAGGATTCGGTGCTCAAACTCCAAATTGTATTGTCCATGCAGCTCGCTTAAATCTCATCACCGTTATTTAATAGTCATATAGTTACCTGAATTGTCTGAGCCTACATATTTGCATATTGATACTTAAGCATGTTGTTTACTCCTGGGCCCGTTTCTCTCCAAACTGTGTAATTTATACCTTTAAAGCTTATGTGTGAAGATTAATGAACGAATTGTAATGAAATTATATAATCTATAACTTTTTGTATTGTCTCTTAACCATATAAACGATGGTTCGGGATTTAACATCGGGCAGTTTCACATAACATGTCTATCTCCTAATGTGCAGGTGACTCACATTCGCAGAAAACAGCTACAGGCAGTTGAAAACACTTCACCATCTGCTTCAACTAGACATAAGCCGGCTTTTCCAAACCCAGCCCTCATTCATTCCAGCCATATACTAAAGCTCGAACTGCATTTCGGCATGCGCGCGCTTTTACATGGTGACTTTCAAAATTACATGTACCAGGCAAATTTAACATGTACCTCTTTTATCTTCATTGTAGCGTAACTCTACAGAAACTGTGATACCTCTCAAACTCTTGCGGGAGATTAGCGAATTTTTTCTTTACAATTTCTTATAAATCAAGATATTTTGATGGATGCAAATGCAAGGCTGGGTGGCTTGACAGGAGCACGTATACATGTGCGTCCAAATATACAATTTACTCGCCTTCACAGAAAAATGAATTTGCATACCCTTACCACCTGCTTTGGGTGAGACCATGAGTTCTTCGGGTGAACTGCATTTTCGGCATGCGAGCACTTTTTTATAGGTAATTTTAACATTACATGCACCAGGCACATTTAAGCTACACCTCTTGCATTTTTAAAATAATCTTTACTTTCACGTAGCCTTATTTTAACCCTGGTGCTGGTCAGTATGTGAAAGATAGACTAAGACATAAGACATACATGTACCTGCATGGCTTCAATTGTACCTTACCTGCATCTAAGTGAATAATGCACATGTTATCTCAATCCCTTGGCTTACAATTAAAGGCTAAATTAAATTCGTTAATTCTTACTCTCCCCCATTACAGCCTTGACCTTCCAGATACATGTAGGGGAATTTCTTCGATGTGAAAGTATTCACTGCTTAAACTCCAAATTGTTTGCATCGCCCGATTCAATATCCCCTCAAATTGAGTAATTTGCCAATGCTGTTTATGAAAACGACTGACCTTTCAAGTTTCCCGAAACTTGTCCTTAAGGCTAGCTAAGAACGTCTTCGGGTGGCACTTCTTGGTGAGGTAGTAGTTAAGGATTTTTGGTCCTCTTGTTGCTGCTGCGCTTGTGGATACGTCTTTCAGCAGCTGAGCAGTAACAGGGTGTGGTGAACAGTATAAGCTTAATCTGCTTCATATGGCTACCTAAATTGTCTGAACATAGAGCTTTGAAATTTGATACTTGCGAAGGTTGTTTACTCCAGAAACTGTTTTACTTCAGAAACTGCAGCTCGCTTATATCTCATCAGCATTATTCAATAATCATATGGTAATCTTAATTGTCTGAGCCTAGATATTTGAATATTGATACTTAAGCATGTTATTTACTCTAGGGCCTGTTTTTCTCGAAAATTTGTAATTTTAACGTTTCGAGTCTATGCATGGAGATTAGAGAAAAAATTGAAATGACACTTATCTATAACTTTTTGTATTGTCTTTTAAATCTTGATACCGATGATTTTTGGATGTCCCGTTGAACAGTTTCACATAAATATGTCTACCTCATAATATGCAGTTGACTCACCTTCGAAGAAAAAGCTACACGTAGTTGCATACACTTCACCATGCATACCCTGATCACCTGCTTCAACTGGACACAAGCCGGCTGTTCCAAACCCGGCCCTTATTCATTCTAGCCATATTGTTACCAAAGCTCGAACTGCATTTCGGCATGCGCGCCCTTGTATATGGTGCCTTTCAAAATTACATGTACCAGGCAAATTTAACCTGCATCTCTTGCATTTTATATTCATCTTCATTGTAGCATTTCTCTACAAATGCAAGGCTGAGTGGTTTCACATTAGCACGTCTACTTGTACCTCCTTATATGCCATTGACTCGCCTTCACAGAACTAGGCATTTGCATACGCTTCAAATTGTATGCATACCCTTACCACCTGCTTTGGGTGAGACCATGAGTTCTTCGGGAGAACTGCATTTTCGGCTTGCGCGCACTTTTTTATAGGTAACTTTTAACATTACACCAGGCAAATTTAACGTGCACCTTTTTTTACTCATCTTCAATTTAGCCTTATCCTAACCCTGGTGCAGGCCAGTATGTGAAAGCTAGACATAAGAAATATCTGCACGCCTTCAATTGTACCTTACCTGCATCTAAGTACATAATTTACGTGTTATCTCAATCCCTAGGCTTACAAGTAAAGGCTGAATTACACTTGCTAATTCTTAGTCTCCCCCATCAGCCTTGACCTTCCAGATGAAATGATTCGCTGCTTAAACTCCAAATTATTTGCATCGCCCGATTCACTATTATCTCAGAATGAGTAAAATGCTAATGCTGGTAACGAAAAATACTCACCTTTCGAATTTTCCCAAATTTGTCCTTAAGTCTAGCTAGGAACGTCTTCGGGTGGCACTTTCTGGGCGAGGAAGTCGTGAAGGAATTTTGGTCCTCTTGTTTCTGCCGTGCTTGTAGGATACGTCCTTCAGCAGCTGAGCAATAACAGGGTGTGGCAAACAGATTTAGATTACTCTTATTTATATCCTTACCTTAATTGTCTGAACCTAGACCCATGAATATTGATACTTGAGCAGGTTGTTTATTCCAGGACCTGTTTTAGTTCAGAATCTGTAATGCCCCAAAATCTTTTGGGAGTAAATTTTTTACTTTTAGCATATTTTCTGCCCAATTAAATTGTTTCCATGGGTGTAAGGTTGGATGGTTACACATGAATATGTCTACATGTACCTCCTAATATACAGTTGACTCGCCTTCCCAGAAAAAGGCATTTGCATAAAATTCAGCATGCATAATCAACTGCTTCGGGTGAGACCATGAGTTCTTTTGGAGAACAAAGGTCTGAAAGCTAGCACTTTTGTCAAAATAAGTGCAAAATAAATCCTTATCCCTCTTTACCTATCAAGTATACATGTGTGCCTTTCAGTAAAACACGACACGACAGAACTGGCAGAAGTTAGGATGACGTCACTCCTAACTTCAGACAACATCGTATTTTTAACCTCTGCCAACTTCTGCCACCCCCGGCCATCGTCAGAAGTTGGATAACATCGGATTTCGCCCGAGTTCTTACGGAAAATCCCAATGTTAGATATGACGTAACCTGATTTCAACTTCTGTCAACATCTGCCATTACATCCTGATACTGGATATAATTGGTATGTCCAGTATCAGGGCGAAGTTGCAGAAGTTAGGGTGGCAGAAGTTGGCAGTATCTTGGCCCGGTTGAGTACTTTTACGGGCTGTATGGTAGAAACGACTCTCTAGACGTAAGGGCCATGTCACACTTGTTCGTATATTCAAATGCGCGTGAGTTGCACATTAACATTCTTTTGGTTTAAGCAAGGTTTGCGGGGAAAAGTTGTTTTCTATCTTGACACACCGTTGTGCAGCCTAGTGATCGAACCTAAGAAATTACTTATTCGTCTGCAAACTTAAGCTAAACAAAAACATATAAATACGCAACTGATGCGGACTTGTATATACGCACAGGTGTGACAGGGGCTTTAGGCGACAAATTTGAATGTATGTCTGGTCCCTTCACGGTGTAGCGGCCGAAAGTGCGTACTAAAACTAAAAAGGCTGGAATGCAGGCTATTTTGTGTTCTTCATAACTTTGAAACGTTTTTTCCTGATACCCTGGTTAATCCTGATCTCCAAGCAGACCCAACGGTTGCAAAGAACGTATCCAACTGGCAGAAGAAGGTTTTTTTGCAATCCGTGCGGTGCCTGATAACTTCCCTGGCTGACTGGAGCTTCTCTGGCTAGCTTGTACGATTTCAGCACCGGGGAGATCTGCTTGGACTTTAGGTTAATCCTACTCAAGCCTCAAAAAGCACCACATGACTCCGCGCGAACATATGTCGTTGATATGCGATCTCTGCTGGACACCTGCACTTCTCACAACCCTCCGTAAGTTTTAGGATTTCCTCTAAAACCACAAAAAGCCTTTCTAAAGCTGCCTAATCCATGCTGCCAATCTCTCATACTTTGGTCTTTCGATCAAGTGCCGCAGGAACAGGAACGTCAACTAGTCACTCAGGAACAAACACAACATCTCCATCCTCCCACCAAGAACCAAAATATTACAGATTGAACCCTTTTCTACATCAGGCAATCAGTTTGTACAACAATCAGTAAAACCTAATGTGCAATAATGGGCACTTGTTATATCAATGATGAACGTTTGTATGTATATATTGATATATTGTATATTGTATAAAGGTGTCCTCTATTTTATAGTAAATATCATCGCCATCCAGGCATGTTTTGTCTGCAAGTTTTTGATATTTGAATAAAGAAAGAAGGTTCAAGTCCCGGCACCTTTACAGCAACGCTATGTGATATATCGGCCTAGCGTGTGGACTTGACTCCGCAGTAAGATTCAACAGTCTTGATCTTTACAACCGAGCCACACACCGCCAAGAGAAAGCAGACACGGCTGTTGTCTTAGTGGTAAATAACTTCATGCACCTTAAACGACTACATAAGGCTTTTGTCTAAGTGTTAAGTTAAAGAACGTTTCAGACGGTAAATTCTCAAGGGAAGGTTGTTTTTAACCCTCAAACCACCGTAGCTTTTTTACGACTAATCTTACCGTATGGGGTCAAAACTGACAATGTTTTATACAAATACAGCTTAATTGGTGACTATTTTTGTGGTTTGTATATATGTGTAACGTAACATGACCAATTAACGTCCGATTTATTCAAAACGTATACATCTTAAAACAGCGCGGACAGAGCCAAATTTCAAACCCATGGGCAAAAATATCAGCTGTTCTTAAAAGAAAATGCATGGTCTGTAAGTTTTTCTCCGCCTGTTTAACGCCGTGCGAGCATGTATTTATACTGAGGTATATGATGAAGAATTGTGCTAGGGTAACCCATTATCGTCCACTTCTGAATCTTTTCCCTTCTAGCGCTATGCTTGAAGAACATAGACCAGAAAAAAATGCACAGTAACTGTCCAAAGTAGTCTGCAGACAATGATAGTAAAATCACTATGTCTGTCCGGCCACTTGCTTAACGCGATGGAAAAAAAGATGTTTATCTGTAAATTTCCCCCAAATGCGCGGCACGTGGCGTTCACGTGGTAAACGCATGGCTATTATGTTTTGCTGTGCAAAAATTAAAGAGATGGCTAAGGATCATACTTATGATGCTCTTTATTGCTCATGAGAAGAGGCTTTGGCATCATACACCGCGACATGTGGACATGAGCCAAACCGGACGTAAATAGGTTCTTCACGTAAATAGGTCATGTTACGTTAGTTTAAGCAATCTGTAAGGGACAGTTTGACATGATTAGGTGTGAACAATTTCTGCTTATTATCGTAATGTATGCAAAAATAGGGAACATCGTCTTTTGCAACTTACGCTATTCAGACAAGCGGGCTCTTTTCAGGCCTGCGCCAACACTTTCTTTCTTTGAATGTCTTTCGCTAGAACAAAGAAACTTGGTCACCTTTGCTAAAATTTCGTTGGCAACAATTTTAATTTAATGAAATAACTAATTGATGTTTTCATGTTGCAATGGCAACCGGTTTCTGAGAGCCATATTTAAACTTTTTAAACTGCACTTATTTTCTTATATCAATACCAACCAATGTAATTCACTATCCCTTCTATGATTAAATATTCATAATTCATGCATATTTGATTACGTCATCGGTCAAAATCTAAGATGGCGGACGATATAATTAGATTAGCTATAACCGGCTATTTCAACCTCAAATTTCATCATTACCATGTTTATTCAAACAGAAACAATCTTAATATAACCATTTTTATATTGTGTTATTAGGTCGTATGATGAAAAAATGCATTTAGAATAATTCAAGATGGCGGAACCAAGATGGCGGAATTCGCTAGTGTAACCTAATATGAATATAATTTTTATGACGTCATTTTGACGTCGTTCCTGTTGCCATCTACAAATAACGTCTTTGGATATAGTATGATTTATCATACATAATTTCTATTTCAGTTTTATCGTGTACCTTTGAGTTATATGAAAATACCCAATTTGTTTGGTTTTCGTCAATAAAATCACATAAATGACGTCATAATATGTCGCAACGTCATTAATCTTTACTTTCATTCAAAAAATTCGTTTCTTTTTCACGTTTCTAAAAACTATATTTTGTAACTATGATCATAATAACCCTTATCATGCATGTTACTAGATAAAAAGTATTTAAAAAATAGGGAATATGAGTGCAGATTTTACTGGGGTCAGTTTTGACCCCACCGGACCATGCGTAAACTTTCTAGGATAACTTAATCAACAATGAGCCAATCTCGGTAAAAACTTGTGAGAAGTTATAAAACATATATACAAACAAACTCATAGAAGGAATTTGGTTTTCGACAAGAAAGTACCATATATTTCACTCCCCATACATGCCCGTGCTAAAATGGACACCCCATAGTCACCCCTGTGCCGACACAGCAAACGTCTCTCCCTTCTGCCGTGACAAGAGCAGAGTTAACGGAGGGACACTGCACTAAACGATGTTGCGTCATTATCAGCCTGCAGTCTGCAATCCATTTAACAGGCGGCGCTTTTGTCATTTTGTCATGTCAGATGAAGCTGCATTCGCAACACAAACTAGAGTTAAGTATTTGTGCTACATATACTTAAGGTTTGCTATGTTAGTTTAGCAATTATGTAGTCTTTTTATAAGTATGAATTGGTACTGTTTTTCTTTTTATATGAGTTGAATGTGTGATAGTTCTGTGCCGATTTGTTTAGAAAAGAGAGAACGCTAGCGACCCCAAAAAACACCCCTCCTGATAAAATGGTATAGCCACCATGTGACGTTACAATTCAAAATGGCGGCAACCATACATGGTCCAACAAAGGTTTTGCTACGCAAACCTGTAATTCTGACACGGAAACGACACATCACTTCTGTCAGCATCACCGTGGGTTCGTTGTTAAATTGATGTATCTATCAGATATTGGTCTCTTTGTGAACTTATAAAGGCTAAAGAAGACGAGTCACATATAACATAAATTGTGTTGTTTTAATGATTCTGAAATTAAAGGAATTACGGTTTAAGAATTACGGTTTTCACAAGCAATAGTGGCCTGGGTGCCATCCTATTTCTACTGGGGCTCCTACGTTCGCTACCCTAAAAAATATTTAGGGTAGCGAGTGTAGGAGCCCCGGTAGAAATAGGATGGCACCCAGGCTAAAGCAATAGCGGTTTTGTTTTTTCCTTTAATTTTATACTATTTAATATTAGTGTTTACTGATGCATTCGTCTCTCTCAGTCTAGGTTAATAGTGACTACTTATCTTCCACAAGAGAATACTTATCTTGCACAAGAGAACATGCATACAAAACAATACATTACATAGATAACATACAATGCATTCCATGTAGCGTTGCATTAAGGGGGTGAAGTCTGCCATCTCTGATCATATTGTTTTTGCTCCGTTTCTTATTCTTCTTCCTGTTCGAAACAAATACGATCAATCACCTGGACTATACGGCGATCACCATGGTTACTGGTAAAGTAGCTGGCACCCTGTGATGTTCGATTACATTATGTAGTAAGTGGCAGGACAGAACTGGAGGGGCTGGTGACTGTGCATTAGAATGTGTTTGAGTGAAAATAAACAGAGCAGTAGTTTGTAAGGCTAGACCATGGACAGGTAACCGTTCCGTATTAGCCTGAAAAATTCAATCTTTCTAGTTAAATCACTGTTTTTTCCTGTTTTTTTAGTCCGTCTAGTTTGGGCAGATATGGGAAAACAATCCGTTTAGTTGACTGTCCACCATCGTTTGATCTGGGTGAACGTTGTCTTTGCCCGGCTGACACACGCTCATGTCCCACGTGTCCAACACAACCACGTCTGGATCCGCCCGGAACATCTCTCGTATCACCTTCGTGATCTGGTAAGCCAGCCAGTCGCTCCCTAGCAGGTAGTACTCCACCTTTCCTCCCCTGTGTTCTCGCGTTGTTCCCGTTCTGACGAAAACCCGCGTGCCGGGACTCCTGCGCATGAGACGATGTATGGCGCCCCGTATGGCGTTCAGTCGCGACCGGATCATTTCTAGCGGCTCTGCCGTAAAGTGAGCCCATAGACTCAGGCCTATCACCGTGTCTGGGCCTCCTGGAATGGTGTCGAGCATGTCGGCAGTGTAACTGAAATCGTGAAAGAAAACCCAAGCGCCAACTTGTGTGGGAAAGTGGTGGAACCGGAAGCGAACAGAGATGTTCCACCGACTGTTGTCTCCTCCTAAACGAGCTACCAATAAAAATGGACCAGTTCAGGGTTAGATGTTGCAGACTGTTTGGAATGCTACCTGCATGGTGATTAAAATCATTCAGATTTTGAAAAGCAACATATTTGATTGTGTACGGAAGACAGCAGTTTGACCAAGTGCAAAAAAAACAAACTTTGACAAACCTGAAGAATCCATGGTTGCATCATTGTAGTACAACGGTACCACCTTCTGCATACGCTGGCTCCATTGTCTAACGGTAGAATCACCTAGATTGAAGGAATGGAAAGAAATTAACAACAACTAAAGTCGGGACTTGCTAAATCGACCAGAAGCATAGTCATTAACCACTTGTTTACTAATGATACTTACCTTGCATGAACACGGTCTTATTAGCCAGGCATCGCTGGATGTCCTCCTTAGTGAACACTCGGACATTGCAGACCGATGACCTCCAGACCTTGCCTGACCAATGTCCCAGTGAAGCTCCAGACTCACGGGCGTTCCCGGTACACGCTGGAAGGTGTTGAGGTGTGGGCAGTTCTGTCTCAAGGACACGTATGGGCTCCTTGGGGTCTATTTCAAGTTCCTCTTCAAGATAGGGACTGTATGGCACGGGTAATGGAAATGAACAATGTATCGATAAAACTGCCATTCATTTTCGATAACTCCAGTGTATGGAAAGTGATTCCTGTTGACTACAACATTTTATGCCGAAATGTAAATACTGTATACCAAGTTATGCAAATATGTGTCAAAGTCTATGCATATCTATATTCGTAGCATAATGCTAGGTGTGAATTTATTAAGAGTACTAGGAAGATAATGTGTGTAATAGAATACATTGTTATGTGGCTGTCAGTGCAAGCTAACTGTTGAAGGTCTTACTTTTAGAAAAGGGGAGGACTTACTTTTGGAAAAGTTTCCTTTCCTCTTGAGATACAAAGGCCAGTGTCTTTACTCTGTTCGTGCTTTTTTTCCATCGGCACTTTGAGATGGTGGAACACGGGAGCTTGTCCGGTTTTTGACAAATCCATGTTCCGTTTACCTCCCGTTTGGAGAAATCGCACTGTTGGTGTTGCGGCAGGCTTGGGTTGGCAGAGCTGAAGCATTGCCGTGTTTGTGTAGCCTTCGTTTTCACGTCGACGAAGGTGCAGTAGAAGACTCTCTTGTTCGTAGTTTCTCGTACTCTCCGTAGAACCTTTACTGCTTCGCTTGGATGGACAAGCTGGATCTTTATCTGATGTATAAGATACAGCGGTATGTAGAGAAAGATATGTCTTTGGCAAAAGAAGAGAAGCAAATGTCGCTATCAGGATTTTCAGAAGACATCGGACGGACAAAGACAAAAAATGCAGTGACTGTGGACAGGAAAGACGTATTCAACAACAAAATACAACCAGACCGCTTGTGCGGAAATGTTATAGTTCGTTCCAAATTAACGCTGTACTCACCGAAATGTTCCCCGCCCAGTAGAGCGGGAACAGCACGGTGTAGGTGCCGTTACAGTGGTCAGTGACGTGACCGGCGCTACTGGCTTGCAGCGAACGGTCACTGCTGTTGAGTCTGGCCCGGAAAAAGTCTCCTCCGTACGTCTTCGGCCTCCCTTCTTTGTCCCTTGCCACCACTCTCACGGTAAGAACGTCTCCTTGGTGATACACGCGTTCTCTGTTCAAGACGACAACCATTGTGTTTTTTGGGTGCGTGACCTGGTCTAAGAGTAGAGACCGGTTGAGGAGGCAAGGTTCAACTGGTGGCTCCATGAGGCGAAGTTTCGACAACAGCGGATTCAGAACGTCCTGGCGGTGAGCAGTGTACTCGTCCCAGATCATTGATCGTTGATAATGAAACCTCCACGTCTGCATGGCATAATAACAATTGCAATGTCACTTTCATTGTATCAAATTTAGGGCTGTGTGCCTTACGCTACGGTCCCAATTGCGCCGGTGCCCGTCGGGGGTGTGGTCCCGGGTGGGCCCCGAAGTCATAAGTTTGTCCCAGGCCCAGTGAACCTCCCGGTGTCGTACGATTGGCTCACGGTATCTATTTGCTACCGGTCCCCGCGTTGATTTTATGTTTGGGCCCCAAAATAGCCCGGCAGCTGCATGGTGTCCCAAGAGGCAACTTAGGGGTCACGCCCGAAAATGCCCAAAACAGCCCGTCAACTACCCGGCGGGGGCTCTCTTTCCAATTGGGACGGTAGCAGAAACAGAATTCAAGTACAGCGATTACCGTACAGGACCGTACCATATAAATGCCCTCATACATTTGTGTTGAGTTATGCCTCATCATAATGTAACGTGATAACAGTATTATAACACAAAAACATACCATAATGATAATCACGGCAGCAGTAACGTACACCAACGTATACATCCGGGCACTGGCCATCACGTGCTCTGTTAACAAAAAAACAACAACAGTGATCAGGGCCCCACAAATGTCTGTCCTTAATGATGCGGGGAAAGCAAAGACAAAAATCACAGAGATGACAGTCTATTTGTACTGGTAAAAAATTATAGAAATCTATGGAAGTGTGGGGAGCCATACACAAGATCTTGACGGACAAAACGTTATGGAACAGCATGGATACATCTATTTACTGTTTTGATAGAACGTTTTAACGTTTACACTTGTAGATATTGTCTTATTTAAGGAAATGAAATGTTTAATTTCTGAAAAATACCTTACACATTTACATAATTTATGCATTGCGATGTTCATCTACAGCTTACATGCACATGCCAGAAGTATAAACTTACCATAATTTGTCACTAAGTAAGCGATTTTGCTACTTTTGTATGAATTATTCGAAATAGTTCCTCATGTGCATGTTTGGTTTCTGTTCATGTTCCACCTGCGTCACATTTAAAGTCGACTTATAGAATTTCCTTACTTATGCAAATTAATCCTTATGTGTATTCTTCAATACAATTGTGTGCATCTTTACCTAAGCTAACTGCATGCCTAGTATGATGAAACTCCACCTTTCCTTTCTTCAGTTATCCGCTTTGACAAAAACGCCCTTACAGTTCCAAAATGAGATATAAGTGGGCCCAAACCTACCCAAATTCTTCCTGACGTAAAAAGGTATCTACCACCTAAATGTCAGAGAAACCCAAGCAATATTAGGGCCCAAAAATCGGATTTTGAAAGTCAAGTTATTTTATGACTTCTATACTGCGGCTGATCTGTCACCGAATAACATCTGCTTGAAAAGAAGTGAAACCTGTCTGGTCGCTTAAGCTTGTTGTGAGTAAGACCATGACGCAAAGTTTTCAACTCTGACGTAACGGTGGCGACAGATAAACATCACAGCTTGCTTCTGAAAGAAAGACGTCAGAATGACTTTGCGCAGTGGAGGGCAACATTGAAATCCTTGAAAATCCTTGAAACATTCGCATAAGTGGGGTATCCGCATCGGTTAATCCAACTATCTGAAAGTGTATTGTTGAGCCGACCAAAGACTGCGTAGCTTGCTCTACCAAAGAAATAGACATTCAAGTGTAGCTATCCTGTGTTTACACAATCTTTCGGGAATTAGTGACCCCCTCCGGGTCGTAAACCATCGGGCCAGCTGCTTATTATGATGTCATGGGGACGATAACTTCCGGTTTAAGGCTGTGACATGCGCATTTCAAGTATTTTGTACACATAGCGCAAACTTTGACACTAGACAGTGAATAAATGAGCTAACAACTCCCTAACTCATTAAAACACTAGCAAGAGAGAATCTTAAATTTCTTACTAGTGAATTACTAAGTTAAAAACCCTCTAACTCATTAAATCACTAGTAAGAGAAGATTTTAGTCCATTACTAGTGAATTAATGAGCTAACACATGTCTAAATCATTAAATCACTAGTAAGAGAGAATCTTAGATCTCTTAGTAGTGAATTAATGAGTGCCTGCGAAGCTGGTGTTTTACGACGAAGGGTGGTTATACTGGCTATAAAAATTCAGCTACAGAATAAAACCGACAGTGTCATCAGATCTCCAATGGTGCAGATGTTTATTTTCTATATAGAAAAAGATAATGTGAAGTTATCTATGCTATAATATGCTATAAGAGTGACCTATGCTATAAAATACGTTGAAGTGTGCCTAACTGTGATGCATTCGAATAAAGTACGGTCTCATCGTACAATTTCAAAGCTCTACCAACGGCAACATGGTAATCTGACGTGAGTTCTTTTAAAAATACTCTATTTCTGTGGGATATTTCTTTATCTTTGTGCCTCCATGGCGTCGGTAATAACAGATGCATTATATCGTTAACCCGTCCTTACAATTGCGTGAACTGTGATTGATAATCTTGTCACGTCCATTTTTTACCCCACCAATTTTCCCAACTTGGTATGTATAATATTATGTAGTTTCTCCACCAAAATAAACTACGTCCTTATCTGAATTTGAGTACCTTTTGAGTGTTACCCGTTGCAGTTGAAAACCAGAAGAACTATTTAGTCAAAGAAAGCTTCTGTGACTTAGTATAGAAAACTCTTCCAATAAACTCAAACTAAAAAACCAGCCTTGACAACACACGATTTCTAACATGAAAAAAAAATGTGCCAGAAATTTCGTAGCGTGACAAGCCTTCTTCAGATATCCAGAATTTGTATGATAAATAGATTCCTACCTTTTGAGGGAAAGACTGGTCGCAAATGTTAGAGATATTCTAGTGCTGATCTGTCACCGAATAACATCTGCTCGAAAAGAAGTCAAACCTGTCTGGTCGCTAAAGCTTATTGTGAGTAAGACTATGACGTAAAGTTTTCAACTCTGACGTAGGAGTGGCCATAGATAAACATCACAGCTTGCTTCTGAGTGAAGGTCAGACGTCAGAATGAGGTTGAAAATCTTTCTTTTCTTGAAACATTCGCATAAGTGGGGTATCTGCATAGGTTAATCAAACCGTTTGAAAGTGTATTGTTGAGCAGATCAAAGACTGCGTAGCTTGCTCTACCAAAGAAAAAGACATTCAAGTCTAGCTAACCTGTGTTTACACAATCTCTCGTTGCTTGGAATTAATGACCCCCTTTGGGTCGGAAACCATCGGGCCGGCCGCTTATTATGATGTCATTGGAAGGATAACGTCACGTTTGCCCTGTACAGATGCCTAAAGCTGACAAATGCTCATTTCGAGTACATTGCACACGCAGCGCAAACTTTGACTCTAGACAGTAAATTAATGAGCTAACACCTTCCTAACCCATTAAATTATTAGTAAAAGGGAATCTTGAATTTCTCTCTAGTGAATTACTGAGTTAAGAACCCTCTAACTCATTAAATCACTAGTAAGAGAAGATTTTAGTTTATTACTAGTGAATTAATGAGCTTACCAATGTCTAGCACTTTAAATCACTAGTAAGAGAATATTTTAGTCTATTACTAGTGAATTAATGAGCTAACACATGTCTAACTCTTTAAATCACTAGTAAGAGAATATTTTAGTCTATTACTAGTGAATTAATGAGCTAACACATGTCTAACTCATTAAAGCACTAGTAAGAGGATATTTTAGTCTCTTGATAGTGTATTAATGGGCTAACACATGTCTAACAAATTGAATCACTAGAAAGAGGATATTTTAGTCTCTTTTTTTTTTTTTTTTAATTTTTTTTATTCATTTTCCATCCAACAACATAAACAACACAGTCAGTAGTTCAGTAACATAAATAAGTGTCATATACAAATTGACGTCAGTAATAACTTGTCATACAAAAACAGTGTCATATAAAACAAAAACTTTCTCCGTCCAGTAACAAGTGTCATATACAAAAGAAAACTTTATCCATTCAATAACATAATTTCAATCAAAACATAGATAATAGTGTCATTTGAAAAAACTGAAACACAACTGAAAATAACTTATTGTAAACATAAACATAAAGTCCCCCATTTCCCCCTGTGCTTTTCCAGTTTTCCCCTTCTTGCTGCAATCAAATATTCTGCTTGTTGAAAAAAGCTAACATATTTGGTAAAGGAATTTAAACTTAAATGACCAGCCTTTCTCCTTTTGTATATATAGGTTTTGGCTAACAGGATTATAACATTACATATAACAGGGACCCCCCGAGATAAATTTCCAAATATGATATTAAATGCATTTAAGTTTAAAAGTTGACCTGTTTTCTCATAAAACCAAGATTTAATGTCATCCCAAAATTTTATTAACTGCGGGCAATCCCAGAAGACATGAATGTATGTTTCTTCCTCTAGATGACAGAAGGAGCATAAAGGGTTATCTACTAGTTTCCAAATGTATAATAATCGATTAGTAGGCAAAAATTTATGGAGAAGTCTATATTGGAAATATCTAGTCACAGGGTCTATAGTACTATATATCAAAGACGTATACACTATTTTCCAGGGTATAGGGGAATCAAAGAGGTACAGCCATGCCATTTGTACATTGTGTGGACAATCAATTAGCTTTTCAGATAAGAGAAAAAACTCATACATATCTCTATTGATCTTAATTCTAGTCAACCATTTACTATTATGTTGTTCTGGTCTACATACATAGTTACAAAAATTTCCTACTAGTTTGAATTTCCAGCTTTTTGGTATTGCAGTGACCAATTGCATGTAGGTAAAGTTATTACATACTTGACCATATTTGTAACAAAACTCATCATATGACATTATTCTACCATCATTGTTTAAAATATCATTTTAAAAAATCACATGTCTATTTAGAAAGGCAGCATACAATATAGGTTTTCCTTCAACAAGAATATTTGCATTCATCCATAAGATTTGTTGCTTGATCTCATCAGAAGTAGTGGGGGGTTTATATTGATACTTATACCATGCATTCAAGATCTCTAATAGAAAAGGATTTATATTCAAACCATGTGCTGATTGGAGTTGGTAAAAGGGAAATAGAGTAGTTCCTAGGGAAGGGTGTGTATGTAGTGGCCAAGCTGCAAACCAGTGAGGATTAAGATATAACTTTGGTACCCAGGATGATTTAATGGAAAGAGCATAAGCATACAAATTAATAAGTCTTAAACCACCATTGACAACAGAGTTATAAATCGTTTTTCTTCTAACTCTCTCAGGACCTCCACCCCAGATAAAGGTAAAAATCTTTTTCTCATACTGTACAAAAAATGATTTATCTGGCATTTGGAGGGTCTGGAAGAGATAGGTAAATTGAGGAACACATAAAGAATTTACAATAGTTATTTTTCCATATAATGATAATTTTTTTCCTTTCCATGGGTACAAAAGTTTATCTAATTTGTCCAAACGTGGGCTAAAGTTAACATCAACTATGTTGGACAAATCCACAGGTATATGAATTCCTAAAATCTCCACACCTCCATCTATCCACTGAATAGGGAGATTTGTGGGTAATTTAAAGTTACTATGTTTTAAGGTTCCTATTCTCAAGATCTTACATTTATCAAAATTTAATGTGAGACCAGAGATACTAGAGAAACTATCAAGGTCTTTTACAAGAGCATTAAAGGACGCCAGATTTGGACTAAAGGGGAAGTTAGTATCATCTGCATATTGTGAGATTTTTGACATTTTTCCATGAACAGACAATCCAGACAAGTTATGATTCTGTCGGATTTTGATGGCTAACATTTCAATGGCAATGATAAATAAATACGGGCTGAGTGGGCAACCCTGCCTTACACCACGGTGCAATTTGAAGGGTTTTGACAAATATCCATTATTCAAGACAGAACTATTTATATCATTATATAGAATTTTCACCCAGCTTATCAAGTTTGAACCAAAATTAAAAAATTCAAGTGCTTTAATAAGAAAATCCCACCGTACCGTATCGAAGGCTTTTCTAAAATCTGAAATAAATATAAGGCCTGGCTTTTTTTCTTCCTCATAAATGTCTATGATGTCAAGTAACCGTCTAATATTATCACCAATAAATCTACCCTGTATAAAACCGGTTTGATCTTTATCTATTATATTAGTCATTACATTTCTAATTCTCAAAGCCAAACATTTTGAAAGAATCCTAGTATCACAACAGAGTAAGGTCAAAGGTCGCCAATTATCTAATATGGTTGGGTCTTTATATTGGCCATTAGTGCCCTGTTTTAATAATAAGGATATAATCCCTTGCTTCTGTGAATCTGATAGGAAGCCTTGGGACAAGGAATAATTAAAGGTTTCAATCATTGGTTCTTTAAATACTGAGAAAAAATGTTTATAGACTTCACAAGGAATAACATCAATACCAGGAGATTTGCCTTTTGAAAATGAGCAAATTGCCTTGAACAGTTCATCCTCAGTTATCGACCCCTCACATGCCTGCTGTTGATCAAACGACAATTGTTTATCATAATTATTAGGGAAAAAATCTTGAGAGGTCTGGGAGGTTAAGGGTTCTGGGGGGTCTTTAAAGGAATAAAGGGAGGCATAGAATTCAGCTTGCTTGTCTAAAATTTCCTCTGGATTACATGTATAGATCTCATCTGATATTTTCAATTTTTGAAGGTTTTTCCTGGTATAATTTCTGTGAACTAATTTCATAAAATACTTGTTACATCTCTCCCCCTGTTCCATCCATCTAGACCTGGATCTAAGCAAAATTCCTTGTACACGTTGACTGTAAAGCAATTCAAGTTCTGATTGTTTCTCTTCCAGAGTGCCAGTAATAGAACTAGAGGGTGTAGATGTACTGTCTATTTGTCTATGCAATTCATTAATTTGATCAATTAATTGTTTCTCTTTTAATAAATATTGTTTCCTTTTCCAGCTGGAGTACTTAAGACAATGTCCTCTAAAAAAGCATTTCGCAGACTCCCAGACTATATGAGGATTGGCAGATCCTCTGTTAATATTAAAAGATTCAGTCATAATTTCAATTGTCTTTTGACAGAAAGATATTTTAGTCTCTTAATAGTGTATTAATTCATGAGCTAACACATGTCTAAGTCATTAAATCACTAATAAGACGGAATCTTAGATCTCTTAGTAGTGAATTAATGAGTGCCTGCGAATCTGGTGTTTTGCGTCAAAGGGTGGTTAAACTGGCTATAAGCCGACAGTGTCGTTAGATCTCCAATGATGCAGATTTTTATTTTCTATTTAAAAAAAGATAATGTGACGTTATCTATGCTATAAGAGTGATCTATGCAATAAGATACGTTGAAGTTTGCCTAACTGCGATGTATTCGAATGAAGTACGGTCTCATTGTACAATTTCATAGCTCTACCAACGGCAATATGGTAATCTGACGTGTGTTCTTTTGAAAATACTCTATTTCTGTGGGATATTTCTTTATCTTTGTGCCTCCATGGCGTCGGTAATAACAGATGCGTTTATATCGTTCACCCGTCGTTACAAATGCACGACCTCAGATTGATAATCTTGTCACGTCCATTTTTTACCCCACCAATTTCCCCACCTTTGTGTGTATAATATCATGCAGTTTATCTACCCAAATAAACTACTTTTTTATCTAAATTTGAGTACCTTTTGTGTGTAACGCGTTGCAGTTTCAAACCAGAAGAACTGTTTAGTGGGAAAAAGCTTATGTGATTAAGTATAGAAAACTCTTCCAATAAACTCAAACTGTAAAAAAACAGCCTTGACAACACACGATTTCTGATATTAAAAAAAAATTGTGCCAGAACGTTCGTAGCGTGACAAGCCTTCTTCAGAAATCAAGAATTTGTATGATGAATAGATTCCTACCTTTTGAGGGAAAGACTGGTCGCAAATGTTAGAGATATTCTAGTGCTGATCTGTCACCGAATAACATCTGCTCGAAAAGAAGTCAAACCTGTCTGGTCGCTAAAGCTTATTGTGAGTAAGACTATGACGTAAAGTTTTCAACTCTGACGTAGGAGTGGCCATAGATAAACATCACAGCTTGCTTCTGAGTGAAGCTCAGACGTCAGAATGAGGTTGAAAATCATTCTTTTCTTGAAACATTCGCATAAGTGGGGTATCTGCATAGGTTAATCAAACCGTTTGAAAGTGTATTGTTGAGCAGATCAAAGACTGCGTAGCTTGCTCTACCAAAGAAAAAGACATTCAAGTCTAGCTAACCTGTGTTTACACAATCTCTCGTTGCTTGGAATTAATGACCCCCTTTGGGTCGGAAACCATCGGGCCGGCCGCTTATTATGATGTCATTGGAAGGATAACGTCACGTTTGCCCTGTACAGATGCCTAAAGCTGACAAATGCTCATTTCGAGTACATTGCACACGCAGCGCAAACTTTGACTCTAGACAGTAAATTAATGAGCTAACACCTTCCTAACCCATTAAATTATTAGTAAAAGGGGATCTTGAATTTCTCTCTAGTGAATTACTGAGTTAAGAACCCTCTAACTCATTAAATCACTAGTAAGAGAAGATTTTAGTTTATTACTAGTGAATTAATGAGCTTACCAATGTCTAGCACTTTAAATCACTAGTAAGAGAATATTTTAGTCTATTACTAGTGAATTAATGAGCTAACACATGTCTAACTCTTTAAATCACTAGTAAGAGAATATTTTAGTCTATTACTAGTGAATTAATGAGCTAACACATGTCTAACTCATTAAAGCACTAGTAAGAGGATATTTTAGTCTCTTGATAGTGTATTAATGGGCTAACACATGTCTAACAAATTGAATCACTAGTAAGAGGATCTTTTAGTCTCTTAATAGTGTATTAATTCATGAGCTAACACATGTCTAAGTCATTAAATCACTGATAAGAGGGAATCTTAGATCTCTTAGTAGTGAATTAATGAGTGCCTGCGAATCTGGTGTTTTGCGTCAAAGGGTGGTTAAACTGGCTATAAGCCGACAGTGTCGTTAGATCTCCAATGGTGCAGATTTTTATTTTCTATTTAAAAAAAGATAATGTGACGTTATCTATGCTATAAGAGTGATCTATGCAATAAGATACGTTGAAGTTTGCCTAACTGCAATGTATTCGAATGAAGTACGGTCTCATTGTACAATTTCATAGCTCTACCAACGGCAACATGGTAATCTGACGTGTGTTCTTTTGAAAATACTCTATTTCTGTGGGATATTTCTTTATCTTTGTGCCTCCATGGCGTCGGTTATTACAGATGCGTTTATATCGTTCACCCGTTGTAACAAATGCACGAACTCAGATTGATAATCTTGTCACGTCCATTTTTGACGCCACCAATTTCCCCACCTTTGTGTGTATAATATCATGCAGTTTATCTACCCAAATAAACTACTTTTTTATCTAAATTTGAGTACCTTTTGAGTGTAACGCGTTGCAGTTTCAAACCAGAAGAACTATTTAGTGGGAAAAAGCTTATGTGATTAAGTATAGAAAACTCTTCCAATAAACTCAAACTGTAAAAAAAACAGCCTTGACAACACACGATTTCTAATATGAAAACAAAAAATTGTGCCAGAACGTTCGTAGCGTGACAAGCCTTCTTCAGAAATCTAGAATTTGTATGATGAATAGATTCCTACCTTTTGAGGGAAAGACTGGTCGCCAATGTTAAAGATATTCTAGTGCTGATCTGTCACCGAATAACATCTGCTTGAAAAGAAGTGAAACCTGTCTGGTCGCTTAAGCGTATTGTGAGTAAGACTATGACGTAAAGTTTTCAACTCTGACGTAAGAGTGGCGATAGATTAACATCACAACTTGCTTCTGAGTGAAGGTCAGACGTCAGAATGAGGTTGGAAATCCTTCTTTCCTTGAAACATTCGCATAAGTGGGGTATCTGCATAGGTTAATCCAACTATCTGAAAGTGTATTGTTGAGCAGACCAAAGACTGCGTAGCTTGCTCTACCAAAGAAATAGACATTCAACTGTAGCTAACCTGTGTTTACACAATCTTTCGGGAATTAGTGACCCCCTCCGGGTCGTAAACCATCGGGCCAGCTGCTTATTATGATGTCATGGGGACGATAACTTCCGGTTTAAGGCTGTGACTTTCGCATTTCGAGTATTTTGTACACGTAGTGCAAACTTTGACCCTAGACAATAAAAGAGAATCTTTAATTTCTTTCTAGTGAATTACTAAGTTAAAAACCCTCGAACTCATCAAATCACTAGTAAAAGAATATTTTAGTCTATTACTAGTGAATTAATGAGCTAACACATGTCTAACTCATTAAAATCAGTACTAAGAGAATATTTTAGTCTCTTAATAGTGTATTTATGAGCTAACACTTGTATAACTCATTGACTCACTAGTAAGAGGATATTTTAGTCTCTTAATAGTGAATTAATGAGCTAACATATGTCTTAATCATTAAATCACTAGTAACAGAGAATCTTAGATCTCTTAGTAGAGAATTAATGAGTGCCTGCGAATCGGGTGTCTTACGCCGAAGGGAATACTGGCTATAAGCCGACAGTGTCGTTAGATCTCCAATGGTGCAGATTTTTATTTTTATTTTATAGAAAAAGATAATGTGATTTATCTTTGCCATAAGAGTGATCTATGCAATAAGATACGTTGAAGTTTGCCTAACTGCGATGTATTCGAATGAAGTACGGTCTAATTGTACAGTTTCAAAGCTCTACCAACGGCAACATGGTAATCTGACGTGTGTTCTTTTGAAAATGCACTATTTTTGTGAGATATCTCTCTTTATTTATGTGCCTCCCTGGCGTCAGTAATAACAGATACGTTTATATCGTTCACCCGTCGATACAAATGCATGATTGATAATCTTGTCACGTCCATTTTTTACCCCACCAATTTCCCCACCTTGGAATGTATAATATTATGCAGTTTATCCACCCTGATAAACTACTTTCTTATCTAGATTTGAGTACCTTTTGAGTGTAACCCGTTGCAGTTGAAAACCAGAAGAACCCTTTAGTCAAAGAAAGCTTCTGTGACTTAGTATAGAAAACTCTTCCAATAAACTCAAACTAAAAAATCAGCCTTGACAACACACGATTTCTAACATGAAAAAAATTGTGCCAGAACTTTCGTAGCGTGCCAAGCCTTCTTCAGAAATCTAGAATTTGTATGATGAATAGATTTCTACCTTTTGAGGGAAAAACTGGTCGCAAATGTTAGAGATATTCTAGTGCTGATCTGTCACCGAATAACATCTGCTCGAAAAAAAGTCAAACCTGCCTGGTCGCTAAAGCTTATTGTGAGTAAGACTATGACGTAAAGTTTTCAACTCTGACGTAAGAGTGGCCATAGATAAACATCACAGCTTGCTTCTGAGTGAAGGTCAGACGTCAGTTTAACGTTGAAAATCTTTCTTTTCTTGAAACATTCGCATACGTGGGGTATCTGCATAGGTTAATCAAACCATCTGAAAGTGTATTGTTGAGCAGACCAAAGACTGCGTAGCTTGCTCTACCAAAGAAAAAGACATTCAAGTCTAGCTAACCTGTGTTTACACAATCTCTCGTTGCCTGGAATTAATGACCCCCTCCGGGTCGGAAACCATCGGGCCGGCCGCTTATTATGATGTCATTAGAAGGATAACGTCACGTTTGCCCTGTACAGATGCCTAAAGCTGACAAATGCGCATTTCGAGTATATTGCACACGCAGCGCAAACTTTGACTCTAGACAGTAAATTAATGAGCTAACAACTTCCTAACTCATTAAATTACTAGTAAAATGGAATCTTGAATTTCTCTCTAGTGAATTACTGAGTTAAGAACCCTCTAACTCATTAAATCACTAGTAAGAGAAGATTTTAGTCTATTACTAGTGTATTAATGAGCTAACACATGTCTAACAAATTGAATCACTAGTAAGAGGATATTTTAGCCTCTTAATAGTGTATTAATTTATGAGCTAACACATGTCTAAGTCATTAAATCACTAATAAGACGGAATCTTAGATCTCTTAGTAGTGAATTAATGAGTGCCTGCGAATCTGGTGTTTTGCGTCAAAGGGTGGTTAAACTGGCTATAAGCCGACAGTGTCGTTAGATCTCCAATGGTGCAGATTTTTAATTTCTATTTAAAAAAAGATAATGTGACGTTATCTTTGCCATTAGAGTGATCTATGCAATAAGATACGTTGAAGTTTGCCTAACTGCGATGTATTCGAATGAAGTACAGTCTAATTGTACAGTTTCAAAGCTCTACCAACGGCAACATGGTAATCTGTTCTTTTGAAAATGCACTATTTTTGTGAGGCATCTCTCTTTATTTATGTGCCTCCCTAGTGTCAGTAATAACAGATACGTTTATATCGTTCACCCGTCGTTACAAATGCATGATTGATAATCTTGTCACGTCCATTTTTACCCCACCAATTTCCCCACCTTGGAATGTATAATATTATGCAGTTTATCCACCCTGATAAACTACTTTCTTATCTAGATTCGAGTACCTTTTGAGTGTAACGCGTTGCAGTTTCAAACCAGAAGAACTATTTAGTGAGAGAAAGCTTCTGTGACTTAGTATAGAAAACTCTTCCAAAAAACTCAAACTGAAAAAACAGCCTTGACATCACATGATTTCTAATATGAAAAAACAAATTGTGCCAGAACGTTCGTAGCGTGACAAGCCTTCTTCAGAAATCTAGAATTTGTATGATGAATAGATTCCTACCTTTTGAGGGAAAAACTGGTCGCAAATGTTAGAGATATTCTAGTGCTGATCTGTCACTTGATTATATCTGCATGAAAGGGATTCGAACTTGTCTGGCTGCTTAAGCTTATTGTGAGTAAGACTATGATGTCAATGTTTTCAACTTTAGACCAACTAATGGCAGACCGTGACGCCTGGAGGGAGAGAGCAACCTTAGCCCGGGCAAGCAGCCCGATATGATGATGATGATGATGTGCTAGATGCAAAATCTTTTATAACGACAGCAATACAAACCGGATAGACTAACGTATTCAGAACACTGTCTGAAAAGCTTCGATAACCATGCATTAGAAGTTGGCGACGTCAAAAACTCCTCGTCCCTTAATGACAGAGTCTGGGGGCTTCGTGGGAGAATCACACTACACGGTTGTTCGCTGGTTTATAAGACAAATGTCACATCCGCCTCCTGCTAAACACAATTATTTACAAGACAACTTATTACAATCTCTCTTTTGCTAACCTGCAACTGGATTCTAAGTGTGATCACATCATCAAAACTCCTCTTTGTTGCTACAACCTACGGCACGTGTATTTTCCCGCCGCCATATTATTACCCAGAATCCTGTTGTCAAGCAGACGACAAAGGTTTGTGAGGAACTCTTTTTTGTCTAAATGTTGCGTGTGATAGTGGACTGAGAACGATATTTTCCTCAGAGTTTGCTCCTAGCACAACAAGGAATACATGGACATAGTCATTCATTCATTCATGTTTATTGCATGTTCATGCCCTTCCGGGCTAAATGCATTATAAGTAATACAATTGTGCATTGACAAATCCATGTTCCGTTTACCTCCCGTTTGGACAAATCGCACTGTTGGTGTTGCGGCAGGCTCGGGATGGCAGAGCTGAAGCATTACCGTGTTTGTGTAGCCTTCGTTTTCACGTCGACGAAGGTGCAGTAGAAGATTCTCTTGTTCGTAGTTTCTCGTACTCTCCGTAGAACCTTTACTGCTTCGCTTGGATGGACAAGCTGGATCTTTATCTGATGTATAAGATACAGCGGTATGTAGAGAAAGATATGTCTTTGGCAAAAGAAGAGAAGCAAATGTCGCTATCAGGATTTTAAGAAGACATCGGACGGACAAAGACAAAAAATGCAGTGACTGTGGACAGGAAAGACGTATTCAACAACAAAATACAACCAGACCGCTTGTGCGGAAATGTTATAGTTCGTTCCAAATTAACGCTGTACTCACCGAAATGTTCCCCGCCCAGTAGAGCGGGAACAGCACGGTATAGGTGCCGTTACAGTGGTCAGTGACGTGACCGGCGCTACTGGCCTGCAGCGAACGGTCACTGCTGATGAGTCTGGCCCGGAAAAAGTCTCCTCCGTACGTCTTCGGCCTCCCGTCTTTGTCTCTTGCCACCACCCTCACGGTAAGAACGTCTCTTTGGTGATATAGATGGTCTCTGTTCAAGACGACAACCATCGTGTATTTTGGGTGCGTGACCTGGTCTAAGAATAGAGACTGGTTAATTGATGAGGCAAGGTTCAACTGGTGGCTCCATGAGGCGAAGTTTCGACAACAGCGGATTCAGACCATCTTGGCGGTCTGTAGTGTACTGACCCCAGATCATTAATCGTTGATAAGGAATCGTCTGCATGACATAAAAAGAACAACATTGTTACTTCACTTAAACTTATATCATATTTATATTAGCGATGTGTCCAGGTACAGGTACATTAAATTAGGTACATGTCCGTACCATATATAAATGCCCTCATTCTTTTTTGACTTTGTGTTGAGTTTTACTACAAGCTGTATTCATCACAATAAACCGTTACGGCGTTCGTCGGCACCTTTGCGATAGCCTAGGAGGTAATTACCATTGTCAGGCCATGGTAACAGTAAAGCAACAACATACCGTCATGAAAAGGACGACAGCAGCTAGCACCGTTAACGCAGCATACATCCGGGCACTGGCCATCACGTGCTCTGCTAACAGGAAACAATAAACAGTGATCAGGGCCCCACAAATGTGCACCGTATGTCCTTAAATTTGTGATGCGAGGAAATATAATACAAAACTCAAAGTCTTTTTTTTTGTACTGGTGAAAATTTAAGGAAGTGTTGGGAGCCACACACGCGTTTTTGTGTGAGCTAAAAGCTCGACTTATAATTGTAAGAGTTGTGTTCTTCAAAATGTATGTTCTACACTTGAATAACCTCAATGTCATTTGGTTCCTTGGTCCAGGGTTCTTTTATCTTACGATGAATATGCTCACGGTTTTGGAGAGATCAATTCTTGTAAACGTACGTCCGATAATACTGACCTTCACCTCACAATATACATGTGCAGCGTGAAAGGAGTCAGACCTGCCCAAACAATCCGTGCCGGTCGCGGTCGCATTGGACAGGGGGTCGCCTTTAGCAGGCCACTTGATGCTTGCGTCTATGTGGAAAATTTGGGGTGCCGAGATAAAGTGGTCGTCATGGCCAGGTAGTCAGTTCAAAGAGGCGCGCGAAACGTACTACATGTATCAATTTTGAAAGTACAGTAAAGCTTGCTGCGTATCATTCTGCATACCATGCCTGGAAGGCACACGAGAGGCTACACGAGAGGTTTAACCCTCATCCGACCGTATGGGGTCCGTTTGGACCCCAAGCGTGTTTTAATGTGTGCCATATCAACATTTTTCGTTGGAGAAAAAATTCCTTCCATGAGTTTGTTCAAGTACATGTCTTACAACTCCTGAGAAATTTTTACCGGGATTGGCCAATTTTTGCGGAAGTTATACTCTAAAGTGTGCATGTTGTCCGCTGGGGTCCAAACGGACCCCAGATGATTTCGCATTGTTTTATTACGTAATTAGAAAGAAATTCCTCATAACTTCTAAACGGTACAAAGTATCCTCACCAAATTTGCAGGGAGTGATGTTCGCGTAAAGTGTTATAATTTCTGTAAATTTTGTGACGTTATGACGTAATATTACGTAATTATGACGTCATCGATGTGATTTTATAGGCTAAATAGGGAAGTCCCATAATATTGAAAGGTATTAAACATAATAGAGTGTATTATTGATTTTAAGGTATGCCAAGGCAAACAACGTCAATGGCGATTACGTTTAGGTCAAAATGACGTCATAGAATGACGTCATGTGTCGTTAGCGATCCCTGAGAAACGCCATCTTGGACCGGTCATTTTGGAATTTTTAAATTACATTTTTTCCATTTATGACCCCAAATCACAAAAGAAAGAGACTGGAAACGTTAATCCGAATGTTTCTGGTTAAGAAAATACCAGGTAGTGACGGATTTTGAAGGCAAAAAGCCTGTTTATACCTAAAATAAACATCTTGTCCGCCATCTTGGATTTTTAGCGATTATGTAATCAAATTAGCATAAATTATGAATAATAAATCATGAAAGTTACATCTAAATACATATGATGTTATATATGTTGGAAAACTAATGTGGTTGAGCAAGAAAACCTGAGAAATATCATTGTTTTTACAAAATTAGTGACTTTTTGTATAAAATGCCTGTCATAAACCCGTTGCCATGGTAACAGGAAAAATGATAAACTTAAACTATAATCATGGAATTGTTGCCAACTAAATTTTAGGAAAAGTCACCAAGTATGGTAGTCTTACCATATGTCATTTGGCAGTTATACGATGTCAAAGTTGGCGCGGGCACTTTTAGCCCCCCAAGTCTAGATAGGGTTAAAGGAAAATGCGGGTTCTCCTCATTTTCTGCATAAATTATGATAATGAGCATTAATCATCAACATCAAAACTTGTCAAAATATTCTCCATAGATTATTAAAACAGGATATGCACAATAACTACAATAAGATCCACCAGAAATATATTTAGGGGGCAAAGCAAAATGGGGTCCGTTTGGACCCCATACGGCCTGATTCGTCGCAAAAATGTGTCGGTCGGATGAGGGTTAAGGAGGCGTGGTTTTAAAGCTCCCTTTTTCTATTATCATGGTGTCATTAGAACGATAGCCACACGTTTTCCCTGTACAAATGCTTAAGGCTGTCACATGCGCATTTCAAGTGTACTGTGCACGTAGCTAGGACAAAATTTTAGCTCTGGCTATTTAGCACATTTATTTAGTTCAGAAAAGTATTTCAGTCAATTCACGTGTTAACCACATTTACCTGTGTTAACAATTGGCAGCGCATCCCAACCTGTTGAATCACTAGCAAGAGAATCTTTGAATCCCTTACTAGTGATTTAATGAGCTAGCATGCCGCTAACTCATAAAATCACTAGTAAGAGAATCTTTTAGTCCCTTACTATAGCTAGTGATTTAATGAGCTAGCATGCCTCTAACTCATAAAATCACTAGTAAGAGATTTTTTGATTCCCTTATTAGTGATTTAATGAGCTAGCATGCCTCTAACTCATAAAATCACTAGTTAGAGATTATTTGAATCCCTTACTTATCGCAGCCAACCAGTTGCTGTACCGAGCTCTTTTGGTTGATCCTTTCATCTCCCTAGTATGTGTAACAGTCTTACTTAGATTAACAGCAATTCACAGAGATAGGTATTTGCTGACGTTTATGACGACATTTTCAAGAGGCAACAGAAAAGAACATAATAGATACGGAATTTAATTTACATTCAAGGCGATTCTAAAACACATTAACCAACAAAGCTAAGCAATCTTCTAGCCTGTAACGTTACATTTGGAGGCTAATGACGAGGTTACCTTTACACCACTGTTTATGAATTCCTCGTCATCTGCTGGTGAGGATGGGGGTGGGTCCTCATCTTCTACTGGTTTCTGAGTGTGTTTGAAGTGATACAGAGAAGAGAGAGAAACGGAAACTTTGTGACAGTTTTCCTGCAATGTGTTAATTGATTTTGTGCCAAATATATAGAGATGATTCCATGGGGTTCTCTCCCAGGAAATCTGTCTGGTTTTCAGCAATATTTCTTAACTTTGTACAGTGTGTAGTCTCTAATATGTTTGATGCCAGGGACTTCTCTCTCAGAAGGGCAAACAGAATTACCACCATGATCACCTTGACGGGCTGCATAAGAAACAGGTTGGTGAAAAATGATGTCACGAATGTCTCAGCTTTCTGCCGTCCAAAGCTTAGCGTGTAAAGGACCGTGAAGAAGGCAGCCACGAAACTCCCGCTGCACCCAAGACACCAACCTAGAAAGGTAATATATTACTGGTCAGCACATTCTGCGTCATCCAAATTTTACCTTATATCCGCCAGTCAAAGGTCTCGTTAGATGTGACTATTGTTGCAACGATAGACAGCTCACCAACGGAGGCAGCCAAAGAGCACTTTCGTTCTGAAGAATACCCTTTGACACGGTCACCCCTGTGAGGACGGTCGCTCTGTTTTGATGCCAGCTGTACGATTCGGAGTTTGTTGCTACCCATGACACGCACAGAAGATGGGTGATTTTGAACGTTTCTCATGACTTCCTGGCCTGTACGTTACTTTCTTTGTATTTTGTTTATAATCATCCTTTTTAGTTCTCTGATCCTCTGGCGACCTCCATTTCTTAGCATTTTTCGATTTACCCTTCTGGTCATTTTTCTCTGACTGACGGAACAAGAAGACGATGAGCAGATTGACTGGCAAGAAGACACTTTGTATCCCGATCATCAATTAACAAGATAAAAATACAGAATGCATCAACTAGGAACACGAACTTTGCTACAGCAATATCATTTGCTCTTTGAATCAGTTTCCTGTCAAAAGATGCGTATATTTTAATGACCACCATGGCGCCAGTACCTATATGGCTTGATTGAATTGAGGCGACTTCTAGGAAGAGCATGTGAAAAAGAGTGAAACGAATTATTCGTCTTCTTTTCATGTTTTGAGCCCTGATCATTAGTATCAGTATATGTCTTACTGTCGTTTTTACCCGAGGGAGAGAAATCGGCGGCTTGATTTCCAGCCCTGCTATCCTGAGCGGCTCAGGAAGATAGAAGTCGTCCCCGCGGCCGAAGAACATGATGTTGGTGAGCATGGTGCTGTAGAGCAGAGTCAGGCAGCAGGACAACACTTAAAAACAAAACTTTGCCATTCTATATATGCTTGGAGCTCCTCATGTTTTGGTGTCCTCAGAGTTTTTATATTTTTTGAGCTATGATATTCAGCAAGTTCTTGTGATAATAGATCAACTGGGGAGTGTTGAGAACCCATTTCAAAGGTAGAATACTAGATTCGGTGCCCCGAGAAGTCCATGACACGCTCCCACTAGTACGAAACCGGACACCACGTAAATAGGTCATCTGTCATCGACCTGCGTGCCGGGATGCCATACCGTACTAACAAGGTTTAGAGTGCCAGGCAGGCGTCCACAGAGTTTGCGCGGACAGATTGCTGTATAATTCCGGGAATTCTTGTAAAACGGGCGTAAAATATGCTATCAAGCTCGCTCCTGAAGCTTTGACAAAAAGCTCGCCGATTAAAAAAAAAAGATGTATTCTCACTTTTTGTTGTGGTAGAGTATTGGAAAATTTAGGTCATTTTGGTCACCGATTGCCGTGGTAACGGCCATTGTTAAAATGGCCGATGTTTACCTAGTGAAGACCTTTGTCTCGTAAAAGATGGACCATCTTTGAACCCTTGTGACTTAACGACTTTTATCGATTCTTACATATGTCGTTACCCATATTTCAATAACAAAAATAACATGACCTTTGGCTTAAAATGTTTTTGGAGTGAGGCACAGGAGATGCAAAAGATGACTTGTTCATAAATTTTCAGAATTGGTAAAATGCCTTCTCTGGCCGTTTTCTAGCCATCTATGGCTCCTTCATGAGCAGATCAATTTGTTAGTTTCTGTTACAGCTATAGTTTTAACATTATATCTTAAAGGATATTTGGACCCGTAATGTGACGGACCATGGTGGCTTAAGGACCGTTTTTCTATTGTAAAGGAATTGTATGCTAAAACATGCATAGCTTGGTTATAGAAGAAGAAATATTTTTCTTGCATTTCTTTCAGATAGCAAGCAACCCATCTCCCTACCTAGTACTTACAAATGTCGATATCTCCAGGATTGACAAAAGGGGTTGCCATGGTAGCAGCAGTTCTCAAAATGGTGGATTTTCACCTTGCAATTAGTCTTACCCCAAATAGACAAGTTTTTACCTTCTATAACTCCGACAGGTTAATAGATACTTGGTGCCTTTAGCACAGGTCTGTGAAGGAGCAGTGGGTCGGTAAAATGACCAATAAAAGCCTTTCTGGCAGTTTTGTAAATTTAGGAAAACAAGTCATCTTTAAACGTCTGCTGCGCCTCATCACAAGACTTAATTTCATTTTTCTTATCAAAGTATGTGTAACAACACATTACTGAGTCAATAAAAATATCTATTAAGTTAACTCGCGGGATTTACAGGGGCCAAAGATGGTCTGTTTTAGCCGAGACTTAGCCGATTTTCTTAGGTGAAAATCCGCCATTTTGAATAATGGCCGTTGTCATGGCAACCGGTGAACACAGAACCAAAACTTCCCCATTTTTTGAAGCAGGAAAATCGATTCTTTTCACTTTGGCCACATTATTCTTGGTTTTACAGACAAAGCATCCGAACTGTTGATACACACCAACGTCAAATAGTTGCCTTGTGGTGATCGTGGAATTGTGTAATTTTGACAAACTAGACTGAGTTGAGCAGTAGCAGGATATCTCAATAACATTGTAGATCATATCTGACCACTTCTTTCATTCGATGCTATGTAGAATAGATAGTTTTGAGGCTGTTTACGACACTATGATTTTGCTATAGGTGATGCACATATTGTGATTACTGCCTCACTTGTGAATAAAAGTCATAGCTATATGGTGACCATATATTTTAGTGACGTTAGCTCTGCTGTCATAGGGCGTAGGCCATGTTATTAACATGACTATTTCCTTTATCATATAACAGATCGCCAAACCGCAAACGACTATTCATATGGCGCTATGTCATGGAAAAAAAACATTTATGTACATGTGATGTACTCTTGTTGTTAATACATAAAGGGCTATTATAATTTCTAACCCGTCTGGAAGATTGCCACCCAAGGTTGCCATGACTCTACATCATGTTTGACTTGATCTGAACAATAGTGAGAGGGACGCCCATCTGAAGGCGTCAGCGCTGTAGCCATAGCATGAAGGACACCACACCATAATGGTTATTGCTCCCTACCTTCAATGTTGAAATACAATTCTGTAAAATGAAGGCCTTTATGATAAAGGAATTAAGAAGTCTTGCTAGTAGCTCGCATGTTTGGCCCTCAAAGGTTCAAAGAAAGAAACAAGCGTTCACATCTTTTTCTTTTCGCTATACCTTCCACTATGCAATCTAGTGATGGATGATTTGGCATGAAATATTCATCATAGCTCATCGGGGTAAAAGCAACATGAAGAAATGATGCCACACCCACACACATGCTATGAAAACCTTCGACAGAAAGACAAGTGAAGCAACTAAAGAAAATAGACTCTGAGATATCTTAGATGAGTAACAAAATCAACAATCCAAGCGGCAAATGTGGAAGAGTCTCTTTTCATGTTGCAAATCGACACAAAAAGGACAACTATGATTTTACCATACAAGGCGTTCCCGACATAATCCCTGACGAACAACATGATAAAATCGTTCTGACAGTACAGTGAACTTTGCTGTCACATCAAATTAACAGCCGTATATACATATGGATGCAAGTTGTTGCTTGCAAGTGTACATTCTTCTTCCTTTTTTGGATAATAATTTTTCTAATTAGTCTTTCTCATATTTCCATGGTTGCTGTTCTTTTGCAATCTTTTTCGTTATCATGAATAAGCATTTAATCATAATTTTTTACACCCCTAATTCGATTCGTTGTGGTCTGTTGAACTTTAAAGCATGTGACATGCAGCATGCAACGCTGCCATTGTATTTTGGTGCGTCACAATTAAACTGTCGATTTGAGCTGAGCAACCGTTTTCGTGTCTGGACAACCACAACGAGAAGATGGCACATCTACTGCAGCTGATAAAAGGTTAGGATACACGATTTCACCGTGCACTGTATGAACAAAATTCATCCGATGTTTTCAAAGATAACCCGTAATGTTCTAGGGTCTGTTAACTGTTACTGAACAGCTGCAAATTTCAGTTCTAGCTAGATAGCCCTTTATGAGGCACATCTTGCTTCGCAGTCGATAGACTATACATGGAACATAATTCAAACATCATAAACTGGCCATACTAATATAGCGAAGATCTAAAATCACACTTAGTTTTTAGTTTTTAGAGACCGTATCGACGATTTTAGCGTTCAGGCGTGTTGAAAAGGTAAACTACTATGGACGTTTGACTCATTGCACATGTACGCTTGAAAGTTCTACTCCTGGTGGCTGAAGTGTCCATGTTGTGGGCGGTGGCATCGCCATGTCGTCCGGAGACGTCGGTGTCGTGCAGAGACGGTTCCACATCTGGAGGTGAGACGTGCAGGGTGTGCGCACGGACCGCAGATGGCAACCCTGCAGACGAACAGAGTGAGTGTTTTCGTCCTACTTGAGAAAGGACATTTAGTTCTGTGCAATTTCCAGGTTGTGAGCTATACATTCGTTAGTTCATATTTCTGTAACGGCTACATAATGCTTGAAAACTTCAGACATAACACAACTATAAAAGGCTGCTCATTGCATTTGTACAATATTTGTTGATCATTTCGGTTGATCATTTATGGTTATATATTTTCACTTTCATAGTTCGTCGAACGAGTTCGATGTAGAATTTTCAAGCAGGCTGTGACAAAAGCAACCACCGATAAGGATCTGAGATGATTGCTTTTTTCTTAACAATGCACCTTAATATTGCACGATAAATGTAAGACTATCCCAAGTATACCACCATGTTGTGATCGATCGTGGCAATCGTACAACGGTCGTATCACAACTGTGACCTGGCCTTTAACTAGATAATGCATATTCTCCTTCATGTCGACTAAACATTGCCATCTACATTGAGTAATGATAACTGGTATCGCATTTTTGTCCAAAGGTGAAGGCTTGCAGACAGTTCTTGTCTCGACATCGTGTAGATTTGCATAACAATGCCCAGACGGGTTTTGTTTACGTCTCGGGGGCCTTCACCTTTGAAACTGCACATGCGTAGTAGCAACTCCGAACTAGCATATTGCATGGCGTGGTAACGCGATCATTACAGTTACTAAGCAATTACCAAGGCGCGGCGTGAGCGTGACTTCCTTTGGACAAAGCGCGCTAGATGCTTGAATAGGCTGGTGTACACTGTATGACTTTGGTGCCAAATTTTATGCATCATGTGTATGGAGAACTTCAGAAATGCAGCTAAGACTGTCTGGTAAACATTCAACTTGATCGGCAGAGCTGACGGTTGTCCCATTTAATTTCTTCATTTCACTTTATTTTCAGACATACCCAACCGAAATACTTTTTCATTTTATTTTAATAATGTCAAGCACTGAGTAATTCTTGTCGACGATGTATTTCTGTTACTTATAAAGGTTTTGATACTGGCTGCATACTGACGGAAGGAGATTCAATATATGATGGATCATGTTCTGCCACAGTAGACATCCACGAGGGCATTCGGGGGTAGGTTTTTCCGTGTACCACCATTTCATATCGCTCTGGCCTTTGTTCATCTAACGGGCACTTATGTTTTTGAAGAGTTGGCTTTAAACAAGCAGAGCGTCCAAAAAAACCGTTTACAGATTATCGACGTCTTTCCTTTCAGCATGGACGATCCTCTTCAGTTCCTTCGTAGCGGCAATGTCACCTTACATTCCTTGGTGTCATTCGCATGTGAAAGCATCGTCGATGTAAGTGTACTTCACTATCCGTCTTTTCATATTACATATACGATTCATTCCCAACATTCCTGAAATCCATCTGAAATCTATGATGAATTCTTGTGAAACATATGAGTGTATGGTTCCTCTTGATTTCATGTTATATTTTGAAAACTATTTGTAATAGCAATCATTCAGAAAAATTTCATGTGGCAGTTGTTTACTAGTTGCATGCTCAATGATATTATGCCTCCTCACCTATTCCTCCACGCAGAGACCGTTGAACCGTCACCATTGTTTAATAACTTTATTACAAGTTCATGCCCGAAGGCTAATTGCAGACAAACAAGTACTGTACATGCATATACATGGGAATCGAAATAGTTTTCTAGTCTACTGTGAAAGGTCTATGTTAACTAAGGTTGACTATGGTTGGGTTTGACTTCTTTTTTGAAGGCAGATTGTTTAATTGATGTTAGTGTTACGTATAAACAGCAGAATGATCATGCGGGTTTTTCAGGCTTCGCTGTTGTGGATCATCACTGAAAACGGCTCGACCATATATGAAAGCGTCATCAAGTTTTGGTCCAACGGTGAGGCTGTACCGGTTGACAGTTTGGATCTATACATTCCTGAAAAAACCATGCCATTTGGAGTTTTTCTTCTACAGGTACACTGAGTAGATGAGTTCAATGAAGTAGTTTGTTGGATGTCATTATAAAAAAAAGAGTAAAGCATTCAGCTGCAGTTGAGTTAATTGTAGATATATAGAAACGAAATTATGGAAACCCGAATGAAGACGTTTTCAATATTGTGGTATTCATAGAATGGTTTTGCAGAAGATGAGTTAGGATATACATATTTTAGTACAGTGGTGACCTCTCGATTATTTTTAGTTTTCTATTCGTCGTCAAACGCGTTTATGTATGCCATCATTGACATTGATGCATCGTCTAATCATCTTTCACAGCTTAGCGTTACTACGACTACGACAGCTGTACCGCACGTCATTGTTGGAGTGCTTCAGACCTGGCTTCAGTTTCGTCCCCTTCCGATCGTTGCTCTTTTAGGACAGGGTGTGCCGTATCGACATCTACACTCGATAACATCAACACATGGACCCAATGCATATTTTAGTGTTTATGCCTGGAAATCCTGGGATCAGGAAGGACTGATCCCTACCAGTGATTTCAGTTACAGTTTAACTTGTGAGCCTGTGAAACTGCCAGATCCAGGTAAGCCAGTTGTCTGCAGCTAGCTGTCTTTTCACCAACTTACCAACCAAGAAATGCTGGAAAAAAAAATTGAGAATAAAAGTTATGGCAGAAGCTTGTTTTTCTAATGGTTTCAATTGCACAGAATTCTCGGTAGCCACGCTGGCATTGTATTTTTGTGCATGAGCAACTACACAGTTTGGCACAGTGGCAATAGGTTCGGTTGAATTCATGAAGTGCAATGTTAAATGATGTTTTACTTAGTTTTGCGAATCGGGAATTTTGATTTTGAGTTCCACGGCCTCATACTTTCGCCAAATGATGTTAACTTTTTCGAGTGACGTTCGTATTTTAAATGTTTCTCATTGGATCTTGTTTGTGACCAGACAAATACGGCACCGACCATGCACAGATGCAGATTTTTGGGATGGGAAGAGGTGCAGCGTCGCTGATTTCTTATGTACAACAATTTCAATATAGTTCAGGTTCTCAGGGCCACAAGCCTACTGTGTTAGTGATGAGTTTAACCATATAAGAACAAGAGAGGGGTCAGAAAACAGCTGAAAAGGCTATAGATAACCGCCAGCCACCTGGCGAGAAGGTCTATGCGCATATACGCAGGAGGTACGGCAGAAAATCGGAAGTGTCAATATTGGGCCATGCAAAAATATCTGAGCTTTCGTGTCTGTGGCCGATAGATGATGGCAAGGAATGAAAACAAAAGGACTATTACGACTTTTTTCTTTAGAAAATAGCATATTGTGCACAATGCGAAAAGTTTTACTTAGGATGGACCTGTCCAACGCTGCACCCATTTCCAAACCGCAAGGAATCAACGAGTCCAAATAAAAAAGTACAACACCATGGTACTATGACATATTTTAGATAATAAAGGTTAATCCTGTATAGTCTTTTTTCCTCTTTATATGTCATACCTTCAGGCGGGATAACGTTCGATAATGGTAATCCGGACTGGTCTATATTTTTGACCGTATTGCCCTGGCTTCGAAGTCGTATGATTCAAACGCGCTTCGCGTGCACCTGTTGCGTTGCTGCCCAAAATTCGAATACCGGATTCAGAATTTGGAATAGATGTTGTGACAATTTTTGTGTTTGAGGGCAAAAAATTCTTTAATCTTCTGGCGGGGGGTGGGTATGACATAAATGAAATACTACGCGGTGTATTCTGCATCCCCCTCGGTCGCAGCCCTCCCGTCTTCGGCCGTCGGGCGATTCGACCCGCGGTCGGGCTGGAACCTTGGGCGAAACGGAATACACCGTGTTGTATTTTATATTCATTCCTGTGTCACATAATGTTGTTACTATCAAGACTTCATGATGTTGTTAGTATCAAGACTTCATATATAGACTTCCTAGATGCTACTTGTTGAAATCATTTTGGTTTCTAAGACGATCTGACACTTGTTATAGAAAGGCATAAAATCAGGTGTGACTTCTTTTAAGCCCTCTTCAGCACACCTTCAGCCTGCACCTCCCTTTATGGCCGTATATCGGAGTTTGATCCTGGCCATTTCCGTCTGCGTGGGTACAATGGGCGCATTCTAAACGCCACCTACGTCGTCACTTTTGAGGTCACCGCGGTCGGCCGTGAGCCTGCGTATGCCTCTATGTATGTCCACACTCCGGAAGTACTATGGATACAAAGGATTTTAAAAATCAGGTGAGTAATTACATTTCGAAGTGTTGTAAAAACCAGATCGGCTACCAAGTTTACGCTTATAAGTACATTGGTCTATAGTTTTGCCAACAAAGTTTAAGAAATGCTCAATTTTGCTATTGCTCTCGATAAGCATCGGTGTCATTGATACTAAGTATTCTTTTTTTCCTATCTTACAAGGCACAATACGCATATTTTGCTTTGAAGTAAAATATGATCAATGACATACACTAAATCTTGGAAATTGTGCCGGATTATATGATTAATTTCGGAATGGAAGGTAATTGTTTACAGGCAAGAAATCTTTTATAAAAAGATATGGTTGTTTCCATGCCACCGCAGATGTTACGAAAACTGCAACCCAGCAATATTCAACATACAGGAGATGTTACACCTTGAAGCACGATACGATAATAGACAAGAGTGGAGCTTGGTTGAGGCACCTGCAGAATTTACAGGTCTTGACTGGACTAACAACGTCACCGAACTGTCGGATAGAGTATTTAAAGTTCGAGGTGGTGTATTTCAGGTAGGTAAACTGGGGGCTTTTATCTCATAGTATCACAGATCATCATCTATCTATTTGCTAGCATTGTCTTGCTTTAAACTAATGAATGAAGGGGCTGTCATCAAATTCGCATGTACCGTTTGTTTTGCCATCTGTCGTGTTTATTTGAAGGAGAATGTGTAACTTGTTTGTGAACATAGCTTTGTCGCATCTTTGACGTCAGCTCGTCTATATTGGGTCAGTTTTGTTGAAGACATGAAAGGCGGTTCATCACGCGGCGTCGCTTGAATTGTCCTTAATGATGCGCAATTTTTCTTAGATGTTATCATTACACCTTAGGTTCGCGGATACTACACAGTCAGGGTTACCAGCTTTGAGAATCCCATCGATCCAGTGTTCTCTGAGTATAGATTCAGGGTTCCTAGTCCTCCGACTGTGAAATCTGGCCGATACACCATCTACGAACTTCCCCCGGATGTTTGCTACATCAGACCCACCGATGTAAATTCTACATCATATGTGAAGGTAAGATTCGGCTTCGAATTGAAAGCACACAACTTATATCCTTCCTGGTGCAGGGCGAACCAAGATGTAGTGGGAAGTAGAACCAGACTGCATTGCCCTAGGAAGGTAAAAACTTTAACTATGTTCAATTAATAGCTTTGGGAATTTGTTGTTCTTTCAGAGTTTCTGGACGAAAACAGGCCAGTTTACTATGAGATGAAGTACCGATTTGTACCAAATGGAGTGGACATCGCGTCATCTTATCCTCCGTCCAAGAGTGGTATCGAAATGGAGGTCTTTCGTGGTTGGGTAAGTACTAATAGAGAGTGAAAAAGGGTCATGTTCTTCATGAGAACAGCTTTTAAGCTTAAATTAAAATGTTCTGTCTTTCCCGTCAATGGTTAGGTTTCACGAAGTCCCATGATTGACCTGCCTGTGGGAAACATCACCATAGAGATCCGAGTATTTACATTTGATGGTCTGTATACTGACTGGGCTTCCCCGCCACTACAGGTCAGCAGAATCTGCTAAGGAGCAACAATTAGATATTGCAGAGGAAAACTTTTTTTTTTTCCATTCAGATACGTACATTGTGAATGGTTGGACATCTATAGTAATGAATATTTTGAAACGTTACCTCTATTTATCATGACCACAAAGGCGATCTTCCAGCAAAATGTAGATAAATCGTCTATCGCTTAAATAGATAAATCGTGTCCTCTTCAGGCACTTTCGCGCTCCTGTGCAAAATTGAAAGCTATACTGAGACATGATGTAACATCTTATTTCTGCAGATATTGCCTGCAACAACGGAAGGCGTGAGTGCATATGCGTCGATGTTCTTCGCCTATCCAACAGGACCATTCTTCTATCAACTTTCATTGGGGCAGAAGACAAACGCCTTTCTGACTTCTGTCGCTGTGGCTGCGAATATTGCCAACCTGGCAAACAACGGAGAGAATGTCATTGGGGTATTGATACTTTCGACTACGTTGAACTTGAGATATGCAGATCTAGCTATGTTGATAAAGAAAGTAGAAAATCTAATGGAATGTGAGTCGCCGACCACCAGTGTACATGCATTATCTTTATTCGATATTATATATCGTTTACAGCTTGTAGACCCGGTTATGGACGCGATGGAAAAAGTTGAGATAAATGATTTTGACATGGTCAAAGGAGTATCAACTACCATTTTGTTGCTCTCCGCCGTACCACATTACGTGTCAGCAACATCTCAGGTTGGTATTTTGCATTTATGCATCAAATATACGCTAAAGAATTGAAAGTGTGGACATAATAAGCTTGATACAATTGAAATGATTCTACTAAGTTTGGTATAATGTCAGCCTAACCTTTCCTTTTTGAACGTATTGGTATTTATGTGAACCTGGCATCTACAGTCAGTTTATCTATATTAACCCAGTTTGATGTTCTTGATGATTTGTATCCTTTTAAAAGGTACAGGGGGCATCAACTCTCAGAGTGGTCTTTGAGACGACAAGAACGCTGTCAGGAAACTGGCAAGGGAATAGCTCTGGGCTTACCGTGGATGACGTGGACAACGCCGTGGTGCTCATGTTTACTGGTACCGTCATTAAAAAAACATACACAGGAACCTTCCTGATTTGTTGTTCAAACATCATCATGTTTGTTACTCGTTTAAGCATTTATTATTATCGTTTAAGCAAAGGGGCTCTATATTTTTACAATGTCATTCTGTTTAATCTGAGTACCATACAGCCCTAAGTAACGAATTCGAAGATTCTAAAAAGCTAGAACAATGCATTTCATTGTATCTAACAAGTGCCCGTATTCTTCAGGATCAGCCAAGCTGCTCGAAGCTTCAGAAACTATGGCTCGATCCGAATTCAGTGATGGAAACAGCTACTCCAGCAATTTAGAAGCGGTATTTCAACTTACATTCTATTAAACATTTTAACGATGTTAGTTTGATAGATAATCATGGTCATTTCAAAAACCATGTTTCCAAGAGTGATATTTGACACTGCCCCAGTACCCGGTGCCTACTTTGCAATATTCAGCTTAGTGGAATGTGATAAACGACATTCTACCCCTAACCATTTGCATAATCAAAATTCATTCACCAACTAATCGTGCATTGCTTTCTAGAACAAGAGAAGTACAAGCATCCTCTTTGAGGCGCTGGACGTGCTTGATGACATCTATTTGAATCCGGTTAAGAAAGATGTCATGGGGAACAAAAACTTTACGCACTTGTCCATGCCTAAGGTATGAACAGATCATTGTACTAACCAGCAAAATCGCATATCTTTACTTTCCTAGGGTCGAATTGATGAAGTGAATTAAGCTTACAACTTTCTAAAGCACGAATTTTAATGTTTTTAAATGTGTTTTTTTAATATCAACTTAATTTTCAAAAATTGTTTCATAGTAGAAAGATTAACTAAACTTCGCCGTGAAAATTGCCGAGAACCCAAAATGGTATACAAAACACATCACACCTTGCCATTGTGACATTGTCACAGGTGCACCTTACCGTGCAGCCTGAGATTGCCGATGACTCCTCAGAGAAGCTGTATATAGCTCCTGGTGGGAGCGACTCACTCATCAGGGTTCACTCCTTCTCATCACTGATGGAAGCGGGGTGCCCGGAGGGACAGAATGTTGGAATACAGGTAGGCATATAAAGGCATATGTGGATCTTTTCAGGTGTTGGAGGAGCAAGACAGCCTTTTCAAAAGTTATCGATAGTCATAATAAATATACAATAACAAATCTTTGCTTCGAAACAACAAAGTGGTACATGTATGGCCATCTGATGAGCTTTCTTGACGTCATGATCGCATGCAATATGAATACGGTTCAATTCACATAGGTCAGGTGAAGACTTACTGAATCCTGTAAGCAAAAAACGTTACAAGTAGGCATTCTTGTCGAGAAAACACTACACTATAACGTAAAGTGCAAATATAGATACAAATTCTTAATTTCTTGACTGTAGTTCCTGGAATCCGACTTCAACCCGTTCGAGTACTCCAACAATTCCCGTAACATTCTGGCCGACGTCATGGGTCTTACTGTGAAATGTGGCAACACCACCCTTCCTGTGTCCGGTTTGACGGATCCCATCGACATTTTGTCGCGGAGAGAAGATCACAGCCTGAACGGGTCCATGTACACGTTTGCGGGGTCTGCAGCCTTAGGAAAAGTTCAGGTTTGTTAATTTATGTTGATATAAAAATAGCATTTACAACAATGTGTGTTGAATAACCGGTGAGGCCAAAGCTGATGAAATATATAAACAAATTGCAGGTGTTCCCGTTTTACGTCAAGAAGACATCATCCTCTCTGTCCTTCGTGGTAGACGTAAACACCACCCAGTTTCCACAACCAGTCACCTTGCTGCTCCGGAAAGGGGCGCCTCCAACCACCGCTGCATATAACTGGACCACCACCCTGCCACTTTCCGAAGACCGGTTGTTCTCCATACCATGGAACGACAACACCTCACTGAACTCCGACCCTTATCAGTGGATGCTGCCGACAGAAGACATCGATATCTCTCCTTTTGATGCGGGAAACATGTATTACATCGGTAATTTTCAAAACTTAATATCTATTTTCATCAATACTGATCGTACAAGTCAACTGATTCAAAGACAAAAAGGTAACGTTGGGATGGTTTGGCTAATGCAAAAAAAAAGCGATCGAATGCTTAACACTGGAAATAAAATAAATCACGACAATAACAGCCGTGACCTGAAAATGAGTTGATCTGGATTCTTGAATATCATTATATCTTCTAACACTAAACAGTATGTACCGTCACACATTTCTGTTCGCATTGCAGGGATAGAATTTGCTTTTACTGCCAACCAGGGCAGCAATGACAACGTTACTTTCACTTTATACGTTTTCGAGACCTCCTGCGTCTATTTTGCCGAAGGCGACAGACATCTGTGGCATAGTGAAGGTTGCCAAGTAAGTCAACTGTCGCTGCCAATTCGTCCTGTGCGTTTATGATAAAAATATTATGTTCAATTATGAAAGCTGTACTGTACTTTCAATGCTACTACTGTCTTATTGTGCACCATAATCAGTGAAATAGTTACTAATGAGTCTAACATTAAATGCAAAGAACATAATCCAAAACGATGTCACAAAACACCACTCCAAAGTCCATAACACACAACGGCCCTCTGTATGGCAAGCCAAGAAATGTACAAGGTGATTCATGGATATGCGTTGCTGCACTTGTATTCATTCATTACTAAACATCGCTTTCGGATATGGCATTATTGAATTTCACGTTTTGTATTGATATCTTAAATGTTCTAATGAACTACAGGTCGGTTTGCTGTCAAATCTGACGCATATCCACTGTCAGTGCGACCACCTGACCAAGTTCTCCGGTTTTGTGGCACCAAACCCCCTCAATATCCAGGAGGCACTGTCGGCCAATGTTCTGGAAAACCCGGCAGGTCTCATTCTGGTTCTTGTCGTGTTCTCGTCCTACTTACTAGGTGTACTCTGGGCAAGGAAAGCAGATAGGAAAGACCTGACTAAGGTACAAATATGTTCCATCATTCAAAGAACGTTTACATTGCAAATTCAACAGCCATTGCCGATTGATATTACATCTTTTGGTGACAATGCGATTGGGAAGATTTTCATTCCGATGGGGACTGTTTTTAGTAGTTCAGAATTCACATTTTCATGGATTTTTAATTAATATGTTATAGTAAGGAAGTCTTTTTAAAAAAAGAAATAATATCGCAAATTGGTTTTCATCGATATGTAATTTATGGAACACCTCTTGTCTTGTCAGGCTGGAGTGGGACTCATTCCTGGCCACAAGCTCAACCCTTGTCGGGACTGTCAGTATCTCATCACTGTTTACACCGGTTTCCGGGGCAACGCAGGAACAACTGCCGAGGTACGTTTTTTTCTAGCAGTGTTGGTCGCACTTCTTCTCATCTGTAGTCCGAACAAGTAGGATCTAAGTCATTCTAAGCATATAACGAAAGAATAGCAAAACGGGTGTTTGCATGGTCTCTACCATTTCTCTACGTAAGAAAAGAAAGGGGAGAGAGACATATAATTGGAAAGTTTCCCCTCCAGCCTTGACTTCTCCAAGGAAATGTAACAATTTCCCTGTGGAACTTTTGCCTAAAGTCAATTGTCATTTTTCTCAATTGCGCGATGCAGGTTTCCCTGATTCTCCACGGGTTTCATGGGGAAAGCCGTCCCATAACGCTGCGGGAACCAGGCCGGTTTCTGTTCGAGAAGGGGAGTGTGGACTCCTTCCTGGTATCAACAGATCAGCCGCTAGGTGGCCTGACTCATCTTCAGGTCATGCACAATAACGCAGGCTATAGTCCTTCCTGGTGATAAGAAGTTCTAGCACTCTTACAATTATTAAAATTAAGCCTGTTTTGCCTGCCCATTAACTTAACTCCCCATTTCATGAGACACCAAAATGAGCTATGCAATGTCAAAAGTTATATGTCCTTCTCATATTCCTCCGATACGCAAGTCCTGCATAAACAAAGGGACTTGGGTAAAGATGTTCTGCGGTTATTTTCATACAGGTTTCTCAGCCAAGTTGTTGTTGTCAACAAAGCAACAAACGTCACCACGTACTTCCTCTGTAACAGGTGAGCTAGCGCTATGGCTATGCCTTTGTCGACATGTCGTTTTCTGTATCGTTTGTTCTTTAAACGGCCGAAGAAGGTGGATCGATGTTGATGCTTTTGTTACATGTTGGTTACAATATGGTTGGCCATCGACAAGGAAGACGGTAAGATCGAGCGTGCCGTCCCCTCTGTGGGCCCGGACGAAATGACCAAATTCCGAAATATTTTTCTGGCAAAAAGTGCCAGGTAAGTATTTGATCTTTGTTCATTTCGGGTAGATGAAAATCTCTCAGTCATTCTACTTGATCATTAGATCATAAAAGATACCGTATATTCCACATTGGTCAAATGCCATGAGCCCAATGGAATATCAAATAAAATCTATCTCACCGAATGCAAGTAGAGAACAAGAAAGGTGCCCTTTGTAAGAATTAACCAGGAGCTCTAATTTTCATTTTACGTACATTCATACTGATTGTATCTATTTTACTAAACCTGATGCACGTGTATATTCTGCTGCATCCCATGCAATGTGTTCCATCCAGGGACATGAACGATGGTCACCTGTGGTTCTCTGTTGCTGGCCGCCCGGCACGGAGTCCCTTCACCCGTGTCCAGCGCCTGTCCTGCTGCCTGACGCTGCTCTACAGCACCATGATCACCAACATCATGTTCTTTGGCCGTGGGGACGACTTCGATCCTCCTGAGCCGCTCAGGATAGCTGGGCTGGAAATCAAGCCGCCGATTTCTCTCCCACAGGTAAAAACAACAGCACGACATACTGATACACTAGATCATGGCATTCAGCCAAAATATGTTTCTCTTTTGATTTGAACAACTTTGCTCTATTAGTAGTTTTATTTCTATTTAGTCATAGGTAGTCATCTAAACATACGCATTTTCTCATAGGGAATGGTAATTCAAAGAGCATCATTGAATTATTGTAGCAACTGTTCCTAGGTAATGTCTTTTGTTTTCTTCTTGTTAGTTCAATGATCGGGATACAAAGTGCGGCCATCATCATGCCAGTCAATCTGCTCATCGTCTTCTTGTTCCGTCAGTCAGATAAAAATGATCAGAAGGGTAAATCTAGAAATGCTAAGAAACTGCCATTAACAGAAGGTCAGGGAAGTACTAGAGAAGGTTTTCAACAAAATAAAAAGAATGCTAAGTACAGGCCAGGAAGCCATGAGTTGTATCTGAAAGATGGAAGCGCTCATAAGGACCGAACTTCCGGATGTGCCGTGGTTGACAACAAACTCCGAGTCGTACAGCTGGCATCAGAACGGAACGACCGTCCTCACAGCAGTGACTATGTTGAAGACGATTCTTCAGAACGAAAGTGCTCTTTGTCTCGGTGGGCTGCCTTCTTTGGTGAGCTACCTACCTTTGCAACAATAGTCATATCTATCAAGACCTTAGATTGGCTGATATTAGGTAAACATCGATTGACGCAGAATGTGATGGCCAGCAATGTATTACATTTCCAGGTTGGTGTCTTGTGTGCAGCGGGAGTTTCGTGGCCGCCTAATCACGGTACTTTACACGTTAAGCTTTGGACGGCAGAAAGCTGAGGCCTGGGTCTTCACCTTCGTGACATCATTTTTCACCGACCTGTTTCTTGTGCAACCCATCAAGTTGATTATGGTGGCACTTCTGTTTGCACTTCTTGCAAAGGTATGTTTTCTGAGAGAGAACTCTCTGAAATAAAACATTTTTGAAACAACAAAATGTATAGGTAGGAAATATTGCTGAAAAGCAGGCAGATTTTCATATCCACCTTCTCTGTATTACCAAAACCCCAGAAACCAGTGGAAGATGAGGAACCTCCCCCATCCTCACCAGCAGATGACGAGGAATACATAAACAGCGGTGTAAAGGTAACCTCGTCATTAGCCTCCAAATGTACTGGCCAGAAAGTCACTTAGATTTGTCGGTTGATGTGGTTTAGAATCGCCTTGATTGTAAATTAAATTCCGTGTCTACTAGTATTAATTTGCTGAAGCTTTCCGAAAATGTCGTCATAAACGCCAGCAAATTGTCTATTTCTGTGAATTGATGTTAGTTTAAGAAAAATTCTTACACATACTAGGAGGATGAAAGGACTTCCCAAAAGAGTTTGGGTACAGCAACTGGTTGGCTGCGATACGTTGGTGGAGGAAGAACCAGTCATCGTCGATATGTAAGTAGTCTTTGTTTCTTTTGAACTATGATTATATAGTTATAATGAAAATTTACTTGAAATTGTGATCAAAGTTAGCCAGTGCATCACACTAGCTGATGTTGAACTGTCACACAAAGTGCGTCATTCCTTCATTCACCTTGTAGTCTGTCGACACCCAAACTTCATCAGCACCTCCAGACCCGTCCATGCTGGCAGAACAAAGAGCCAAGAGTGAAGAGAAACGCAGACGACGGAACGCAGTGATGGAAGTTGTCGGCGTAGGTTTGTTCGTTGCGGTCATCATGCTGACAGCGTATGGAGAGAGAAGTCCTATCGCGTTCTACATGACACAGAACGTGCAAGGACTGGCCCAGGGGGCCACAGGCGTAAGTCGTGCAAATGTATTTCTACTGTAAAATAAACGAATTATCGGAATTACAAGCACAAGGAAAATAGCATCCATAACTTGTTTTGTTTTTAGGTCAAAGACATCTCGTCATTCTGGACATGGATCACAGACGGTTTGGTTCCGGCCACCCACACTGCACTGCGGTTCAACAGAAGAGCCAGCCCCGCTGAGCTGGTGTTGGACGATATGTTGACTCATCCGGTGGGTGCAGTAAGGCTGAGACAAGTCCGACTCAAACCAGGTCTGCTATGTTTTTTTGTGTATGTGTGATGTTTCGCTTTGTTTAGACACCCCATCCCATTTATTCCTGGCACCATAAACGCCATAAGTATTATGCCAAAGCCGATTTACAAGAAATCTAAAGACAAACTATCCCCACTTGAACTAACTCAGGAGAGCTCTGTGAGGTACCAGAGAAAATGAGAACGTTTACATCACGCTGTCAGGCAGATTTCACATTCCTCCTGGCTGACTCAGAGAATTACACCAAGGTAAGCTGTATTCTGCACAATACATGGCACGTGTGTTATCAATGATTAACGTCTTTATCTACTAGGTGCATAAATGGGAAAATTATGTGAATTTTCGGCAAAATTTGAAGAAAATGTGATAAAATGTGATATAATGTTGAAAATTTTGAGGTCCAACAGCATTACATTTTTTCACATAAGTTGACAGATGATTACATAAAATAACATTCAGGTCACATTTCTGAAGAGCGACACTAAAATGTGAAAAAATGTTATTATTTTGCGTCACATTATTTCACATTCACCCTAAAAGATCTAGAAAAATCACATTTTCAAATGTAAAAATATGTTATCTGTATGTGAAGTTGGCTGTTAACCCATAATGTCAAGTTATGTGACTACCAGTGCATTTTTCCGCCACCTTTATTTATGTGATATTATGTGAAACGTGCTCTCGGTGAAAATGTAAAATAATATTATATCAAATCACATTTTATAAAATGTGACTTCATGTGGAAGTTATGTGAAATGCGGTCTGCTGCAAAATGTTAAAAGATGTGAAAACAGCTAGCAAGACGAGAAATGTGAAATTCATGTGATGTTAAAAAAAAGCGAAATGTGAAAAAATGTGATATGCGAATCACATTAATTTCACATTTTTTACATGTGAAATTAATGTGAATTGCCTTACACAAGATTTGAAGACATTTGAATTAACAGGATATGTAAAAGGTAAGTGTTGTGATTTTTTTCCCGACGTTTATATATGACGTCTATACGGTATTTAACTACACATCCCCGATACCACACCCCCCCCACGTTTACACGTGTAGTCTTTTCTTTCAAAGTACATGTATAGTACTTCATCATCATTAAACGGTGACATTTGTAAGCGAGCTAGAATGTAGCTTTTTTTTCTCCACGTCACTTTTCTTCGTCGATTAAGGTAAACATTTAAGAGATATGCTCGCAAAATATGCGTTGCAAACGATATAACGAACGCTTTGCGCTGTGACTTGACTATCATTCACTAGTAGCATTCAGACAACAATTGACAGGAGGTGTGAAAAACTCCTCATCTCCCCACGCGTGCCACTGTTTAGTTGTTGATTAACTACTTTACAAGTAAAAGCACCTAATGTCACGCCCCATTCACACTTTGACAGCAACGCCCAGCCCCTCGCCTTCATGTCCCACCATAGATTTTAAGAGAGTCAAGAAGTTCCTGATCATTTTGAAACTCCTCGGCCAAATTTGTAAAGACAGTCTGTGTAAAAGATTCAATGTAAGCATAATGGCCGACATCAAGTAGATGACTAAGATGTTTCAAACTCTCACAGTTGTTTGGAGAACCTAATTAATGAGTAACCAAGTCAATCTTTGCATCTTATATTTTATTTATAATACGTTCGGTTTCTAAAGCAAACATGATTACGATCTACAAATGCAAGCATCGCACTAGCGTATGTTCCCAATTTGCAAGTTCACAATAGATACTCTTTGTTGGACGCTGACATTCAAAGCTCCTGCCATCAAAATAGAGAAATTGGTTATTTGCTTGAAAGGCTAACGCATGTTTTGTAAATCCTTGCCGCGCTCCTTGTACATATGCAGCTTTATTGTAATGGGCTCATACAAAGCCGACTCTTTGATATTCATATAAAACTCCTTTTTTTGCGAAGGTGTGAAATGGTAGAATTTCACACATGCTGGACCTTTCACAGATAAAACTCCCATGTGCCGAAGCAGGGATAAAGTGAGACTGTTTCAATAAAGACACATACAGAATTTACATTGCGTTTTTTTATATATTCGCTTAAAATCCCCATATCGGCCTTCCCTGGTATTTGGACTGTCTTAATCACTACCGATTTCCCCTGAATTAGCGACAAATTAGTCACCGCCACTTTTAATGCTACTTAAACCTTGATCGAAAAGAAAAGAAAAGCTATAAATTTCACACACGTCATGACAAACATTTATTACGTAGTCTTTTATTGGAAAATCATTGGTTCCGTGTTGTTTTCTTCACCAGAGAACCTTCTATACCCCTAAAATGCATGTTGTAATACATAACAAGAAGTATAACATCCTAGTAATTCATTTTGAGTAACGGGTGTTTTGTGGAGCATTCGAGAAGAACTTCTAAATAGAAAGTTACGTCGATGGTTCCGTGTTGTTTTCTGGTGTTAAAAACACTGTAGGAAGTTAAAAAGACTTGTTGTAACGTCACAAGATACATAGAATTCTAGTATAAGATCATAGGCTACGGGCCACTTGTACAGCGTTTGGAAAATTGTATCCGGGCAGAAATATATAGAGCGCGGATTTCGTACACGTCAAATAAATCGTGTGTTGGGAAGTCTTGGATTAGAAAATTTGTAGTTCCGTGTTGTTTTCTAGACCGTCGAACCTTTGTCACCCCTGAAATGCATGTTGTAATACGTCAAGATATACAGTATCCTAGTAATTTAATTTGAGTAACGGGTGTTTTGTGGAGGATTCGAGAGAAAAACTTGTAGATAGAAAGTTACACAGCGCGCGTGGTTTAAAGAGTTTGAATGCGCTCACGGACACGTAGACTATTGTAAATCGTCTCGTCTTGAAAAGGTGATGGTTTCGTGTTGTTTTCTAATTTAAGAAGCACTGTAGGAAGTTAAAAAGACTTGTTGTAACGTCACAAGACACATAGAATTCTAGTATAAGATCATAGGCTACGGGCCACTCGTACAGCGTTTGGAAAATTGCATCCGGGCAGAAATCAATAGAGCGCGGATTTCATACACGTCAAATAAAACGTGTGTTGGGTACCCGGTAGTCTTAGATGAGAAAATTAATAGTTTCGTGTTGTTTTCTTGACCGTCGAACCTTTGTCACCCCTAAAATGCACGTTGTAATACGTCAAGATATACAGCATCCTAGTAATTCAATTTAAATGATGGGTGCTTTGTGGAGGATTCGAGAGAAAAACTTCTAATTAGAAAGTTACACAGCGCGCGCGCGGTTTACAGAGTTTGAATGCGCTCACGGACACGTACACTATTGTATTATCTCGTATCGAAAGGTTGATGGTTCCGTGTTGTTTTCTTGTGTTTTGAACACCTATGAAGTTAAAACGACTTGTTGTAACGTCACAAGATAGCTAGAATTCTAGTATAAGATCATAGGCAACGGGCCAGTTGTAGAGCATTTGGAAAATTGGATCCGGGCAGAAATATATGCAGCGAGGATTTCGTACACGTCAAATAAAACGTGTGTTGGGCAGCCTTTGATGAGAAAATTAGTACTTCCGTGTTGTTTTCTAGACCGTCGAACCTTTGACGCCCCTAAAATGCATGTTGTAATACGTCAAGGCATACAGCATCCTAGTAATCTATTTTGAGTATGGGTTCTTTGTGGAGGATTCGAGAGAAAAACGTCTAAATAGAAAGTTACACAGCGCGCGTGGTTTAAAGAGTTTGAATGCGCTCACGGATACACTATTGTAAATCGTCTCGTATTGAAAAGTTGATGGTTCCGTGTTGTTTTCTGGTGTTAAGAACACTAAAGGAAATTGAAAAGACTTGTTGTAAAGTCACAAGATATCCAGGATTCTAGTATATGATCATAGGCTACGGGCCACTTGTACAGCGTTTGGAAAATCGGATCTGGCAGTCTTGAATTAGAAAATTTGTAGTTTCGTGTTGTTTTCTAGACCTTCGAACCTTTGACACCCCTTAAATGCATGTTGTAATACGTCAAGGCATACAGCATCCTAGTAATTCAATTTGAGTAACGGGTTCTTTGTGGAGGATTCGAGAGAAAAACGTCTAAATAGAAAGTTACACAGCGCGCGCGGTTTAAAGAGTTTGAATGCGCTCACGGACACGTAGACTATTGTAAATCGTCTCGTCTGGAAAAGGTGATGGTTTCGTGTTGTTTTCTGGTGTAAGAAGCACTGTAGGAAGTTAAAAAGACTTGTTGTAACGTCACAAGACACATAGAATTCTAGTATAAGATCATAGGCTACGGGCCACTTGTACAGCGTTTGGAAAATTGCATCCGGGCAGAAATCAATAGAGCGCGGATTTCATACACGTCAAATAAAACGTATGTTGGGTACCCGGTAGTCTTGGATTAGAAAATTAATAGTTTCGTGTTGTTTTCTTGACCGTTGAACCTTTGACACCCCTAAAATGCACGTTGTAATACGTCGAGGCATACAGCATCCTAGGATTTCAATTTGAGTGATGGGTGTTTTGTGGAGGATTCGAGAGAAAAACTTCTAAATAGAAAGTTACACAGCGCGCGCGGTTTACAGAGTTTGAATGCGCTCACGGACACGTAGACTATTGTAAATCGTCTCGTCTTGAAAAGTTGATGGTTTCGTGTTGTTTTCTGGTGTTTCGAACACCGTAGGAAATTAAAAAGACTTGTTGTAACGTCACAAGATAGCTAGAATTCTAGTATAAGATCATAGGCTACGGACCACTTGTACAGCGTTTGGAAAATTGGATCCGGGCAGAAATATATGCAGCGAGGATTTCGTACACGTCAAATAAAACGTGTGTTGGGCAGTCTTTGATGAGAAAATTAGTACTTCCGTGTTGTTTTCTTGACCGTCGAACCTTTGACACCCCTAAAATGCACGTTGTAATACGTCAAGGCATACAGCATCCTAGTAATCTAATTTGAGCAACGGGTTCTTTGTGGAGGATTCGAGAGAAAAACGTCTAAATAGAAAGTTACACAGCGCGCGCGGTTTAAAGAGTTTGAATGCGCTCACGGACACACTATTGTAAATCATCTCGTATTGAAAAGTTGATGGTTCCGTGTTGTTTTCTGGTGTTAGGAACATTGTAGAAAGAGAGAAGGATATGTTGTAAAGTCACAAGATATCTAGGATTTCAGTATGAGGTCGTAGGCTGCTGTTGACTTGTAGAGCGTTAGACCATTTTCATTCGGGAAGATATATACGCAGCTCGGATTTCGTACACGTCATGAAAAAAAACATCCGTCTGGCAATCTTGAATTAGAAAATTAATAGTTCCGTGTTGTTTTCTAAACCTAAGACTCTTCGCCCCACCTGAAAATGCATGTTATAATATGACAAGATATACAGCATACTAGTAATACATTTTGAGCAATGGGTGTTATGTGGAGGGTTTGAAAAATACTTCAAAATAGAAAGCACAAATACACGCCCTGATAGACCTTTACTAAATCGTCTCGTATTGAAAAGTTGGTGGTTCCGTGTTTCTTTTTTAAAGTTAAGGGCACTGTAAGAAGTTGGATAGAGGTGTTAAACATTAGAACATACGTTGGATTCTAGTATGATTCCTCGGGCTTGTTGCATTTTAGATCCCAAGTCAAGGGACCATTAATCTGGAATCCGGTCTACCGTGTATTGGCCGGGATCTCTTCGGGACAGAAGGGTTTACCGCCCCCGGGGTAATATTTGGCACCCGATAGTAGTTTTATGTGGTAGGTGTTAATTTGTTCCCCGTTTATCGTTGCGATCGATTACATTTTCACCATGTGATACATCCACCTGTTGCTAAAGATAACCTGTACCGTAGCGGCAGAAAGCTCAGTCTTCCCGCAAGAAAGCTTGGCCGAACATAGCCCGGCCTATAGCTATAATGACAACCCTCCAGACTGGCTGCCGGGTTAGGAATTTCGAAGTCATACAGCAGCGGAAATGTTTACAGCATCCACCCGTGAGATCACTTAACACATACTTGATAATGATATTATAATGTAAATATTACCAGAGATTACTTCTGATAGCATTTACAAGATCGAACGTCGGTAGATGCTGGAGACGAAAAGTTTAAAAGGGTGCTGCATTAGTTCCTGATGCTTGCGAATGATTGATTGATTGCATTAATATCTATTTATTATTGAAAAATATATAGATGATTACTACATCAACATAGCATTTACTGTTAAACTTGAAAATAAAAGCTGTTACCTGTTGGACATTTTTTTAAAAAAATCACATAATCAGCTAGGACACCGGCAAATGTGAAATTATGTGAAACATTATCACATAAAATCACATTCTCAGGATTCTGTGAAAAAATGTGATTTGAATTTCACATAATTTCACATTTGACTCTATGCAGTTTGCGGAAGAAAACCTCTTCACATTTCTTCACATTTTCTCACATTTTAGATTCACATTTTTTTTGGTCACGTTTTAGGGTTGTGCGATTTCACATAAACGATTCACATTTTTCAAAGGGTCACATTGTTTCACATATGATAACATTTCGCGATTCACATTTTGAAAAAAAATCACATTTTGGGTTTCACATATTTAGAAGCGGATTCACATTATGTCACATTCTCTTGGAATTTTGCAGCAAATTCACATAATTTTCACATTAATGCACCTAGTAGTGAATTAATTAGTGGTCGAATAAATATATGCACAGGGTTTTCAACTCCCTGGCCATTTGAAACGTGAGCGCATGTTGATAATTCATTAGTTGGACTAAACGACATTAGCAGCATGAGTAGACCGTTATTTCTAAGCAGAATGGTGATTAAACCAAAAGCAAATAGAATTCTTTCACGTCTAGTTATATTTCACGCTGCATAATTTGCTATCTTATAAATGTAGGCATGGGTTCCCATCAACGACACCATGCAGGACATGAACATCTACAGGAATACGTCAACTCCGTCGTCATATCCGGTCACCAGTGACATTGTCGCCTCAGGGATGGGTCATCCTTGGAATTACACATTTGCATCCCTGTCCAATGGTATGCTGCTCATTTTAACCAGATTTCTCGTACGCTGGCTTTGAAGCTCCTTTCAGTGCAATGTGATGATCTAAACAAGAGTCTGAAAAGTACACAAAGTCCAACAAAAAAAACTAGGTACAAAGGATTATATTGTTGTCTGTTTGAATGTGATTTATAGTATGTGACATCTGCATGCATTTTACGTAATAAAATGAGGCCGTTCCGGTCTGAGCTATGCACTTTCTCAGACCAGATATCAAATGCTTAAAAATCCCAGTTTAAGGGATTTTAGTATAATGATATTATCTACTGTGCATTAGATTTTCCGTACTTCGGAGAACATGGCACGTATCTAAGCGGTGGTTACCAAACAACCTTGGGGACCACCAGTGAAGCAAGTCTGACTACGGCTACCTACCTTCAACACCATCAATGGCTGGACCAACAGACCCGTGCAGTCTTTGTGGAGTTGATTCTCTACAATCCACACGCAAACCTGTTTTCCGTTGTTACTGTGGTGGTAGAGTTTACTACTTCAGGAGCTGCTGACACAAGTTCGGAGGTTGTAACCTTGAGACTGGTTCAACATGGGGCCATCTTGCTTCTCACACTTCGAGTGACATTGGCGCTGTTTCTTCTGTTTTTCCTGCTTAGAGAAGGTACGAATCAACACAAATCCGCATATATGCATATTCAGATTGATGGGTTTAAACAATATCATTCAAGCTAAGTGTGCTTTTAAATTCCCCGAGCACACCTTAACAATGTAGTAACACCTCATATATTTTCGCCACCAGGTAAGATTCTATTGTCACGGCCAGTTGAGTATCTGAGCGAGTTCTGGAGCTGGGTGGAAGTTTTGATAATCACCATTGGCTTCTCCACCTTGGGCGTCTACTTTAAAGCGCAAGGCATCATTGACGAGGTGACAGAGAAACGGCAATCAGGCAGCACTCCTTTCGAAGAGTACAAAAGTGCAGCCGGCTGGTTCCAGGTCTACACCTACCTACTTGGGATTCTCATCTGCTGTACTACACTCAAGTTCATCCACCTACTGCGGTTCAACTCACATGTCCAAGCCCTGTCTGTGACGATGAAGAAATCAGCCAAGCCCATTCTACAGTTCCTCTTCGTGGCCAGCATCTTCATGATGGCGTACACTCAAGCGGGGAACCTTGTCTTTGGTGTGAAACTCCAGGGTTATAAGAACATCCAGACCAGCCTACAGAGTCTCTGCATGATGATGTTGGGAAGTTTTGACTTTCATGAACTGTCAGGAGCTAAGAGCGTTTTAGGTCCTCTGATGTTCTTTTCGTACCAGGCTATGATGCAGTTTATCCTGCTGAGTATGTTTATGACCATCATCATGGATGTGTATGCAGAAGAGCAACAACCTTCCACTGAGGAAGGTCTACAATTAAGTAAATTTGTGAAAGAAACCTCGATAGAGATTGTAGATAAACTGAAGGTCGCATTGAAGACCAAGCGCCGAGACGCGAAGCAAAATGAAGACAATGTGATAGAACCCGACAATGCAAGCAGGTTTGATGGTCTTATAGACGAATTTGGTAAGATGTGGTGAATGAATTGAAGATTCGATTCCGGTAAATCTTAGGTTTATAAGTGCTAACAATTATACAATTATGATTGACATATGCTGCGAATGCTACTCGATTTTACGTCTTTATATCATAAAACGAAATAGTTTCGTTATTTTGGTCTTAAAGATCTTGTCCTGTATAAAGTTGATAATAAAACTAGATTGAGGTGAATAGGCAAAACAAAACTCACCACCATTTAAGAACATATTTACTACACAATACCTTAATGAATGAATGCCATGTTTGCTTGTGAAATATAGGTAGCTTTGTGTCTGTTTACGTAAATTACGACACCATGCTTACTAAACTAATATGCTTTTACATCATTCTGATTGATACAATGTAGCCAAGGCTGTGAATGCTTCATACAATAATTATGATAGGGTGTACAACAACAGCAGATTTTTGTCGTGTTGTGATCTTAGAATGTTGATAAACTTGACCGAATGAGTAGTAGCAGTTTTTATGACTAACATTGAAGATCATATTTCACCACTTATCTTATTATATATCATGTAGAATAAAATTTTGGAGGCTGTTTACGGCACCATGTCTTCATTAGATAATACAGTGCTAAGCTTTCTTCCAACACTCATGTATTCACGGATCAAGCTGTCTCCTTCTTGAGGATCAATAAACCGAACTGCATTTTTCGGCATGCGCGCCCGTGTATATGGTGACTTTCAAAATTACATGTACCAGGCAAATTCAACTTGAACCTCATGCATTTTTTATTTATCTTCATTGTAGCATTTCTCTACAGAAACTTTGATACCTCTGAAACTCTTGCGGGGGATTAGCGATTTTTCCCCTAATTTCCAGAAGTAACGAGTGATGTCATCCTAACTTCTGTCACTAGCTAGAGTAGAGTGGCAGGTGGCAGAAGTTGGCAGAAGTTAGGAGTGACGTCATCCTAACTTAATTTGTTTGCTTTTCTTTAAGGTTCCGGTTCGGAATTGCTTTGACCGGTTTTCTTGGTAGTTTTGGCTCCCGATTTTTCGGCTATCGCTATAGCAGTGCGTTATCTTTTATATTTCCTGAAAGACCCGATCTTCGTAGCTTTTTACGGTTTCCGAGTTTTGGTCGTCCGCGGGTACTTCCTGGTATTAGTGCGCGATGACGGTAACGCGGCTTTGTCGCCTGATTACCCGAATCGTGCGTTAACGTTCTATGTGCGTTTTGCTTGGTTTCGCACCATCGGGGATTGCGGAAGACGTATCCTCACGATTTTTTTCATTTTCCTAATTGCACAGACAGAATGATGACCTTTATTCCCATATCAGTCATTATCCTAGGAAAATGTTTGGAAAATGTTTATTTTCCTTCCAGCGGCCTTGGAAGAATGCCCTGAAAATAGCAGTTTTGGGGATGAAAATTGCTTTTAGTGACGGTTTTCACTAAAAATGACGTTTCCACAGAAAATATCAAAATCGTCTGTCGTTCGAAGACAAGTCACCCCTATCCATCGGAAACATTGAATCGGCTGAAAAAGGATGTTTGGAAAAGCGCTATTGCCTTTCTGGGAACGAGTCAGGTCGGCCCCGAAAGGTAAAAAACAACTCCGAACCGAGACCTTAATGATTTCAGTGCTATCGTTTTAACATATTGATTTTTTCTGAATGTATTCCTATGTTTAATCATTATTTCATGTTATGACCTTTATTTTATCATCTGTACCCCTATGGGCTCTCTTGGAAATCAGCCTTTTTGGCTGAAGAGACTACCCATACGTTTCAAGATGAATAAATAAATAAATAAACTTCTGCCACTAGCCTGGATAGGGTGGCAGGTGGCCCAAGTTGGCAGAAGTTTCTCAGAAGTTAGGTAACGTCACCCACGGGAGAACAGTTATGGAGTAAACTTCGCTAACTTTATTTTTTAGAAATGACAGGATGGCTTACGGAAAATCCCGATGTGCGGCCTGATGCCCTGTATGGTGTTCGGGAACCGGTGCGCTCGCCCTCTGACGTCGCACCCGGTTCGCGAACGCCATTGTCGGGCTAGAGCCGGCTGATCTATTCGCGTCGACGGGCATTTCCGCTCTTAGACCAAGGACTTCAAGGACTTCAATCACGGAAAGAGAAGGATTAAAAAGCAGACTGGGGCGCAGGTTTCCGTGCGTGCGCCCACCAATCTCTAATACGCTGCTACTACGTGGCTCACCAGGTACTTTGCTGGGCTGTGTTGTGTGCGCAACTTCGTTTGCCCTGATTTGTATGCGGCTGGCCCGGCTACTCGCTCGGCAAGGCTTTTTACGTGTAAGCAGCCTGCGTTGGTTGGCGGTGTGGCGTAGCCGTCCCCACGAGGCTTACAAAGTAATGCGAGCCCATTGGTCAGCCAAATTGATGAGATTAGCAGGGCAGGGCAGGGCAGAAGCCGTGTCAGGGTCGGCGCCTGATGACCCAAATTAGTGCCTGATGACCCAAATTAGTGCCTGGTGACCCAAATCAATGCCGAAAGATCCAAATCAGTGCCTGATGACCCACGTTTTGTAACGTATGAGAGAGATGGGTGGGCGCACGCATGGAATCCTTCCTCCTGGCGGATTTTCGGCTTTCTTGCTTTCTTCAAAAAATATTTCTTTTTTGCTAGCTTTATTTCTTTCTCCGTTTTCACCCCATACAGACAGCGTTTACAGTAACTATGGGATAACGGTGTGCACCGTTAGTCAGTAGTAACTGGGCTGAGATGTCCTCCTTTCCTCCGGAGATGACAGCGTTAGTCGATAAAGTCGGGCCAGGAGTAACGGCGGATCGTATGGTGGCGGGCTAGTGGAGGCACGATGCATGTCGGGAATGACGGGAATGACCCCAGCTAGAGAAGTGACCTCAAGATGGCCGCTCTCGGATCGCAGCCCAGTCCTCGGCGCTTTGAGGAGCTAGCGTACTGGAACAAACGCCTGGATCTACCCTTCCAAACATATTCATTTCACTTAACCCCAACTGCAGGTAAGTTAGGTCTTACTCCAGGTTCCACTTAACCCGTTGATGACAATTACGCATGGAACTATCCTTCCAAACCAAGGAGGTTTATTTATCTATAGGTTCAGCATGCATGTACGTACAGTACATGCCAGGGTTACCCAACTAGCCGGAGACTATTACTATGGGTTAACCATTACTATGTTGGTTATTATATCCTGGCATTCATCCCTGTCTTAGCAAGCAAGGAGGTTACTTCAGATTTTAATAATCTTGATCTTATAATTAGCCTCCATCGTAGACTTCCTGGAATGTCAGCATATACATTTGATATATTTGGGGTGATGTAACGTGATTTCTTTATGCCGGCTTAGGGTGTTTCACCGCCAAGGGACTTATGTTGCCTTAAAGTTAAAGTGGGCATTAGTATGGACCTTTGGCCCATGTAAGAAATCGTGTACCCCCCCCCCCCCCGAAAAAAATACTAGAAGTATACGCCGCTGTTGCATGAGCACTTTCAGAGGCTACCCTGCCTTACCTAATCTCCCAGCAGATCTATCAGTGGCAAGGCAGTATAAACAGGGACAACCAGTATCCCATTAGCTGCAACCAGTTTCAAAAATGCAAATACAGTAGATGCCACTTAATTGTGCAACAGATTAAAGCACACTACATTAAATTGCACCGAATCCCAAACTGGGTCCCATTCTCTCTATTGTTAGTGACTCCGCATATCTGCGCGGCGCATTGTCACTTATGCCGGATAACTGCACCAATTTTTGTGTGCTTACAAGTTCATACAGCACACTGAGGTTTATAAACTATCATATAGCTAGATTTTGTTGACCAATCAGAAGGCTCCATCTGCAGGTCTGTAATCTTCATTTCTGTGGCTTTGTAAACTTCTTACGGACCCGCGGGCCTTTAAACTTTGTACGGACCTGCGGGTCTTTAAACTTTGTACGGACCCACAGGTCTTTAAACTTGGTACGAACCCGCCAAATGGAACACATGTTCCATTTGACCGGGTTACCAGAGGTCACGTTGCAGGAACACACGAGCAAAACGTCCATTATTGCATGAGGAGGGGGTGAAATATGCTGTATTTCTTCGGTAGCAAACATCAGCCTTTCTAGTTACAGGTTTGGGTAGCAAAACCTTTGCTGGTTTTGTCGGCATGTGTGGTGGCCGCCATCTTGATTTTGTGACGTGGCAGGGTAGCCATACCATTTCATTGGAAGGGGTCATTTTTTTGGGCCGCTAGCGTTCTCTCTATTTTTGATATAACAAATTGGCACACAGCTATCACACAGTCAACTCAAATAAAAGAAAGAAAAAAAACAATTCATATTTATAACTAGAAAGGCAACATTTGCACGAGCAAATACATCATGTATCGCAGATTTCCCTCCCCATGCAAAAAGCGACTGTTCTAATGCAAAAATGGAGCATTCCAAAATAACATTTAACTATTATAAAGTAAGAACATATCAACGTCATCCAGGCTAACGTTTGTTGTATGTCTGCAATGTTGGTATTTGAATAAAGAATTGAATTGAAGACCAGTCAGATCTCTCCAGTCTGAAACCCTATGCATGGATGGGCTCTTCCAGGCACCCACATTCATACTGGACCATTCAAAAAACAAACTGGACCTTTTTAATAATCAACCAAGCTCAAAATTGAATTTTTGAAAATGTCCCCCTCATACAAGAATGGACTCTTCCAGCGGTGTATGGACCAACACATACCATGCAATTTCAGAACTAGAATCCTGCTGAAGATCTAGATTTCTTCTGTGGAAGAACTTCCGCAATCCGAGAGTCCAGACAATTTTTTATTACGCAACCAACAGTACTTCGGAAGCAACTGAGGTTTTGCAAAAATTTCACGAATTTCTGCTAAACCTACTCAAGATCTCTGATGCATGTTTCGTGATCATGACCGGTACTGTAACACAGACACTTTCCACCATTAAGAACATGTTACTTAAGAAAGGATTCACAACCATTTTTTCCCTTTTTTTCATATATATAGGACTGAATTAGATAATTGTATTGTATAAGGATGGCCCACCATCCTGGATTATTGTTCATTGAAAGACCCCCCCCCCCCTCCAGACTCCAATGGTTCAAACCACTATGATTCAGAACTTACAGCCATACCATCTTGTCTTTACCCACTCTGCCCTACTGTGCAGAGACTATTTCATTGTTAGGAATCAACAAAAGAAAAAACTTCGAAACAATCAACTGCCAACATACAGGGCTCCTTGTTTTGCCCTCTTCATATATTCGTTGTAAGGGATTATATATTGCATTTGTCATTTTGCATGGTGGGCAGGTGTCCAGCAGCTCTGTGTATGAGGGAGCTTCAGGCATAAGCTTCAAGCGCCAAACGTCTGCATGTAAAGCTTAAGGAAATGACCCAACACACTTATCGAGAAGAGTGGGGGTGACCCGGTGTGATTGTCCAAAAACGATAGCTGTAGCAAAGCCACATTGCAATGCCACTAGCTGCTTGAAAAAGCATCATGCTTTACCCAATATGCATTATTAGTAGTGAGGAGATTTTATAAACATGCTGTGTTCTGTTATAGGACTATTCAAACACGTGACAGCATTTCGGAAAAAGTGGCTACCCCAGGGCTTAGCTAGTGGGGTGGGCGCCTACCCTTTCTAGGCTTTAAGGCTATGCATGGGGGTTTGGCCTCTTATGGAATTTACCTTGAGGAGAAACTGGGTCAAGCCTCGGGTAGGCTGGAGTAAGGAGGTTAGATATTTAACCTCCTTGGCTGGAAGGAAGGCAACTGCTGGGGGGGATGGGGTAAGGAGATTACTAAGTATAGTGCTTGATCTAAAGCTGTGTACCGGTACACTGTATGGATACAGTACCGGTTACAATCAATTAGGGTACAGGTCCAAAATACCTGAACCCTGGTGGACCAGTACTGGACAGGTACTAATCAGGTCAAGCCTGACTCAGGGGATGGCCACTTTGACAGATGAAATTACTATGAAATTACTCTGGCAGTGCACTAAACTAAAGCCACATCTACATAATATACTCCAGCACATAAAACACATTTGCAAGGCTGGAGTCAAGTTTTCATCTCTGTTTTTGTAAAAAATAGTACCTAGCACAGATGAATATTATGTTGTTACCAGTTCAAACATGCTTTTGTTCTTATTGAAAATCTACCATTTTCCGAACAAGTAGTTTAGGTACAGGTTCAGGTGTGGACCTGTACCTAATATAAACCCGTGTACCCGTACCTGTACCTAAAATAGGTACACAGCTAAAGCTTGGTCGCAGCAATATGAAGAACTCCACCAATACTACTAAGTGGTAGAAAAGCCACCAATTTTGGATTCTTTATAAACAAAATTCTAAGTCAATGGAATGGAATGGAATGGAATGGGAGGGGAGGGGAGGGGAGGGGTACAAGGGAAAGTAAAGAAAGCTGGAAGTTTGATGGGCCAGGCAATGAGTGAGGCTCTGTAGACTGTATGACACAAACATAACAGAATTGTCTCACACCTTGAATACAGATATACAGACTGTATTTAATTTAGTGTTTGTGAGTATGTGTGATACTGGTAGTGTGCATGTCTTTATGAGTATTGGTATATAATATGTTGTGTGCTTGTGTGCTTGTTGAATCTATACTGTGTGTGTGTGTGTGCATGTCACCACGCCCATCATAGGTCCATCAATATCATCAGTTTCTCCAGCCTACCCATAGATTGCTCCATCTTTTTCTAAAAGAAATTCCATTACAGGCCAAACCCCCATGAATAGCCTTGGGGCCATTTTTCGGGAACCCAACATGTGACATATGTAACTGAGAAAGAGAGGGACATTGGGGCCACAGCAATTTAATTTGTTGGTTCTCAGATTTTTTTGAAATATGCTTAAGTGGAAAACATCTTCTTAGTGTTGAACTCAGTTGGTCTTTATTTCTTTAATAATCCTGCAAACTGTTCCCTGTTACCATAAAGCAGCATGCCTCGTCCTAAGTCTGATCTGATGATGTTTCCTGTTATACCTGTCCTGGTATTTATTGGATTATTCCCATCCATACACAGTTTCCTTTAGTTTAAAAGTCAGTAGTATTGTCAGAAAGCTAAACATGATCCATTCCCACAGTATAGTGACTATATAGTCTATGATGCAATTGTCCTAGTGACCCACAAAGCACTGTGCACTGTTTCATCCTTGGACAAGGATCCCATCACTATCTATGGTGAAAGATATTCAGACTCATTATGATCAGATTTTGTGCTCCAAATTTCACCTAAATTACATGTAACACAACATGTACTGTGATATTTCATATCATACAATTTTTCAACAGGATTTGAATGGTCCGAATACTAGTATCAAGCTCTGTGGGGGAAGGGGGCTTACCTCAGGATTAATCCTGATTCTGACCATTCATCTCTATACCAGGAATCCTGAATAGGAATCAATCTCTGACTCAGTGCCTGGGTAAACCCTGGTTCACAACTCCTGGTATGAACAGAGTCTATGATCTGTTACTTATATGTACAGTATGTACTTGCCCTTCAGTGTAAATTAACTTTTACCTTTACAAGTATGCAGGGGCAGCTGGTTGTACTATAGCCAATAAGCCAGCTTGCCCTGTATTCATACATACAGTGGTACTCAACAGACAATATCTTATTCCATTTTATAGTAAAGTAAAATTGTGGGAAAGAGCAAATTTTCACACAGGAAAGAGCATATCTAGCTGCATGCATGTAAATTCAGTCTGTCCTGAAATGAAGGACTTGGTAGTTAAAATGACAATGATACACTTACTACTTTATCAGTCTATTTTACAAGCTGAAATAAATCCAAATACACTGAGTCACTCACCCTTCCTTTTAAATAACATAGTGATACATACACATTAGTATGCAGATAATTGAGGCTGTTTACCACAGTGGTACAAAACAAATCAATTTCTGTATTGGTGTGTTTGAAAATTGTGTGTGTGTGTGCGTGTGTGTTTGGATAAAAATTTATATATATATGTGTGTGTGTTTGAATATATATGTGTGTGAATGAGTGCATGTTTGTGTGAATTTGTGTAATTGTGGGTGTTTGAGTGTAGCTGTGTGTGTGTGTGTGTGTGTGTGTGTGTGTGTGTGTGTGTGTGTGTGTATGTATGTGTATATGTGTGTGAAAATGAGCATGTGTGTGTTTATAATGTGTGTGTGTGTGTGTGTGTGTGTGTGTGTGTGTGTGTATATACATATATATAAATGTTTGTGTGAATATGAGCACAAGTATTTTTGTGTGTGTGTTGACAAATCTAGATCAGAGTTCTTGATGAGTGAGCAGTCACAGGGACAAGCGTCAAAGGCTTAACTTGCCAAGACTATTCTCTGTAGTGTATTTGTCTTTATAGTTGTCATAACATTATAAGACATTAAACCTTCACCTTTTTGTTCTTCTTTCTATAGGTGCTGAGGCTGCTGACAATATTCAACCCAGGCAGCCCATCAATGTCCTATATCATGTATATGTACACATGAGATGACAACAATGGATTACCTTATTCAACTGCATGGAGGAGTCATGTATCAACACCAACCAAGTCCTATCTTTTATCATGCATTGAGGCTTAAACAATACATTGAGTCTGTCTAACAGCTAGTAAAAGTTTACCCATGTAGAAATCCTTCCTGCAATTTAATTTCAATATGAAAACAAATGTGATGATGATAATGTTAGAGCGGGTGACAAAATGTAAATTCGAGGCAAGATTGTGATGTGACTCTCTTTTGTGTATTGTTATTTTTGATTTGTATGTTGATGATGTACGAGCCCCCTTTCTTCGTGGAATCGATGGCAACATCAGGCTGACAAACTGATTAAAAAAACATTTAAAAAATTCCCTGTGCACTGTACATGTGTATGTAGTTATTACAATGGCAATGACTCTGATCCAGATGCTTTGAAAATTCATAGGTCTTTACTAGATTGAAGATGTATCATTAATGCATAGTTGTGGGCACCCAGTTTGCGTGTCTCTTATAAGTATCAGTCATTATGCATTACAGGATTACAGTAACCTGTCAGTAAGTGCAATTGTTCAAGTATTTGACAGCTTTCTTTGTACCCATGCATGTATTTCTATATGTAATAACACAGTACATAACCAATTTCAATTGCATTGTTGTTTAAGCTACTAGTTATCCTTTAGACTGTTATCATAACAGAAGTCAATGAGAGTGAGGGTGACCCCGAAAAGGCACGTGGAAAAAGCATGTCAGTGGCACCACAGTTATGACTGATTCAACAAGGAAGCCAAAAGTCTCTGTTATATATATATATATATGTGTATGTTTGTATATATGTTCTATGAATACAGCTGTCATCATGGTTGAGCCTATTAAGAACATCATTGGTCTGACTCTGACTGAAGAGAATATATCAAAAGATGGAATCAACTCATAGAATGGTTAGAAATAGTACCATATATGTCTGTGTTGTTTTCAACTTTGATTTGATCCTTTTTCATGCCTAGTCCTTTGAGTGACACATGTGTAGAAATAAGTTGCTAAAACTGTATAAAGCATATAGTGTATCTGTATATTCGGCTCAATATTTTGTATTCTGTTGGTAAGTGTAATACTGAATGGTCCGATATTACTGTAAGTTTGCTTCTCCCATAGGAGTATTCTTGTTTCTTTCACTGAAACTTTATGTTCACTGTTTTCACGGTTATCTCTGTACCATGAACTTATCATTAAAAAAAAAAACTGTTGTAATTATTTATGAGTCCTTCACACATCCTTTCTGTAGATCACTTGCTGCCACCGTGAAGTTTGGGTTCAATGAAAATGTCAATTTTCCTTACACTGTCAAATTGTGCTACTGTGAAGATAAAGTGAATTACAGGAGTACCAGTAACACTTATGTTTTAGAACAGCTATTAAAACTGTACTAGCCCTATTCACTCTATTGCTTCCAATAGCTTTTGTGTGCATTGTACATAGCTATATTTTATTTCGAAAACGTCACATAGCTTCTTGAGTTATGCTGCGAAACCACATACATACGTACAAACATACATAAAAATTCTAGAATAAATGGCCTCTTGGCGAAGGTAACAATAAATATTTTGGTATTCAGAAAAGCTATCTGACACCTGTCGAGTGTCATGTGATAGGCACAGTGTTTTGAAAACCTGTGGAGTCATGGTCAAGTGCGTTTTCCGTCATAAATCAGGAAGAAATGGATACTTTTCAATCAAAATTTCATAAAAGTAGGGTAATATGCTCATCTAGAGTGAGTTCAGTGTAATTACTGCTGTCTTTCTGAGTGTTTTCACCCAATGTTTCAGCTTGCGTTTAAAAGTTGTGCCATAAAGTATGATTTATTATCGGAAAGTCAACTGTTAGTAACTCCATTACCAATTGTACTCATCGCTTCGGAATTCATACAATGACTGCCATGAATATGTCAGCTAGATTCCTTGCATTCCAAGAGTTCCCAGTCTCGGGCAAAGCGAGGCCGCTATCTTTCACATTGACTTATCTAGCTCGATTTTCGGAACTGCGTTTTCCTTCATAAAAGAAGAAGGAGGTGATATTTGTAGATGAAACTTTTACAAAAGTAGGTCAATATGCTCATCTGTCTGTGCTTTTAGCAGTTTTGCTATTCCACGTTTCTGCTTGAGGATATAGATTATCAAAATATCGTTATTTTGCAGCACGGTCAAACGGAAAGGTCCGACATCATAAAAATGATGCAACTTAGTGATTTACATCGTGAAATTGACACAATTTTTCATATAAATCTGCTGAAAACGTTTCGGTGGTATCAACCATTCCTTTCTGAGTGTTTGCACTCAATACTTAAGGAGAAATGTAAACTTTTATCGTAGGGAAAGTGTTGCCAGAAAGCAATAATTCAATGAACGAAAATCAACTGTTAATAACTCAGTAACCAGTAGCGGTAAACGCATGGGAATTCATACAACGACTCAGTAAGCTTCCACGAACATTTCGACCAAATTTGAGAGAAATCCGTTGTTTTCTAGGGGAGATTTGAAAAGCCAAGACGCCCAGTCTTGCGAAAACCGAAGCCGCCTTACAACGGCTGTCTTCCGCATAGACAATTCTGTGTAGATTTGAGCCGCACCTAACGGAACTCCACTTTGCTTTGTAAAACGAGAAGGAAGTGCTAATTTTCGATGAAACTTTCACAGCAGTAAGCTAATATGTTGATCTATCTTCGATATTAATACTTTTGCCCTCCCGTCATTCTTCTTGAGAATATACGCAATCTATCTGTCTTCATTTTTAACCTACAGTCGTGTACAGCACAACGCATTGTATTACTTGCGTTCATTGCCGAGTTTAAACCTTTTTTTCATCAATGATGATGTAGAAAATTAGTAAAAAATCGTTATTTGATTTTTCGATCTTCCTAAATCCTTTTTGATACGTTTGAAAAAGTATATTTCCAAAAAACAGTTTATGGTATCCTAGCGACTTTTCACTGAAGCGCATGAATCAACTGACGTGGCGCTGTTAGCATGTGTTATTGCCGTCTATATTTCCAAGCGACTTTTGACTGAAGCGCATGAATCAACTGAATTGGCACTGTTAGCATGTGTTATTGCCGTCTATATTTCCGCTAACGTCATCGAATTTAAAAAAAAAATCTAATTTTTCATTCAGGGTGGTCCCCCTAGAATATGTCACATCAAAATGAATATTTCTGTGACCGGCATGTCTGGACAGACTCAATGACACCCTTGTTGGCTGAATCTGCAACGTCATCGAAATTTTTTTTAAAATCTAATTTTTCGTTCAGGGGGGTCCCCCTAGAATTTATTACATCAAAATTAATATTTCTGTGACCGGCATGTCTGGACAGACTCAATGACACCCTTGTTGGCTAAATCCGTTACCGTCATCGAAATTCCAAAAATTCTAATTTTCCATTCAGGGGGGTCCCCCTAGAATTTATTACATCAAAATGAATATTCCTGTGACCGGCATGTCTGGACAGACTCAATGACACCCTTGTTGACTGAATCAGTTACCGTCATCGAAATTCCAAAAATTCTAATTTTCCATTCAGGGGGCCCCCCTTTGAATTAATTGCATCAAAATGAATATTTCTGTGACCGGCATGTCTGGACAGACTCAATGACACCCTTGTTGGCTGAATCTGCAACGTCATCGAAATTTTTTTTAAAATCTAATTTTTCGTTCAGGGGGGTCCCCCTAGAATTTATTACATCAAAATGAATATTTCTGTGACCGGCATGTCTGGACAGACTCAATGACACCCTTGTTGGCTAAATCCGTTACCGTCATCGAAATTCCAAAAATTCTAATTTTCCATTCAGGGGGCCCCCCTTTGAATTAATTGCATCAAAATGAATATTTCTGTGACCGGCATGTCTGGACAGACTCAATGACACCCTTGTTGGCTGAATCTGCAACGTCATCGAAATTTTTTTTAAAATCTAATTTTTCGTTCAGGGGGGTCCCCCTAGAATTTATTACATCAAAATGAATATTTCTGTGACCGGCATGTCTGGACAGACTCAATGACACCCTTGTTGGCTAAATCCGTTACCGTCATCGAAATTCCAAAAATTCTAATTTTCCATTCAGGGGGGTCCCCCTAGAATTTATTACATCAAAATGAATATTCCTGTGACCGGCATGTCTGGACAGACTCAATGACACCCTTGTTGACTGAATCAGTTACCGTCATCGAAATTCCAAAAATTCTAATTTTTCGTTCAGGGGGGTCCCCCTAGAATTTATTACATCAAAATGAATATTTCTGTGACCGGCATGTCTGGACAGACTCAATGACACCCTTGTTGGCTGAATCCGTTACCGTCATCGAAATTTAAAAAAAATCTAATTTTCCATTCAGGGGGGTCCCCCATAGAATTCAGTACATCGAAATGAATATTTCTGTGACCGGCATGTCTGGACAGACTCAATGACACCCTTGTTGGTTAAATCCGTTATCGTCATCGAAATTCAAAAAAATCTAATTTTTCGTTCAGGGGTGCCCCACTTGAGTTTCTTTGGTCAAAATGTACGTTTCTGTGACCGGCATGTCTGGACAGACTCAATTGCACTATTGTTGGGCAACGTTGTCGACAAAAGATATTTGAAACAATAGCGTGAATAGAGGTAGTTTTAATAAATGCTCTAAAAACGACTGTTACTCCTATTGGAGAAGCATACTTAAAGTATCACACTTAGTACTGATGGTATAGCAGGATGCAAAATATTGAGCTGATACAGAGTACATTCACTATATGCTTTATACAGTTTTAGAGACTTATTCCTAGACATGTGCCACTCAGAGGACTAGGCATGAATGGGACCAAATCAAACCAACAGACTTTTGGTATTTTACAGTTCATTATGGCACTCTATTTCTAACCATTGCACATGTCGATTCCATCTTCTCAATATTCTCTTCAGTCAGACCAATAATGTTGTTACTAATTAATGCTGGTGCCTTGACCATTCTAGACAGATGACAGTGATGCATAAAGAGCTCCATCTCCCATTTCACCTTTTCAGACATCAATCCCTGGAGAAAAAAAAGAGAAATGTTCTGAGTTATGTACTTCTAATAACACACTTAAGTTAACACCCAGTCACCCGTGCAAATGTCAAGAATATTAATCCAGTTCCCAGGTCTACAAACTATGCAAATATTTCCTAAACAATACCTTACCTGGTGTCCAGACCAAAGAGCCATACAAATATCATCTGTGCAGTACCTTACCTGAGGAGTGTGACCAGAGAGATAGCAGTTTTATATGTCTACGAACTGTCAGCTGACCTGCATTAACTACTAGAATGTCTTGATTGATGTCTACCTCTTGCTCTTGTTACCAACTTCTTGCAGTGGTCTTTCTGGAATGTGACTGTCCCTCTTTTTTCATTGCAGTACAAACATATGTTTGGTCTTTCCATGTTAGAATAAAATGTGTGTTTTTTCTGCAAAACCAAGGAAAAGCAACCAATTGTGGAAATTTTGGCTATATACAACTGAACTTACTACATCTGTCTGACACCTGTGGCTGACTGTCCCAGTTTTCTAGGACAAATGCCCCCAGGGGGCCTGGATGACTCACTGTCTGCTATTACAATTCATGACTAACATTCATGCAGACTAACATTAGGTGCACAGCTTCAATTTTGGTAGTACAAAAGTGCACATGACCCAGTATTTCCAGCACTGGCTGGTGTCCAGACCAAAGAGTCATGTATGCATACAAGTGTTACACATACAGTACCTTACCCGGTGTCCAGACCAAAGAGTCATGCAAATATTACATGTACTAATTAGCCATGCAAATATTTCCTCACAGTGTCAGGTGACTCAGATCCCACCAATAACTTGGAAGTTTGAGAACAGCACTCCAATGATCTTCTGTGGTACACTCATATTAACTACATTACTAGTAATAGTTATGTAGATAATCAGGTCCTGTGAGTTATCTGACGGGTTGGCGGAAAGACCTGTCCGGTCTGGACAGCAGAAAAAACCTGTTTGGTCCCATTTGACAGGTTGAGCTTCCTGGAAGAAGGCGATAGAATTGCAAGCAGTCCGTCGTGTTGCATGCCGTAAATCCTAACATGAAGTGCACTGATTGGATGGTTGGGGGTCTGCATGCAAATCTCATTGTTTACACTGGATTCTGAAAGATTAGCGAGAGTGTAGTATTTTCAACATTATTGGTGACACAGCTACATATTAAACTAACTCATTGCAAAGCATACATCTTGAAATGACTTATTAGCTTAAAAATAATTCTTCGCTTGCGTGTGCGTTTAATTCGAACACTTTTGAAAGAGTCATATCGAACAGAGGGGTCCTGTGGCACAAATACAAGCCCATAGGCAGGAGGATCAGAGTTTGGGTGCCGGGCGTGGCTCACATGGCCCCGCTAGTTTCATTGTGTGAAATAGGTGGTCACATAATAACAGCAGATTTAACGACTCATGGTTGCTCTCTTTCAAAGACGTTAGCTGTGAATGATATCTAGTAACACTTAAAGGATAAGTCAACAGACGGCGAGGCGAGTCTAGTTACATGTAGAGACAAATTGTGAACCTAAAAAATTATATCATGTGCCCATAGTCATATTACTTTTTGTTTTAGCTTTATCATGATAAGCTAGCAAATTCTTAGAACTGCTGAAAACTGTTAAGCCTCTAAAGTAGGATCATTTGTTGGTCATGATGTCTAGTTGTCAATTACATTGTACCCCAAGAAGGACAAGTTTCCTCTGAATCTCTTTTGTGAGATAAAAGTTACCTTGGAATAAAATGTTTTGTTACATCTTTGTTTCCTTTCTGCACATTTAATAGTGTGCACTGAAAATAGCTATTTCATTCTGACATACAATTTGAACATAATTTGTAGGTCTCACTATCTAAAATATAATGTACTGCTGCACTACTTTAATCTGGTACAGACCCACTGGACCTGGACCGGAAGTTTCTGTAGCGGTACCCACCCCTAGTGTGAAACATGCATTGTTGATACGTGCTGCGTGCTGCCCCACGCAGGCTTGTATAATAACGCGTGCCAGCGGGAAGAAGTTGTTTTTTTGTTGCTAAGATTAAATCACCACTGATAACACAAATCAGTCTCCCTCTTAGTATTTTGCATGATGATAACCCACAAAACCTCGTCTGTCATTGGCTAATTGTGGTGACACTCGGTGACCTGCTAGCAGCCATATGATCAGACCTCGCCAGAAATTTACTGCCTGCCTAAGCTGTGTCGCCAAGGAAGTTGAAAAGACAACACTGTCGCTAATCTTTCTGAATGCTGCATGAATAATGAGATTTGCATGCAGAACCCCATTTAGCCAATCAGTGCACTTAATGTTAGGATATACGGCAATACATCAGATGGTCAGGGGGCTCCATCTGTCTAACCGGACCAGACAGATTTCTCCGCTGTCCGGATTGGACAGGTCTTTCTGCCAACCTGTCATCAGACACAAATTCAGCCGTCTCCCAAGACTAAAAGTCACTTACCATAATGCGCTGGTTCATTTGCACTAAATATAGTCTAGCATAAACTGGGGTGTAAATGTCTCTAGGATGAGTATGGAGGGGGAGGAATTATCACAGGGAGCAGTCTACAGGTGGATTGTTGGAGTGATCCCTTTAATACCAAGCCTGGATTAATATTCACCTTTTTCACACTTCCCAAGATGCACTTCCAGGGTGCCGCAAAATCGATTTTACAACAATTCTTCTAAGCGTGAAAGTAAGGAATAGACTCTGCACGCTTCAAATTGGTAAGCACAGTTTATTCATGACTTCTAATCGCCTAGAAATCAATGCAATGCTCATTATTAATAAAAGTCTTTGGAAGGAAAGCATTGCCGGATTTGAAATGAAACAGTTCAACTTATCAAGATAAACCTCCTTGCTTGTATAGACAATCACCGCTAAAAACCTTAAAACATTGTTCTCCCCCAGTATATAAAGTATTGTATTTGATGAGAATTAACACAAAAGAAATGTACCTTCCTGTGTTCTACCACCCTCCTACTTGGGTTTTCTGTTGTTTTTTTCTCACGCTAAGAAGAATTGTTGTAAAATCAATTTTGCGGCACCCTGGCATTGAATATTGGAAAGTGTGAAAAATGTGAATTGTTGTGAATAGGGCCCTAAAAGTGGAGGGAGGTAGCCTGCTAAGGTAGCCCACTATTCCTAGCCTAGTCACCTTTTCTGGAAACCTGCTGAAATACAGTTCAGTACCTTTCAGTGATGGTGGGGGGAGAGTAAGTATCAATTTGAGATTGAGAATATATCCCTGTCTCTGGACCAAAGAGCCATACAACTATCTTAATAGCAAATTAATCTAAATTAAGCGCCTTCATGTTAACTGGTCTGCAAAATACAAATATTGTATGGTGCCTTACCGTAACTGGTCCCGGTAGACTTATTAGAGCCATGTTATGATATTACATGAGCCTTAGGCCTAGGGAAAAAGTGCTGTTTCCAGTTTTGGTAGCTAGGTATTCTGTTTGTTATTTCTTTTTCTTTTAGATTTCACTTGAAGCACTGGTATTTTCAACATAATATTATTCAGAGAGATATACTAGTACTTTGCACAAGCACAAGTATATTAATAAACTTAACTTAAAGTTAACAACAAAAAAAGGAATACACTCCTACATAAAACGTTTGAAAGTTTGAGTTTGAAATACAAGAAGTCTATTTTTAAATTCATTACTCAGATGTCAGATTGAAACTATTGTGTCCCTTGCCAGCGGCCGCCAAAAAAGCTAGGGTTGTCAGTTTTTTGGCCAGGGTCAGTTGAGAACCCGGATTGAGAAAGCATGTTTTTCCTAGGCCTTTACAAGTATACAATGTACTAGATCCCTCGACCAAAGAGCTATGCAAAATATCATCCAGCTTAGCTAGCAGGGCTTGAAATTCAATTTTGAGGATAGGTGTGTAGCACCGGTGCACCCAGCCTAACAATTTAGGTGCATAGAGAAATCTTTGGGTGCACAACATTAGATTAAATAGAATGCCATCGCTCTTGTTCAGAGCTGCAGGCAGAATCTGGAAGTTGGTGTGAGGTACTTGGTGTTGGCATGCACAGTAGCAGTGCTTTAAACAGTTTCGAGCGGGTCTGCCTTTTTCCCCGAATACACCAGAATACACCGGAATACACCAGAATACCCATAAATGATAAAGCCTTAAAGGAGGCTGAAATCTACCAGAATACGCTTTGAATGAGTAAACATCAGACTGCTGTATTTTGGCATGAAATAATGTATTCATGGCCCAGGGAACAAGAAATCATTGAATCACGAAGTTACTGATGGCAATGGCAACCCGGCCAGGCGACATGTTTGTTTTCATAATTTGTGGATTACAATCTTTGTTTAGCGGGGTCACAGTGTGGAATACAAAAAAGGAAATTTCGGAACTATTCAATAAGTTAACATCGCAGGTTGCTATATTTTGGCATAGAAATTAGAATAACATATATATGACCCTGGAAATCACTATACATGTTATAATAAATAACTGGGCGGCTCAACATTGTAATCCGCAATAAAAACATGGGGGCCTGGTCGGGTCGCCATCACCATCAGTAGTTTCAAGATCATAGTAATTTCTTGTTCCCTGGGACATGAATACACTATTTAATGCCAAAATATAGCAGCCTGTGATATTTACTGATCAAAGCCTAGTATATTCCGGTAGATTTCACTCTCCTTTATACATATTTGCGTATTCCTGTGTATTTTGGTAAAAAGGCAGAATGTTTCGAGCTCAGGAAAATTGTGATGAACCCAAATTCTTAATCTATTAGATTAGAAAAATATACTACCAAGGCTTTGTTGTCCTTGCCCTTTCATCACTAGTATGAAAAGGCCACCGAGTGCAGTTTTGAATGTTGGATTATTTTGCAGTTTTGGATACTGGTTCAGTAGGCCCTACTGATACTGCCTTGCTACTGATAGATCTACTTGGAGATTAGGTTAGACGCCAGGTAATTATTACTTATGGCTAAAAAGGCCCTGGCTATCTGTGACATGATTTAGTTTACTCAAGGTCATTATATACATTGTAGGATGTCCTTGGTTTTACTGCTTCCCAATCCTACTATAATTTCTAGGTCAACCTTGATCACCTTGTTGTTTCTATTTCCTTCCACGACTAAGTTGAATTAGACAATTAGAAAACTAGACCCTGTGGTAAGATCTACATGTACTAGCCGTGGCGAATGTTGCAGGGCTTGTATATAACGTTATATATTAGTCCGGTAACATTACATGTTTTGTTTTGTTTTGTTTTGTTACCAGTAGAAAACGTGAAAATGATATGTTTGGAAGGATAGTTCCAGGCGTAATTGTTATCAACGAGTAAAGCTGACCCTGGGGTTAGACCTAACTTACCTGCAGTTGGGGTTAAGTGAAATGAATATGTTTGGAAAGGTAGATCCAGGCGTTTGTTCCAGTACGCTAGCTCCTCAAAGCGCCGAGGACTGGGCTGCGATCCGAGAGCGGCCATCTTGAGGTCACTTCTCTAGCTGGGGTCATTCCCGTCATTCCCGACATGCATCGTGCCTCCACTAGCCCGCCACCATACGATCCGCCGTTACTCCTGGCCCGACTTTATCGACTAACGCTGTCATCTCCGGAGGAAAGGAGGACATCTCAGCCCAGTTACTACTGACTAACGGTGCACACCGTTATCCCATAGTTACTGTAAACGCTGTCTGTATGGGGTGCCGTTTTAAATCTCCCAAACCGTCTTCCACTTTTAGTGTACCTTCAGGTCGGTGTGGCAACTTCCAGCGCACATGAAAAGCCCGTTTTAGCGACCGACCTAGCTATGGAAGTTGAAGCCGCGCCCGCCCTGTGCGGCCTGATGCCCTGCATGGTGTTCGGGAACCGGTGCGCTCGACTTCTATCATTGTCGGCCTGGAGCGGGCTGTTCTATTCGCATCGACGCGCTTTTCCGCCTAGACCAAGGTCTTCAAGGACGTCAATCACGGAAAGGGAAGCATTAGAAAGCAGATAGGAGCTCAGGTTTCCGTGCGTGCGCCAGTCCCCCCCCCCCCCCCAAACACACACACAAAACTTTAATACGCTGCTACTATGTGGGACACCAGGTGCTTTGTTGGGCTGTAGTGTGGTGTGTGTTATAATCCGGGCTAGCCCAGAATATACACGCCTGGACCAACTTATACCCCGGGGGTATAATCTGGGCTAGCCCGGTTTTGTGCTTGACACGGCTTTGAAAGCTGCCAGAGGCCCATTTGCCTGCCATTGATGGGCAATGTAGTAAACAGCGCCCATTGGTCAACCAGAATGATGAGATTAGCAGGGGTGAAGCCAGGTCAAGGTCGGCGCGCCTGATGACCCAACTCAGTGAGCCTGATTACCCACGTAGTATCAACATATATGACGGAGACTGATGCGCGCACGCATGGAAAGCCTTCTCTTGCCTGCTACTTTCTCCTTTTCCTTTCGTGTTTAAAGTCGCTCTAACCTTTGTTTTCAATCGAGCGGACCTTCAGACCGGAGTGGAAACGGTCGGCGAACTTGAAAAGTCCGCTTCAATGATCGGGAAAAGTAGAAGCCGCCGTCGTGTGCGGCCTGATGGCGTTCGGGAACCTGTGCGCCCACCTCCTGGCGACACGCCCGGTTTTCGAACGCCATTGACGGACAGAAGCCGGCTGTACAATGTTCCGCCACAGCATTTTGTTGTCAAATCACGGAAAGGAACGGACGAACAGCCGACAGGAGTGCAGGATCCCGTGCGTGAACCCACTGACCTCTGCTAGGCTACTACTGCGTGTGTCATCAGGCGCTTTCCTGGGCCGAGATGTGCGTGCAAGTCCGTCTGGATTTGGACGCGGCTGGCCCGGTTTTGCGCTTGGCACGGCTTTGAAAGCAGCCATGGGCCCACGTGCCGGCCATTGATGGGCGGTGCAGTAAACAGCGCCCATTGGTCAGCCAGAATGATGAGATTAGCAGGGGCGAAGCCGAGTCAAGGTCGGCGCGCCTGATGACCCAACTCAGCGGGCCTGATGACCCACGTAGTATCAACATATATGACGGAGACTGGTGCGCGAACGCATGGAAAGCCTTCTCTTGCCTGCTACTTTCTCCTTTTCTTTCCGTGTTTAAAGCCGCTCTAACCTTTTTCTAGTCGAGCGGACCTTCAGACCGGTGTGGCAACGGTCGACGAACTTGAAAAGTCCGCTTCAATGATCGGGAAAAGTAGAAGCCGCCCGTCGTGTGCGGCCTGATGGCGTTCGGGAACCTGTGCGCCCGCCTCCTGGCGACACGCCCGGTTCCCGAACGCCATTGACGGGCAGGAGCCGGCTGTGCAGTGCTCCGCCACAGCATTTTGTTGTCAAATCACGGAAAGGAACGGACGAATAGCCGACAGGAGGGCAGGATCCCGTGCGTGAACCCATTGACCTCTGCTACGCTACTACTGCGTGTGTCATCAGGCGCTTTGCTGGGCCGAGATGTGCGTGCAAGTCCGACTGCATTTGGACGCGGCTAGCCAGGTTTTGCACTTGGGACAGCTTTGAAAGCATCCAGGGGCCCACGTGCCTGTCATTGATGGGCAGTGCAGTTAACAGCGCCCATTGGTCAGCCAGAATGATGAGATTTGCAGGGGCGAAGCCGTTTCAAGGTCGGCGCGCCTGATGACCCAACTCAGCGGGCCTGATGACCCACGTAGTATCAACATATATGACGGAGACTGGTGCGCGCACGCATGGAAAGCCTTCTCTTGCCTGCTACTTTCTCCTTTTCTTTCCGTGTTTAAAGCCGCTATAATCTTTTTCTAGTCGAGCGGACCGTAATTCAGACCGGTGTGGCAACGGTCGACGAACTTGAAAAGTCCGCTTCAATGATCGGGAAAAGTAGAAGCCGCCCGTCGTGTGCGGCCTGATGGCGTTCGGGAACCTGTGCGCCCGCCTCCTGGCGACACGCCCGGTTCCCGAACGCCATTGACGGGCAGGAGCCGGCTGTGCAGTGCTCCGCCACAGCATTTTGTTGTCAAATCACGGAAAGGAACGGACGAACAGCCGACAGGAGGGCAGGATCCCGTGCGTGAACCTACTGACCTCTGCTACGCTACTACTGCGTGTGTCATCAGGCGCTTTCCTTGGCCGAGATGTGCGTGCAAGTCCGACTGGATTTGGACGCGGCTGGCCCGGTTTGGCGCTTGGGACAGCTTTGAAAGCATCCTGGGGCCCACGTGCCTGTCATCGATGGACGGTACAGTTAACAGCGCCCATTGGTCAGCCAGAAAGATGAGATTAGCTGGGGCGAAGCCGTGTCAAGGTCGGCGCGCCTGATGACCCAACTCAGCGGGCCTGATGACCCACGAAGTATCAACATATATGACGGAGACTGGTGCGCGAACGCATGGAAAGCCTTCTCTTGCCTGCTACTTTCTCCTTTTCTTTCCGTGTTTAAAGTCGCTCTAACCTTTTTCTAGTCGAGCGGACCTTCAGACCGGTGTGGCAACGGTCGACGAACTTGAGAAGTCCGCTTCAATGATCGGGAAAAGTAGAAGCCGCCCGTCGTGTGCGGCCTGATGGCGTTCGGGCACCTGTGCGCCCGCCTCCTAGCGACACGCCCGGTTCCCGAACGCCAATAACGGGCAGGACCCGGCTGTGCAGTGCTCCCCCACATCATTTTGTTGTCAAATCACGGAAAGGAACGGACGAACAGCCGACAGGAGGGCAGGATCCCATGCGTGAACCCACTGACCTCTGCTACGCTACTACTGCGTGTGTCATCAGGCGCTTTCCTGGGCCGAGATGTGCGTGCAAGTCCGACTGGATTTGGACGCGGCTGGCCCGGTTTTGCGCTTGGCACGGCTTTGAAAGCATCCAGGGGCCCACGTGCCTGCCATTGATGGGCGGTGCAGTAAACAGCGCCCATTGGTCAGCCAGAATGATGAGATTAGCAGGGGCGAAGCCGTGTCAAGGTCGGCGCGCCTGATGACCCAACTCAGCGGGCCTGATGACCCACGTAGTATCAACATATATGACGGAGACTGGTGCGCGCACGCATGGAAAGCCTTCTCTTGCCTGCTACTTTCTCCTTTTCTTTCCGTGTTTAAAGTCGCTCTAACCTTTTTTCTAGTCGAGCGGACCTTCAGACCGGTGTGGCAACGGTCGGCGGACTTGAAAAGTACGCTTCAATGATCGGGAAAAGTAGAAGCCGCCCGTCGTGTGCGGCCTGATGGCGTTCGGGAACCTGTGCGCCCGCCTCCTGGCGACACGCCCGGTTCCCGAACGCCATTGACTGCCATTGACGGCTGTGCAGTGCTCCGCCACAGCATTTTGTTGTCAAATCACGGAAAGGAACGGACGAACAGCCGACAGGAGTGTAGGATCCCGTGCGTGAACCCACTGACCTCTGCTACGCTACTACTGCGTGTGTCATTAGGCGCTTTCCTGGGCCGAGATGTGCGTGCAAGTCCGACTGCATTTGGACGCGGCTAGCCCGGTTTTGCGCTTGGGACAGCTTTGAAAGCATCCAGGGGCCCACGTGCCTGTCATTGATGGGCGGTGCAGTAAACAGCGCCCATTAGTCAGCCAGAATGAAAAGATTAGCAGGGGTGAATCCGTGTCAAGGTCGGCGCGCCTGATGACCCAACTCAGCGGGCCTGATGACCCACGTAGTATCAACATATATGACGGAGACTTGTGCGCGCACGCATGGAAAGTCTTCTCTTGCCTGCTACTTTCTCCTTTTCTTTCCGTGTTTAAAGCCGCTCTAACCTTTTTCTAGTCGAGCGGACCTTCAGACCGGTGTGGCAACAATCGAAGAACTTGAAAAGTCCGCTTCAATGATCGGGAAAAGTAGAAGTCGCCCGTCGTGTGCGGCCTGATGGCGTTCGGGCACCTGTGCGCCCGCCTCCTGGCGACACGCCCGGTTCCCGAACGCCATTGACGGGCAAGAGCCGGCTGTGCAGTGCTCCGCCACAGCATTTTGTTGTCAAATCACGGAAAGGAACGGACGAACAGCCGACAGGAGGGCAGGATCCCGTGCGTGAACCCACTGACCTCTGCTACGCTACTACTGCGTGTGTCATCAGGCGCTTTCCTGGGCCGAGATGTGCGTGCAAGTCCGACGGGATTTGGACGCGGCTGGCCCGGTTTTGCGCTTGGCACGGCTTTGAAAGCATCCAGGGGCCCACGTGCCTGCCATTGATAAGCGGTGCAGTAAACAGCGCCCATTGGTCAGCCAGAATGATGAGATTAGCAGGGGTGAACCCGTGTCAAGGTCGGCGCGCCTGATGACCCAACTCAGCGGGCCTGATGACCCACGTAGTATCAACATATATGACGGAGACTTGTGCGCGCACGCATGGAAAGTCTTCTCTTGCCTGCTACTTTCTCCTTTTCTTTCCGTGTTTAAAGTCGCTCTAACCTTTTTCTAGTCCAGCGGACCTTCAGACCGGTGTGGCAACGGTCGACGAACTTGAAAAGTCCGCTTCAATGATCGGGAAAAGTAGAAGCCGCCCGTCGTGTGCGGCCTGATGGCGTTCGGGAACCTGTGCGCCCGCCTCCTGGCGACACGCCCGGTTCCCGAACGCCAATGACGGGCAGGACCCGGCTGTGCAGTGCTCCGCCACAGCATTTTATTGTCAAATCACGGAAAGGAACGGACGAACAGCCGACAGGAGTGCAGGATCCCGTGCGTGAACGCACTGACCTCTGCTACGCTACTACTGTGTGTGTCATCAGGCGCTTTCCTGAGCCGAGATGTGCGTGCAAGTCCGACTGGATTTGGACGCGGCCGGCCCGGTTTTGCGCTTGGCACGGCTTTGAAAGCAGCCAGTGGCCCACGTGCCTGCCTTTGATGGGCGGTGCAGTAAACAGCGCCCATTGGTCAGCCAGAATGATGAGATTAGCAGGGGCGAAGCCGTGTCAAGGTCGGCGCGCCTGATGACCCAACTCAGCGGGCCTGATGACCCACGTAGTATCAACATATATGACGGAGACTTGTGCGCGAACGCATGGAAAGCCTTCTCTTGCCTGCTACTTTCTCCTTTTCTTTCCGTGTTTAAAGCCGCTGTAACCTTTTTCTAGCCGAGCGGACCTTCAGACCGGTGTGGCAACGGTCGACGAACTTGAAAAGTCCGCATCAATGATCGGGAAAAGTAGAAGCCGCCCGTCGTGTGCGGCCTGATGGCGTTCGGGAACCTGTGCGCCCGCCTCCTTGCGACACGCCCGGTTCCCGAACGCCAATGACGGGCAGGACCCGGCTGTGCAGTGCTCCCCCACATCATTTTGTTGTCAAATCACGGAAAGGAACGGACGAACAGCCGACAGGAGTGCAGGATCCCGTGAGTGAACCCACTGACCTCTGCTACGCTACTACTGCGTATGTCATCAGGCGCTTTCCTGGGCCGAGATGTGCGTGCAAGTCCGACTGGATTTGAACGCGGCCGGCCCGGTTTTGCGCTTGGCACGGCTTCGAAAGCATCCAGGGGCCCACGTGCCGGCCATTGATGGGCGGTGCAGTAAACAGCGCCCATTGGTCAGCCAGAATGATGAGATTAGCAGGGGCGAAGCCGAGTCAAGGTCGGCGCGCCTGATGACCCAACTCAGCGGGCCTGATGACCCACGTAGTATCAACATATATGACGGAGACTGATGCGCGCACGCATGGAAAGCCTTCTCTTGCCTGCTACTTTCTCCTTTTCTTTCCTTGTTTAAAGCCGCTGTAACCTTTTTCTAGTCGAGCGGACCTTCAGACCGGTGTGGCAACGGTCGACGAACTTGAAAAGTCCGCATCAATGATCGGGAAAAGTAGAAGCCGCCCGTCGTGTGCGGCCTGATGGCGTTCGGGAACCTGTGCGCCCGCCTCCTTGCGACACGCCCGGTTCCCGAACGCCAATGACGGGCAGGACCCGGCTGTGCAGTGCTCCCCCACATCATTTTGTTGTCAAATCACGGAAAGGAACGGACGAACAGCCGACAGGAGTGCAGGATCCCGTGAGTGAACCCACTGACCTCTGCTACGCTACTACTGCGTATGTCATCAGGCGCTTTCCTGGGCCGAGATGTGCGTGCAAGTCCGACTGGATTTGAACGCGGCCGGCCCGGTTTTGCGCTTGGCACGGCTTCGAAAGCATCCAGGGGCCCACGTGCCGGCCATTGATGGGCGGTGCAGTAAACAACGCCCATTGGTCAGCCAGAATGATGAGATTAGCAGGGACGAAGCCGTGTCAAGGTCGGCGCGCCTGATGACCCAACTCAGCGGGCCTGATGACCCACGTAGTATCAACATATATGACGGAGACTGATGCGCGCACGCATGGAAAGCCTTCTCTTGCCTGCTACTTTCTCCTTTTCTTTCCTTGTTTAAAGCCGCTGTAACCTTTTTCTAGTCGAGCGGACCTTCAGACCGGTGTGGCAACGGTCGACGAACTTGAAAAGTCCGCTTCAATGATCGGGAAAAGTAGAAGCCGCCCGTCGTGTGCGGCCTGATGGCGTTCGGGAACCTGTGCGCCCGCCTCCTGGCGACACGCCCGGTTCCCGAACACCAATGACGGGCAGGAGCCGGCTGTGCAGTGCTTCGCCACAGCATTTTGTTGTCAAATCACGGAAAGGAACGGACGAACAGCCGACAGGAGTGCAGGATCCCGTGCGTGAACCCACTGACCTCTGCTACGCTACTACTGCGTGTGTCATCAGGCGCTTTCCTGGGCCGAGATGTGCGTGCAAGTCCGACTAGATTTGGACGCGGCCGGCCCGGTTTTGCGCTTGGCACGGCTTTGAAGGCAGCCAGGGGCCCACGTGCCTGCCATTGATGGGCGGTGCAGTAAACAGCGCCCATTAGTCAGCCAGAATGATGAGATTAGCAGGGGCAAAGCCGTGTCAAGGTCGGCGCGCCTGATGACCCAACTCAGCGGGCCTGATGACCCACGTAGTATCAACATATATGACGGAGACTAGTGCGCGCACGCATGGAAAGCCTTCTCTTGCCTCCTACTTTCTCCCTTTCTTTCCGTGTTTAAAGCCGCTCTAACCTTTTTCTAGTCGAGCGGACCTTCAGACCGGTGTGGCAACGGTCGACGAACTTGAAAAGTCCGCTTCAATGATCGGGAAAAGTAGAAGCCGCCCGTCGTGTGCGGCCTGATGGCGTTCGGGAACCTGTGCGCCCGCCTCCTAGCGACACGCCCGGTTCCCGAACGCCATTGACGGGCAGGAGCCGGCTGTGCAGTGCTCCGCCACAGCATTTTGTTGTCAAATCACGGAAAGGAACGGACGAACAGCCGACAGGAGTGCAGGATCCCGTGAGTGAACCCACTGACCTCTGCTACGCTACTACTGCGTGTGTCATCAGGCGCTTTCCTGAGCCGAGATGTGCGTGCAAGTCCGACTGGATTTGGACGCGGCCGGCCCGGTTTTGCGCTTGGCACGGCTTTCAAAGCAGCCAGTGGCCCACGTGCCTGCCTTTGATGGGCGGTGCAGTAAACAGCGCCCATTGGTCAGCCAGAATGATGAGATTAGCAGGGGCGAAGCCGTGTCAAGGTCGGCGCGCCTGATGACCCAACTCAGCGGGCCTGATGACCCACGTAGTATCAACATATATGACGGAGACTGGTGCGTGCACGCATGGAAAGCCTTCTCTTGCCTGCTACTTTCTCCTTTTCTTTCCGTGTTTAAAGTCGCTCTAACCTTTTTCTAGTCGAGCGGACCTTCAGACCGGTGTGGCAACGGTCGACGAACTTGAAAAGTCCGCTTCAATGATCGGGAAAAGTAGAAGCCGCCCGTCGTGTGCGGCCTGATGGCGTTCGGGAACCTGTGCGCCCGCCTCCTAGCGACACGCCCGGTTCCCGAACGCCAATGACGGGCAGGACCCGGCTGTGTAGTGCTCCGCCACAGCATTTTATTGTCAAATCACGGAAAGGAACGGACGAACAGCCGACAGGAGTGCAGGATCCCGTGAGTGAACCCACTGACCTCTGCTACGCTACTACTGCGTGTGTCATCAGGCGCTTTCCTGAGCCGAGATGTGCGTGCAAGTCCGACTGGATTTGGACGCGGCCGGCCCGGTTTTGCGCTTGGCACGGCTTTCAAAGCAGCCAGTGGCCCACGTGCCTGCCTTTGATGGGCGGTGCAGTAAACAGCGCCCATTGGTCAGCCAGAATGATGAGATTAGCAGGGGCGAAGCCGTGTCAAGGTCGGCGCGCCTGATGACCCAACTCAGCGGGCCTGATGACCCACGTAGTATCAACATATATGACGGAGACTGGTGCGCGAACGCATGGAAAGCCTTCTCTTGCCTGCTACTTTCTCCTTTTCTTTCCGTGTTTAAAGCCGCTCTAACCTTTTTCTAGCCGAGCGGACCTTCAGACCGGTGTGGCAACGGTCGACGAACTTGAAAAGTCCGCATTAATGATCGGGAAAAGTAGAAGCCGCCCGTCGTGTGCGGCCTGATGGCGTTCGGGAACCTGTGCGCCCGCCTCCTGGCGACACGCCCGGTTCCCGAACGCCAATGACGGGCAGGACCCGGCTGTGCAGTGCTCCCCCACATCATTTTGTTGTCAAATCACGGAAAGGAACGGACGAACAGCCGACAGGAGTGCAGGATCCCGTGCGTGAACCCACTGACCTCTGCTACGCTACTACTGCGTATGTCATCAGGCGCTTTCCTGGGCCGAGATGTGCGTGCAAGTCCGACTGGATTTGGACGCGGCTGGCCCGGTTTGGCGCTTGGGACAGCTTTGAAAGCATCCAGGGGCCCACGTGCCTGTCATCGATGGACGGTACAGTTAACAGCGCCCATTGGTCAGCCAGAAAGATGAGATTAGCTGGGGCGAAGCCGTGTCAAGGTCGGCGCGCCTGATGACCCAACTCAGCGGGCCTGATGACCCACGAAGTATCAACATATATGACGGAGACTGGTGCGCGAACGCATGGAAAGCCTTCTCTTGCCTGCTACTTTCTCCTTTTCTTTCCGTGTTTAAAGTCGCTCTAACCTTTTTCTAGTCGAGCGGACCTTCAGACCGGTGTGGCAACGGTCGACGAACTTGAGAAGTCCGCTTCAATGATCGGGAAAAGTAGAAGCCGCCCGTCGTGTGCGGCCTGATGGCGTTCGGGCACCTGTGCGCCCGCCTCCTAGCGACACGCCCGGTTCCCGAACGCCAATAACGGGCAGGACCCGGCTGTGCAGTGCTCCCCCACATCATTTTGTTGTCAAATCACGGAAAGGAACGGACGAACAGCCGACAGGAGGGCAGGATCCCATGCGTGAACCCACTGACCTCTGCTACGCTACTACTGCGTGTGTCATCAGGCGCTTTCCTGGGCCGAGATGTGCGTGCAAGTCCGACTGGATTTGGACGCGGCTGGCCCGGTTTTGCGCTTGGCACGGCTTTGAAAGCATCCAGGGGCCCACGTGCCTGCCATTGATGGGCGGTGCAGTAAACAGCGCCCATTGGTCAGCCAGAATGATGAGATTAGCAGGGGCGAAGCCGTGTCAAGGTCGGCGCGCCTGATGACCCAACTCAGCGGGCCTGATGACCCACGTAGTATCAACATATATGACGGAGACTGGTGCGCGCACGCATGGAAAGCCTTCTCTTGCCTGCTACTTTCTCCTTTTCTTTCCGTGTTTAAAGTCGCTCTAACCTTTTTTCTAGTCGAGCGGACCTCCAGACCGGTGTGGCAACGGTCGGCGGACTTGAAAAGTACGCTTCAATGATCGGGAAAAGTAGAAGCCGCCCGTCGTGTGCGGCCTGATGGCGTTCGGGAACCTGTGCGCCCGCCTCCTGGCGACACGCCCGGTTCCCGAACGCCATTGACTGCCATTGACGGCTGTGCAGTGCTCCGCCACAGCATTTTGTTGTCAAATCACGGAAAGGAACGGACGAACAGCCGACAGGAGTGTAGGATCCCGTGCGTGAACCCACTGACCTCTGCTACGCTACTACTGCGTGTGTCATTAGGCGCTTTCCTGGGCCGAGATGTGCGTGCAAGTCCGACTGCATTTGGACGCGGCTAGCCCGGTTTTGCGCTTGGGACAGCTTTGAAAGCATCCAGGGGCCCACGTGCCTGTCATTGATGGGCGGTGCAGTAAACAGCGCCCATTAGTCAGCCAGAATGAAAAGATTAGCAGGGGTGAATCCGTGTCAAGGTCGGCGCGCCTGATGACCCAACTCAGCGGGCCTGATGACCCACGTAGTATCAACATATATGACGGAGACTTGTGCGCGCACGCATGGAAAGTCTTCTCTTGCCTGCTACTTTCTCCTTTTCTTTCCGTGTTTAAAGCCGCTCTAACCTTTTTCTAGTCGAGCGGACCTTCAGACCGGTGTGGCAACAATCGAAGAACTTGAAAAGTCCGCTTCAATGATCGGGAAAAGTAGAAGCCGCCCGTCGTGTGCGGCCTGATGGCGTTCGGGCACCTGTGCGCCCGCCTCCTGGCGACACGCCCGGTTCCCGAACGCCATTGACGGGCAAGAGCCGGCTGTGCAGTGCTCCGCCACAGCATTTTGTTGTCAAATCACGGAAAGGAACGGACGAACAGCCGACAGGAGGGCAGGATCCCGTGCGTGAACCTACTGACCTCTGCTACGCTACTACTGCGTGTGTCATCAGGCGCTTTCCTTGGCCGAGATGTGCGTGCAAGTCCGACTGGATTTGGACGCGGCTGGCCCGGTTTGGCGCTTGGGACAGCTTTGAAAGCATCCAGGGGCCCACGTGCCTGTCATCGATGGACGGTACAGTTAACAGCGCCCATTGGTCAGCCAGAAAGATGAGATTAGCTGGGGCGAAGCCGTGTCAAGGTCGGCGCGCCTGATGACCCAACTCAGCGGGCCTGATGACCCACGAAGTATCAACATATATGACGGAGACTGGTGCGCGAACGCATGGAAAGCCTTCTCTTGCCTGCTACTTTCTCCTTTTCTTTCCGTGTTTAAAGTCGCTCTAACCTTTTTCTAGTCGAGCGGACCTTCAGACCGGTGTGGCAACGGTCGACGAACTTGAGAAGTCCGCTTCAATGATCGGGAAAAGTAGAAGCCGCCCGTCGTGTGCGGCCTGATGGCGTTCGGGCACCTGTGCGCCCGCCTCCTAGCGACACGCCCGGTTCCCGAACGCCAATAACGGGCAGGACCCGGCTGTGCAGTGCTCCCCCACATCATTTTGTTGTCAAATCACGGAAAGGAACGGACGAACAGCCGACAGGAGGGCAGGATCCCATGCGTGAACCCACTGACCTCTGCTACGCTACTACTGCGTGTGTCATCAGGCGCTTTCCTGGGCCGAGATGTGCGTGCAAGTCCGACTGGATTTGGACGCGGCTGGCCCGGTTTTGCGCTTGGCACGGCTTTGAAAGCATCCAGGGGCCCACGTGCCTGCCATTGATGGGCGGTGCAGTAAACAGCGCCCATTGGTCAGCCAGAATGATGAGATTAGCAGGGGCGAAGCCGTGTCAAGGTCGGCGCGCCTGATGACCCAACTCAGCGGGCCTGATGACCCACGTAGTATCAACATATATGACGGAGACTGGTGCGCGCACGCATGGAAAGCCTTCTCTTGCCTGCTACTTTCTCCTTTTCTTTCCGTGTTTAAAGTCGCTCTAACCTTTTTTCTAGTCGAGCGGACCTTCAGACCGGTGTGGCAACGGTCGGCGGACTTGAAAAGTACGCTTCAATGATCGGGAAAAGTAGAAGCCGCCCGTCGTGTGCGGCCTGATGGCGTTCGGGAACCTGTGCGCCCGCCTCCTAGCGACACGCCCGGTTCCCGAACGCCATTGACTGCCATTGACGGCTGTGCAGTGCTCCGCCACAGCATTTTGTTGTCAAATCACGGAAAGGAACGGACGAACAGCCGACAGGAGTGTAGGATCCCGTGCGTGAACCCACTGACCTCTGCTACGCTACTACTGCGTGTGTCATTAGGCGCTTTCCTGAGCCGAGATGTGCGTGCAAGTCCGACTGGATTTGGACGCGGCCGGCCCGGTTTTGCGCTTGGCACGGCTTTCAAAGCAGCCAGTGGCCCACGTGCCTGCCTTTGATGGGCGGTGCAGTAAACAGCGCCCATTGGTCAGCCAGAATGATGAGATTAGCAGGGGCGAAGCCGTGTCAAGGTCGGCGCGCCTGATGACCCAACTCAGCGGGCCTGATGACCCACGTAGTATCAACATATATGACGGAGACTGGTGCGTGCACGCATGGAAAGCCTTCTCTTGCCTGCTACTTTCTCCTTTTCTTTCCGTGTTTAAAGTCGCTCTAACCTTTTTCTAGTCGAGCGGACCTTCAGACCGGTGTGGCAACGGTCGACGAACTTGAAAAGTCCGCTTCAATGATCGGGAAAAGTAGAAGCCGCCCGTCGTGTGCGGCCTGATGGCGTTCGGGAACCTGTGCGCCCGCCTCCTAGCGACACGCCCGGTTCCCGAACGCCAATGACGGGCAGGACCCGGCTGTGTAGTGCTCCGCCACAGCATTTTATTGTCAAATCACGGAAAGGAACGGACGAACAGCCGACAGGAGTGCAGGATCCTGTGCGTGAACCCACTGACCTCTGCTACGCTACTACTGCGTGTGTCATCAGGCGCTTTCCTGAGCCGAGATGTGCGTGCAAGTCCGACTGGATTTGGACGCGGCCGGCCCGGTTTTGCGCTTGGCACGGCTTTCAAAGCAGCCAGTGGCCCACGTGCCTGCCTTTGATGGGCGGTGCAGTAAACAGCGCCCATTGGTCAGCCAGAATGATGAGATTAGCAGGGGCGAAGCCGTGTCAAGGTCGGCGCGCCTGATGACCCAACTCAGCGGGCCTGATGACCCACGTAGTATCAACATATATGACGGAGACTGGTGCGCGAACGCATGGAAAGCCTTCTCTTGCCTGCTACTTTCTCCTTTTCTTTCCGTGTTTAAAGCCGCTCTAACCTTTTTCTAGCCGAGCGGACCTTCAGACCGGTGTGGCAACGGTCGACGAACTTGAAAAGTCCGCATTAATGATCGGGAAAAGTAGAAGCCGCCCGTCGTGTGCGGCCTGATGGCGTTCGGGAACCTGTGCGCCCGCCTCCTGGCGACACGCCCGGTTCCCGAACGCCAATGACGGGCAGGACCCGGCTGTGCAGTGCTCCCCCACATCATTTTGTTGTCAAATCACGGAAAGGAACGGACGAACAGCCGACAGGAGTGCAGGATCCCGTGCGTGAACCCACTGACCTCTGCTACGCTACTACTGCGTATGTCATCAGGCGCTTTCCTGGGCCGAGATGTGCGTGCAAGTCCGACTGGATTTGGACGCGGCTGGCCCGGTTTGGCGCTTGGGACAGCTTTGAAAGCATCCAGGGGCCCACGTGCCTGTCATCGATGGACGGTACAGTTAACAGCGCCCATTGGTCAGCCAGAAAGATGAGATTAGCTGGGGCGAAGCCGTGTCAAGGTCGGCGCGCCTGATGACCCAACTCAGCGGGCCTGATGACCCACGAAGTATCAACATATATGACGGAGACTGGTGCGCGAACGCATGGAAAGCCTTCTCTTGCCTGCTACTTTCTCCTTTTCTTTCCGTGTTTAAAGTCGCTCTAACCTTTTTCTAGTCGAGCGGACCTTCAGACCGGTGTGGCAACGGTCGACGAACTTGAGAAGTCCGCTTCAATGATCGGGAAAAGTAGAAGCCGCCCGTCGTGTGCGGCCTGATGGCGTTCGGGCACCTGTGCGCCCGCCTCCTAGCGACACGCCCGGTTCCCGAACGCCAATAACGGGCAGGACCCGGCTGTGCAGTGCTCCCCCACATCATTTTGTTGTCAAATCACGGAAAGGAACGGACGAACAGCCGACAGGAGGGCAGGATCCCATGCGTGAACCCACTGACCTCTGCTACGCTACTACTGCGTGTGTCATCAGGCGCTTTCCTGGGCCGAGATGTGCGTGCAAGTCCGACTGGATTTGGACGCGGCTGGCCCGGTTTTGCGCTTGGCACGGCTTTGAAAGCATCCAGGGGCCCACGTGCCTGCCATTGATGGGCGGTGCAGTAAACAGCGCCCATTGGTCAGCCAGAATGATGAGATTAGCAGGGGCGAAGCCGTGTCAAGGTCGGCGCGCCTGATGACCCAACTCAGCGGGCCTGATGACCCACGTAGTATCAACATATATGACGGAGACTGGTGCGCGCACGCATGGAAAGCCTTCTCTTGCCTGCTACTTTCTCCTTTTCTTTCCGTGTTTAAAGTCGCTCTAACCTTTTTTCTAGTCGAGCGGACCTCCAGACCGGTGTGGCAACGGTCGGCGGACTTGAAAAGTACGCTTCAATGATCGGGAAAAGTAGAAGCCGCCCGTCGTGTGCGGCCTGATGGCGTTCGGGAACCTGTGCGCCCGCCTCCTGGCGACACGCCCGGTTCCCGAACGCCATTGACTGCCATTGACGGCTGTGCAGTGCTCCGCCACAGCATTTTGTTGTCAAATCACGGAAAGGAACGGACGAACAGCCGACAGGAGTGTAGGATCCCGTGCGTGAACCCACTGACCTCTGCTACGCTACTACTGCGTGTGTCATTAGGCGCTTTCCTGGGCCGAGATGTGCGTGCAAGTCCGACTGCATTTGGACGCGGCTAGCCCGGTTTTGCGCTTGGGACAGCTTTGAAAGCATCCAGGGGCCCACGTGCCTGTCATTGATGGGCGGTGCAGTAAACAGCGCCCATTAGTCAGCCAGAATGAAAAGATTAGCAGGGGTGAATCCGTGTCAAGGTCGGCGCGCCTGATGACCCAACTCAGCGGGCCTGATGACCCACGTAGTATCAACATATATGACGGAGACTTGTGCGCGCACGCATGGAAAGTCTTCTCTTGCCTGCTACTTTCTCCTTTTCTTTCCGTGTTTAAAGCCGCTCTAACCTTTTTCTAGTCGAGCGGACCTTCAGACCGGTGTGGCAACAATCGAAGAACTTGAAAAGTCCGCTTCAATGATCGGGAAAAGTAGAAGCCGCCCGTCGTGTGCGGCCTGATGGCGTTCGGGCACCTGTGCGCCCGCCTCCTGGCGACACGCCCGGTTCCCGAACGCCATTGACGGGCAAGAGCCGGCTGTGCAGTGCTCCGCCACAGCATTTTGTTGTCAAATCACGGAAAGGAACGGACGAACAGCCGACAGGAGGGCAGGATCCCGTGCGTGAACCCACTGACCTCTACTACGCTACTACTGCGTGTGTCATCAGGCGCTTTCCTGGGCCGAGATGTGCGTGCAAGTCCGACGGGATTTGGACGCGGCTGGCCCGGTTTTGCGCTTGGCACGGCTTTGAAAGCATCCAGGGGCCCACGTGCCTACCATTGATAAGCGGTGCAGTAAACAGCGCCCATTGGTCAGCCAGAATGATGAGATTAGCAGGGGTGAACCCGTGTCAAGGTCGGCGCGCCTGATGACCCAACTCAGCGGGCCTGATGACCCACGTAGTATCAACATATATGACGGAGACTTGTGCGCGCACGCATGGAAAGTCTTCTCTTGCCTGCTACTTTCTCCTTTTCTTTCCGTGTTTAAAGTCGCTCTAACCTTTTTCTAGTCCAGCGGACCTTCAGACCGGTGTGGCAACGGTCGACGAACTTGAAAAGTCCGCTTCAATGATCGGGAAAAGTAGAAGCCGCCCGTCGTGTGCGGCCTGATGGCGTTCGGGAACCTGTGCGCCCGCCTCCTAGCGACACGCCCGGTTCCCGAACGCCAATGACGGGCAGGACCCGGCTGTGCAGTGCTCCGCCACAGCATTTTATTGTCAAATCACAGAAAGGAACGGACGAACAGCCGACAGGAGTGCAGGATCCCGTGCGTGAACACACTGACCTCTGCTACGCTACTACTGTGTGTGTCATCAGGCGCTTTCCTGAGCCGAGATGTGCGTGCAAGTCCGACTGGATTTGGACGCGGCCGGCCCGGTTTTGCGCTTGGCACGGCTTTGAAAGCAGCCAGTGGCCCACGTGCCTGCCTTTGATGGGCGGTGCAGTAAACAGCGCCCATTGGTCAGCCAGAATGATGAGATTAGCAGGGGCGAAGCCGTGTCAAGGTCGGCGCGCCTGATGACCCAACTCAGCGGGCCTGATGACCCACGTAGTATCAACATATATGACGGAGACTGGTGCGCGAACGCATGGAAAGCCTTCTCTTGCCTGCTACTTTCTCCTTTTCTTTCCGTGTTTAAAGCCGCTGTAACCTTTTTCTAGCCGAACGGACCTTCAGACCGGTGTGGCAACGGTCGACGAACTTGAAAAGTCCGCATCAATGATCGGGAAAAGTAGAAGCCGCCCGTCGTGTGCGGCCTGATGGCGTTCGGGAACCTGTGCGCCCGCCTCCTTGCGACACGCCCGGTTCCCGAACGCCAATGACGGGCAGGACCCGGCTGTGCAGTGCTCCCCCACATCATTTTGTTGTCAAATCACGGAAAGGAACGGACGAACAGCCGACAGGAGTGCAGGATCCCGTGAGTGAACCCACTGACCTCTGCTACGCTACTACTGCGTATGTCATCAGGCGCTTTCCTGGGCCGAGATGTGCGTGCAAGTCCGACTGGATTTGAACGCGGCCGGCCCGGTTTTGCGCTTGGCACGGCTTCGAAAGCATCCAGGGGCCCACGTGCCGGCCATTGATGGGCGGTGCAGTAAACAGCGCCCATTGGTCAGCCAGAATGATGAGATTAGCAGGGGCGAAGCCGAGTCAAGGTCGGCGCGCCTGATGACCCAACTCAGCGGGCCTGATGACCCACGTAGTATCAACATATATGACGGAGACTGATGCGCGCACGCATGGAAAGCCTTCTCTTGCCTGCTACTTTCTCCTTTTCTTTCCTTGTTTAAAGCCGCTGTAACCTTTTTCTAGTCGAGCGGACCTTCAGACCGGTGTGGCAACGGTCGACGAACTTGAAAAGTCCGCTTCAATGATCGGGAAAAGTAGAAGCCGCCCGTCGTGTGCGGCCTGATGGCGTTCGGGAACCTGTGCGCCCGCCTCCTTGCGACACGCCCGGTTCCCGAACGCCAATGACGGGCAGGACCCGGCTGTGCAGTGCTCCCCCACATCATTTTGTTGTCAAATCACGGAAAGGAACGGACGAACAGCCGACAGGAGTGCAGGATCCCGTGAGTGAACCCACTGACCTCTGCTACGCTACTACTGCGTATGTCATCAGGCGCTTTCCTGGGCCGAGATGTGCGTGCAAGTCCGACTGGATTTGAACGCGGCCGGCCCGGTTTTGCGCTTGGCACGGCTTCGAAAGCATCCAGGGGCCCACGTGCCGGCCATTGATGGGCGGTGCAGTAAACAACGCCCATTGGTCAGCCAGAATGATGAGATTAGCAGGGACGAAGCCGTGTCAAGGTCGGCGCGCCTGATGACCCAACTCAGCGGGCCTGATGACCCACGTAGTATCAACATATATGACGGAGACTGATGCGCGCACGCATGGAAAGCCTTCTCTTGCCTGCTACTTTCTCCTTTTCTTTCCTTGTTTAAAGCCGCTGTAACCTTTTTCTAGTCGAGCGGACCTTCAGACCGGTGTGGCAACGGTCGACGAACTTGAAAAGTCCGCTTCAATGATCGGGAAAAGTAGAAGCCGCCCGTCGTGTGCGGCCTGATGGCGTTCGGGAACCTGTGCGCCCGCCTCCTGGCGACACGCCCGGTTCCCGAACACCAATGACGGGCAGGAGCCGGCTGTGCAGTGCTTCGCCACAGCATTTTGTTGTCAAATCACGGAAAGGAACGGACGAACAGCCGACAGGAGTGCAGGATCCCGTGCGTGAACCCACTGACCTCTGCTACGCTACTACTGCGTGTGTCATCAGGCGCTTTCCTGGGCCGAGATGTGCGTGCAAGTCCGACTGGATTTGAACGCGGCCGGCCCGGTTTTGCGCTTGGCACGGCTTTGAAGGCAGCCAGGGGCCCACGTGCCTGCCATTGATGGGCGGTGCAGTAAACAGCGCCCATTAGTCAGCCAGAATGATGAGATTAGCAGGGGCGAAGCCGTGTCAAGGTCGGCGCGCCTGATGACCCAACTCAGCGGGCCTGATGACCCACGTAGTATCAACATATATGACGGAGACTAGTGCGCGCACGCATGAAAAGCCTTCTCTTGCCTGCTATTTTCTCCCTTTCTTTCCGTGTTTAAAGCCGCTCTAACCTTTTTCTAGTCGAGCGGACCTTCAGACCGGTGTGGCAACGGTCGACGAACTTGAAAAGTCCGCTTCAATGATCGGGAAAAGTAGAAGCCGCCCGTCGTGTGCGGCCTGATGGCGTTCGGGAACCTGTGCGCCCGCCTCCTAGCGACACGCCCGGTTCCCGAACGCCATTGACGGGCAGGAGCCGGCTGTGCAGTGCTCCGCCACAGCATTTTGTTGTCAAATCACGGAAAGGAACGGACGAACAGCCGACAGGAGTGCAGGATCCCGTGAGTGAACCCACTGACCTCTGCTACGCTACTACTGCGTGTGTCATCAGGCGCTTTCCTGAGCCGAGATGTGCGTGCAAGTCCGACTGGATTTGGACGCGGCCGGCCCGGTTTTGCGCTTGGCACGGCTTTCAAAGCAGCCAGTGGCCCACGTGCCTGCCTTTGATGGGCGGTGCAGTAAACAGCGCCCATTGGTCAGCCAGAATGATGAGATTAGCAGGGGCGAAGCCGTGTCAAGGTCGGCGCGCCTGATGACCCAACTCAGCGGGCCTGATGACCCACGTAGTATCAACATATATGACGGAGACTGGTGCGTGCACGAATGGAAAGCCTTCTCTTGCCTGCTACTTTCTCCTTTTCTTTCCGTGTTTAAAGTCGCTCTAACCTTTTTCTAGTCGAGCGGACCTTCAGACCGGTGTGGCAACGGTCGACGAACTTGAAAAGTCCGCTTCAATGATCGGGAAAAGTAGAAGCCGCCCGTCGTGTGCGGCCTGATGGCGTTCGGGAACCTGTGCGCCCGCCTCCTAGCGACACGCCCGGTTCCCGAACGCCAATGACGGGCAGGACCCGGCTGTGTAGTGCTCCGCCACAGCATTTTATTGTCAAATCACGGAAAGGAACGGACGAACAGCCGACAGGAGTGCAGGATCCCGTGAGTGAACCCACTGACCTCTGCTACGCTACTACTGCGTGTGTCATCAGGCGCTTTCCTGAGCCGAGATGTGCGTGCAAGTCCGACTGGATTTGGACGCGGCCGGCCCGGTTTTGCGCTTGGCACGGCTTTCAAAGCAGCCAGTGGCCCACGTGCCTGCCTTTGATGGGCGGTGCAGTAAACAGCGCCCATTGGTCAGCCAGAATGATGAGATTAGCAGGGGCGAAGCCGTGTCAAGGTCGGCGCGCCTGATGACCCAACTCAGCGGGCCTGATGACCCACGTAGTATCAACATATATGACGGAGACTGGTGCGCGAATGAATGGAAAGCCTTCTCTTGCCTGCTACTTTCTCCTTTTCTTTCCGTGTTTAAAGCCGCTCTAACCTTTTTCTAGCCGAGCGGACCTTCAGACCGGTGTGGCAACGGTCGACGAACTTGAAAAGTCCGCATTAATGATCGGGAAAAGTAGAAGCCGCCCGTCGTGTGCGGCCTGATGGCGTTCGGGAACCTGTGCGCCCGCCTCCTGGCGACACGCCCGGTTCCCGAACGCCAATGACGGGCAGGACCCGGCTGTGCAGTGCTCCCCCACATCATTTTGTTGTCAAATCACGGAAAGGAACGGACGAACAGCCGACAGGAGTGCAGGATCCCGTGCGTGAACCCACTGACCTCTGCTACGCTACTACTGCGTATGTCATCAGGCGCTTTCCTGGGCCGAGATGTGCGTGCAAGTCCGACTGGATTTGAACGCGGCCGGCCCGGTTTTGCGCTTGGCACGGCTTCGAAAGCATCCAGGGGCCCACGTGCCGGCCATTGATGGGCGGTGCAGTAAACAACGCCCATTGGTCAGCCAGAATGATGAGATTAGCAGGGGCGAAGCCGTGTCAAGGTCGGCGCGCCTGATGACCCAACTCAGCGGGCCTGATGACCCACGTAGTATCAACATATATGACGGAGACTGATGCGCGCACGCATGGAAAGCCTTCTCTTGCCTGCTACTTTCTCCTTTTCTTTCCTTGTTTAAAGCCGCTCTAACCTTTTTCTAGTCGAGCGGACCTTCAGACCGGTGTGGCAACGGTCGACGAACTTGAAAAGTCCGCTTCAATGATCGGGAAAAGAAGAAGCCGCCCGTCGTGTGCGGCCTGATGGCGTTCGGGAACCTTTGCGCCCGCCTCCTGGCGACACGCCCGGTTCCCGAACGCCATTGACGGGCAGGAGCCGGCTGTGCAGTGCTTCGCCACAGCATTTTGTTGTCAAATCACGGAAAGGAACGGACGAACAGCCGACAGGAGTGCAGGATCCCGTGCGTGAACCCACTGACCTCTGCTACGCTACTACTGCGTGTGTCATCAGGCGCTTTCCTGGGCCGAGATGTGCGTGCAAGTCCGACTGGATTTGGACGCGGCAGGCCCGGTTTTGCGCTTGGCACGGCTTTGAAAGCAGCCAGGGGCCCACGTGCCTGCCATTGATGGGCGGTGCAGTAAACAGCGCCAATTGGTCAGCCAGAAAGATGAGATTAGCAGGGGCGAAGCCGTGTCAAGGTCGGCGCGCCTGATGACCCAACCCAGCGGGCCTGATGACCCACGTAGTATCAACATATATGACGGAGACTGGTGCGCGCACGCATGGAAAGCCTTCTCTTGCCTGCTATTTTCTCCTTTTCTTTCCGTGTTTAAAGCCGCTCTAACCTTCTTCTAGTCGAGCGGACCTTCAGACCGGTGTGGCAACGGTCGGCGAACTTGAAAAGTCCGCTTCAATGATCGGGGAAAGTAGAAGCCGCCCGTCGTGTGCGGCCTGATGGCGTTCGGGAACCTGTGCGCCCGCCTCCTGGCGACACGCGCGGTTCCCGAACGCCATTGACGGGCAGGAGCCGGCTGTGCAGTGCTCCGCCACATCATTTTGTTGTCAAATCACGGAAAGGAACGGACAAAAAGCCGACAGGAGTGCAGGATCCCGTGCGTGAACCCACTGACCTCTGCTACGCTACTACTGCGTGTGTCGTCAGGCGCTTTCCTGGGCCGAGATGTGCGTACAAGTCCGACTAAATTTGGACGCGGCTAGCCCGGTTTTGCGCTTGGCACGGCTTTGAAAGCAGCATGGGGCCCACGTGCCTACTATTGATGGGCGGTGCAGTAAACAGCGCCCATTGGTCTGCCAGAATGATAAGATTAGCAGGGGCGAAGCCGTGTCAAGGTCGCCGCGCCTGATGACCCAACTCAGCGGGCCTGATGACCCACGTAGTGTCAACATATATGACGGAGACTGGTGCGCGCACGCATGGAAAGCCTTCTCTTGCCTGCTATTTTCTCCTTTTCTTTCCGTTTTTAAAGCCGCTCTAACCTTTTTCTAGTCGAGCGGACCTTCAGACCGGTGTGGCAACGGTCGGTGAACTTAAAAAGTCCGCTTAAATCATCGGGAAAAGTAGAAGCCGCCCGTCCTGTGCGGCCTGATGGCGTTCGGGAACCTGTGCGCCCGCCTCCTGGCGACACGCGCGGTGCCCGAACGCCATTGACGGGCAGAAGCCGGCTGTGCAGTGCTCCGCCACAGCTTTTTGTTGTCAAATCACGGAAAGGAACGGACGAACAGCCGACAGGAGGGCAGGATCCCGTGCGTACACTCACTAACCTCTGCTACGCTACAACTACGTGTGTCATCAGGCGCTTTCCTGGGCCGAGATTTGCAGGTCCGACTGGATTTGGACGTGGCTGGCCCGGTTTTGTGCTTGGCACGGCTTTGAAAGCAGCCCGGGGCCCACGTGCCTGCCATTGATGGGCGGTGTAGTTAAACAGCGCCCATTGGTCTGCCAGAATGATGAGATTAGCTGAGGTGAAGCCGTGTCAAGGTCGGCGAGCCTGATGACCCAACTCAGCGAGCCTGATGACCCACGTAGTATCAACATATATGACGGAGACTGGTACGCGCACGAATGGAAAGCCTCCTCTTGCCTGCTACTTTCTCCTTTTCTTTCCGTGTTTAAAGTCGCTCTAACATTTTTCTAGTCGAGCGGACCTTCAGACCGGTGTGGCAACGATCGGCGAACTTAAAAAGTCCGCTTCAATGATCGGGAAAAGTAGAAGCCGCCCGTCCTGTGCGGCCTGATGGTGTTCGGGAACCTGTGCGCCCGCCTCCTTGCGACACGTCCGGTTCCCGAACGCCATTGACGGGCAGAAGCCGGCTGTGCAGTGCTCCGCCACAGCATTTTGTTGTCAAATCACGGAAAGGAACGGACGAACGGCCGACAAGAGGGCAGGATCCCGTGCGTGAACCCACTGACCTCTGCTACGCTACTACTGCGTGTGTCATCAGGCGCTTTCCTGGGCCGAGATGTGCGTGCAAGTCCGACTGGATTTGGACGCGGTTGGCCCGGTTTTGCGCTTGGCACGGCTTTGAAAGCAGTCAGGGGCCCACGTGCCTGCCATTGATGGGTGGTGTAGTAAACAGCGCCCATTGGTCAGCCAGAATGATGAGATTAGCAGGGGTGAAGCCGTGTCAGAGTCGGCGCGCCTGATGACCTAACACAGCGAGCCTGATGACCCACGTAGTATCAACATATATGACGGAGACTGGTGCGCGCACGCATGGAAAGCCTTCTCTTGCCTGCTGCTTTCTCCTTTTCTTTCCGTGTTTTTGAATCTGTATCTTTATCTAATATAGCCGGTATAACCGCCATTAGGCCCAACACACCAGCTTCGCAGGCACGCGGCGCGGCTGTTTAAAGTAACTCTAACCTTTTTCTAGTCGAGCGGACCTTCAGACCGGTGTGGCAACGGTCGGCGAGCTTGAAAAGTCAACTTCAATGATCGGGAAAAGTAAAAGCCGCCCATCGTGTGCGGCCTGATGGCGCAGTAAACAGTGCCAATTGGTCAGCCAGAATGATGAGATTAGCAGGGGTGAAGCCGTGTCAAGGTCGGCGCGCCTGATGACCCAACTCAGCGAGCCTGATGACCCACGTAGTATCAACATATATGACGGAGACTGGTGCGCGCACGCATGGAAAGCCTTCTCTTGCCTGCTGCTTTCTCCTTTTCTTTCCGTGTTTAAAGTCACTCTGACCTTTTTCAAGTCGAGCGGACCTTCAGACCGGTGTGGCAACGGTCGGCGAACTTGAAAAGTCCACTTCAATCATCGGGAAAAGTAGAAGCCGCCCGCCGTGTGCGGCCTGATGGCGTTCGGGAACCTGTTCGCTCGCCTCCTGGCGACACTGCGGACTAACTTCTCTGGCATGTTATCCGTCTATATGGCAATTTTCTACAATTTTTCTAGCCACCTGATGCCTGGTAGAGGCTACACAGATCCGTTCTTCAGTCAGGGAGATCCATGCGCCCCTTGTGGAGGGTGAAACGGGTTTTGGGGGCATGGAACTTTGTAGTATTTAGGCACATCGAACACGGTTGCTCGAATACGGGTCCGAGCATTTTTTATATTTCCAAATGACTCTTGACACTCCTGCCAACTCGACCTCTATGAAAATCGTCCTGATGGCCGATTAGAGCAATTTCGAGTGTAAATAAAGGCACAAACAAAAAAATCAAACAAACAAACAAAACTGAGACTCTGTCTTTTGACTTTAATGGCGCCGTTGACCCATTCTTTAGTTTGGGGATATCCCTGGACTACGTTATATTGCATAGTTCAGGAAGTTCCGTGCGCCCCTTGCTGGTGAGGCGGTTTTTTGGGGCAGGTGACGTTGCAGTATTTGGGAACGTCGAACACGCTACCGGGGATTGGTCCGAGCTGGTAGGAGGTTGTGTTGAATGTGATGGTGTGGACGGCGTGAGGCGGGTACACGATCTTCTCCCAGTACTGGCAGGGCGTGCCGTCCTCTGCCTGGTACCACCTACAGGGGGAAACAAGACCACAGCATGTCAAGGACCAAAGATACGAAAACCGGAAGTTCTTCTGCAGAACCAAGGTCACTTAGCAGGGGGCCGTCCTCTGCCTCGTGCCACCTACAGTGGGAAACAAGACCACAGCATGTCAAGGACCAAAGGTACGAAAACCGGAAGTTCTGCTGCAGTACCAAGGTCACATACCAGGGGCCGTCCTCTGCCTGGTACCACCTACAGGGGAAACAAGACCATAACACGTCCACGTCAAAATATAGAAGAAAGAAAGTTCAATTAGTCTCATTGGAACATTTTGACAAAAACGCCCCTGCAGTTCTAGAGCAAGTCGCTAGAGGGGCATAACCTACAGCACTTCTTCCTTACATCACAAGCTATCTGCCACCCAAAAATAAAGACCATGGCATGTTTAGGTAAAAAGATGCAAAAAATGGACATCTGCTGCAGTCTCCCCAATATCTACTCACGTACCGAATATCATCATAATCCATCAAAGGTTTCTTGAGTTATGCTGACTTCAAAAGTCCGGAAACACAAACAGACAGACTCACAGACACACACAGAGACACACCCAAAACAATATTTCCATTTATCGTCGCTAAAGTATATAAGATATTCATATTTTGAATGATCAACATTTCCATGTATACATTCCATTCTATAACGCGTCTTTGTATAACATTTCATTCTATAACATTTGATCCAATAACATTTCATTCTATAACATTTCATTGTGTCATTTGATGGTGAACTGGTTGTGTTATGTTCGTTTTTTTTTTTTTCAGATGCGACAGTCCATAGGTCTGTTCTTAATCTGCCTGCCGGCTCCCCTCTGTGTTAAACAATTGGGAACCTTTGTAGCACATGTGGCACATAAGGTCCGAGGTTCTGTTTGCCATTTACGTCCTAAGTGAAATTACCTCGCCTTCCACATGAAATTACTCCACCCGTTTTAATGAAGTACACTTCAAAACCAAAGAAGAAGGAAAACTAGATCAGAGAGACACGAGCTTTTTGACACTATTTTCAACAAAGACTCAGACAAAGGAATAGAGACAGAAAAAGAACGTGTCAAGCTACCCACGACAGGTCATCGGGCTCACAACACCGCCTTACAAAATAAACCCAAAGACTAACATCTAACTAAGGTAACCTCTCGGATTCTTCTTGACTACACGAACCTGTCCGTTGCCGCAGCCCCTTGTATTTCCCAGCCGTGGCAGGTCCGCCCGTCGATAGTCTCGTTCCCGAGATAAGTCGCCCCGGTCAGCCAGGTGGGCTTGAGCACGCCGCACCCCTCGGTCGCGCCGCAGGCCCGGCAGCACATCTGATCCCGGGGGAAGTGCACGAACATCCCCAGGGGGGTGAAGAAGAGCTGACACTCGCTGCGCCTTTCCCTCGGCCTCAGACCCACGCCGTCGCAGAAGAAGTCTAGCTGGCCGTGCGAGTGGTCGAACCTTGGACACAAGATAACGTTATCGAAGGTTTGCCACGTAGTCAAACCAAAGTACAGCGATCGAAAACATGCATTGAAAAGATAATCACACCTACAGTGAACCTGACTTCAAATAATTTTAGTGATACTAAGATCGTTTGAAGACAAGTATTTGTATCAACTTTCTTGCTACAGGCTACTTTTCAAGCTCTTTAGAAAACAATCCTACCTTGCCCTGCGGTTGGCGAAGTCGTAGTACCAAGCCCCGGTGTTTCGGCTGATGAGTATGACGGAAATGTGCTGCTCCTCTTGGAAACTAACGGAGAAGGTGGCCGGCCATGTTGGCGGCCTCTGAGGAGGTCCAGAAGTCGCGGTTTGAGACGCCGCCACCAGGAAACACACAGCGAGGGCGAGGGAAGGGGCGATGGGAGTCATGCTGAAGGCAGGCATGTTTTTCTGCGGGACTGGAGCTCGAGGGAAACGTAGAACGCCAATCAGTAGCCAGATGTTGTTTGAAGAACTTTGAACCTCTGTTTGTTCATACTTTGTTTATTCATGATAAGCCCAGATGACCCTATTGAGGTCATTAGGGAATATGGTCACACAACATTTAACAAAGATACAGGAAACAGTGCCATCAAATTTAAAGGAAACCCAAGCAATACTAGAAAGGCAACATTTGCGGGAGCAAATGCAACACGTTTCGCCCATTTCCCTCCCCACGCAAAAAGCAACTGTGGCATAGAGGCTAACGATGTAGATGTAGGACCGATAATGCAATATGGCGCTGGCATGACACTGTTAATATATGCAAAAAGGCGACCAACAAAACTTCGCCATCAAGCCGACTATCTGGTACCACAAACAAAACAAGTTGCAGACGATTGTGTGTGGAGAAATCTTCGGCTTTTTTTAACAAGCTTAAGTGCCAGTGGTTGCGATAAAAATACTATTTTTTTTTAGTACAACGCTACGCCACACATTTTGTTTAATGCGCTATCGATCAGCGCCGATATTCAAAACTTCCCCGCGGCCCGATAGTGTAGACGTGTAACAGGGGTTAACGCAAGGAGGTTGAAAATTCTTAGGTTTACGTCATTTTTAGCCAAAACTTTAAACAATTACTCAAAGCAAGGGCCTCCTTGCTCAAGGTAAATTTTCACGCACTTCACAACTCTCTATTGTTATTGTTAATGTTCTGAATGGAGTTTAAACTGTAAACTCCATTTGGGTAAGTCCAATTTTTGTGCTGGCGTTTACAGTTTACAGTTTAAACTCCATTCAGAATGACTTCTACCAACACAGATGAATATTGTTAATGTTATTGTCAACGTCCCGACACGGGATGTTTCCGAAGGTGGGAAACTTTGGACACTTTGTGTGCACTATTGTGCGCACTGGTGTCCAATCTTGGTGACACAGGGGTAGAAAATTCGTGTACATAGCGAGGAAATGTCTGGTGTCACCATAGTGTCCAAGGTTGCAAACATGCGGAAATCTTTGTTTCCATGCAGTGTTAAAAGAAGAAAAACACAGTGTGTGTCGAAAAATACCACCAGAAAAGCTTTGAACCTTCTCAATTGCACTTAACTTCAGTAGGACACAACAATAACAACACAAGGATGGGAGCCAGAAAGTAGTGAAGTTGTGTCGGCAGTGCCCCTAATTAAATTGACTATTTCAACCAATCAGGTTGAGCTTGTTACATCCGCGCTCTCTCATTGGCTGACCGAATTAGTCCACCTGGCCAGATGAATAAAGATGTGACCTAAAGGTCAGTGACCCCATATGAGAAAAATAGCCGATCTTCTCCCCCCAAATACCCTCTTAATCGTATTTCGAAGTGTTCTATGCCGAAAGTGCGAATGGGATTCTTTGAATATTTGTTCAATGTACCCCCATAGCAAATTTCAGGTCATTTGGATTTATATCCAGAGCACAGGAGGCCAAAATGTACGTCTTTGGTCAATAAAATCACTTTCAATGTCAATATCGAAAAAATGAAAAAAATACTCCCAGGGTATTTACCCACTCTACCTGTATACCAAATTTCAGCTCAGTTGGTCCAGGGACGACCGAGCTGCGTCGACTGTAAGATTTGACAGGAGAAAGAAACCTTACGAACACAATATGTTGCGCCCAACAGTATGTTGGGCTCAACATAATTAGAGTCAGAAAATCGGATTTTGAAAGTCAATTTATTTAGTCATTTCTAAACATGATTAGTTCAAACAACTCTATCACAGTGTATAGCAACGTCCATTACGCAACAATACGACGTCGTTGTGATGTAGAAACTCACTGAAGATCGTGGCTGGAGTTTCTGTAGGCTCGCAAAACTAAGGGGGTCATCGTACGCCACGATTTTGCGCGGTTTTAAAATGCTCAACGTATGAAGTAATTTTGCAAATGTACTAAACAATGTTAGTAAACGCCACTACAATAAAGATTTCAGCATATTTTCAATTTCCATTTTTTTGCCCTAATTTTGCTTTGGTGTTCTAAGGTTGAAAGAAAGAAGGACGGCAAGACTATAATAAATGATAATCTTTGTTACATATATATTCCCCTGTGGATAGACGCCTAGGTGACCATACATGACTTACATGGGCGGTGCAGTAAACAGCGCCCATTGGTCAGCCAGAATGATGAGATTAGCAGGGGTGAAGCCGTGTCAAGGTCGGCGCGCCTGATGACCCGACTCAGCGAGCCTGATGACTCACGTAGTATCGACATATATGACGGAGACTGGTGCGCGCACGCATGGAAAGCCTTGTCTTACCTGCTACTTTCTCCTTTTCTTTCCTTGTTTAAAGCCGCTCTAACCTTTTTCTAGTCGAGCGGACCTTCAGACCAGTGTGGCAACGGTTGGCGAACTTGAAAAGTCCGCTTCAGGTTCCGTGTCGGAGTTCAAATATGACCCGTATTCTGCCAGAAGTGCGTGGTCGTCACTCTGTTTTCTGGCCCCTATTGCTTGGTGATCGTTTTAGCTGTGCACATCCTACTAGGCGCGCTACACATCTCTGCCGCATGTATCTAAACTGCCCGCTTCTATCTCTGATAATATGCTCCAGGTTGTGCTTTGCACTGTGTCAGAATGCATTCTTTTACACATTTGGAGAGCATTGTGCTGCTTAAAGGGCAATTTACGGCGAATTCGAAGTAGTGAAGAGTTTGATGTCGGACGCGTTTGATTCGGAATGTGGTCTACCAGTCTATACCAAAATTTCATATATTCTTCGTTTTAGCTAAAAGCTACGAACTTAAAACGCGCCCCCTACTGTTTTCCTTGTTTTTTTTTCAAACAAGCTTACAGATTTTTATAAAAGCTTTCGAATGCGTCGAAATAACGTCATCTACGATATCATCAACGTCCCGCCCGTTGCCGTCCTTTTAAGGTCTCGGACTTGAATTTGCGCACAGGTGTGAACGAGCCCTCAACAACGTGCAACATGTGCAAGTCTCTCCCAAAGAGAATTGGTGTAAGCTCCCATATTAAGTTGTCCAGAAACTTCTAGAAGCTACACAGAAGAAGAAGAAGAATTTTATTGCACGACAATTGTACATGGTACAAAGTATGGCAAGAATTCTTAAACACAATACAAAATAGAAGTATAGAATAAATCTTAACATCCTAATTACTCATGTGGCATGTTTGCATGAGACTTACCCTAGCCAAGTTGAAATATGATAAACCACACATCCCATATACATTGCATAGTTTTTTAAAAACATTCTTTGTCAACGGGGACATTTGGGGGTAGAATACGTTTTCTATTATATATCTTTTTGTGTAAGTTACGTCATACAGTTGCTCATTTTGCAGCTGCTGGGGGGGGGATGAAAATTGATGCACGCGCAGATGTCATCCATATAATCAAATCAACATGGCCTACCAATATGACGTATATTGTATGATTTTGTGCAAGTCATTTTTGGCAGAATACCATGTTTATATTTCGTCATCAATTATCCAACTGATTTGTACATCTATGCATAATAATGTACACCTTTAATAAACCTACAGTTGAGACGCTCACCATTTACCACAAAAATACGGGCCTTATTTATTATTTATTGGTTCAGCATGAACATCCCAAGGTTGCCCAACTAGCCGGAGGCTATTACTAAGGGCAAACCTATGTGTGGTTCATAGGACTGTAGGTTTTGAACCACTCACACCGGGAAGGACCCCTCCTCTTTTCGATAAGTGCGGTGGGTTCTTTAACGTGCTCGAGGTGTGGTTCTCCTCAAACATGGGACCTCCATTTAACGTCCTATCCGAGGGACGTCCCTAACAGAAGCTAGGTACTCATTTACACCTGAGTGAAGTGAGGAAAGTCGTGTAAAGTGCCTTTCCCAAGGGCACAACATCGGGGCATGTCGGTGGTTTCGAACACGGAACCTCTCGGTTGTGGGTGAAACATCCTACCGATTGCGCCACACGATGTCACTCTAAGACCTTATTTGTAGATGTAGATGTTCCACCTGTCATACATTACTTGCTATTTTTATGAAGGTTAGACACCAAGGTAAAGCATATACATGTATAAAGACAATTGAACTTTTTTCGCAATGTTCGATAACGCAAATTCATTGAAAATGCATAAAGAGTCATAAGACGAAAAAAAACGCATCACCCGTTATTTGCGGCGGACTAATACAAAAAAGGCTATGATGGCGAATCAACTTCACCACATCCAAAAATACTACAATTCACTTGCTTTTCAGGAGATTAAAAAAATCTGTGCACAGCTGCAACATTCACCAAGCAATGCGGGGCAACAATCAGGGTAACAACCACGCACTTCCAGCAAATTATGGCGCCATAGCCCAAAATCAGTTATGCAAATTAGCTCCTGTTTTGCATAGTTAGCATCTTCCACAAACACACAATCCACACCGAGCCCTCTATATACTACCATATGAAAATGCCAGGTGAACCATTTTAGAACGTGACCTTTGTTTCCACAGCCACCACTCGTCTATCAAATATCATGAAGATCCATCCATAGCTACTTGAGTTATGCTGTTGACATGCATGCATACACACCCATAGCCTTCTTGGCGAAGATAATAGTAAATCTACAAACGCGCAAAATATTTCATGGAGGTATGAGGTCTATGAAATCTTGATGTTCCTATTCTTATCATGCTGTACATGAGTTCTCTGAACTTGTTAAATGTTAAGAAATAGTCGATTGTTATGTATGTTTATGAATTCTTGCCATACTTTGTACCATGTACAATTGTCATGCAATAAAGTTCTTCTTCTTTTATCTTGACCCGGCTTTGGAATACTTACATGGGAGATCCTGATAGGGCAGGCACCCTACGAAAGTAAGTTTCAAACACTCTTTTTGAGTTTGTACCCAAGCCTGGCTTAGTTTAAACTTACAGGTCTGATATAGATGCCAGTCTGTTGGAACGCCTGAATTTGTGGCAGGAAATATCTTTAATACCATGGTATAAATACTGTATAAATGTATGATTATATACTTTGTAAATCAGGTTGTTCTTTGCAATACTTGAGCCACATATTTTCAATCAAAAAGAGAAATACATTACAAATCGCTTAACTGTGAAACAGGTGTTACAGTTCCTTTGTTATGTAATTTTGTCATTACTGTTACAGGGAAAGACGACAAGGATTCCGAAGAATCACTTTTTGCTGCTGCATTGGTCACAATAAAGACATATCCTAAAGGAGTTCCATTTGTCGTCTGACACGAGCGGCCTGCTGTCTGAACTCTTTCACCCTTTCCTCAATATGTGCTCTCTGTAACATAAAACAAAAATTGAACAATCAATGTACATGTACGTACAACCCAAGTTTGTGAGTAAACAATAAGGCAAAGTGATGTACAATGTACTAGCATGAAGTTCAGAGATAGGAGCAAAGGTGGTCATCTACACCATAGAGATAAGCATTACACGGGAGTGGTCACGAGAGCACGACGGGATACATAGGCTTGACGCACCAAAATGGCGGCGGTCGGATTTTGAGCCAATGACGTGATGCAGAACCCCGGGGACTGTGCGTTTATTCAGCAGTGTGCAGATTCATGGAAGGTGCGTATGGGCAGGGGATATATTGGTGTTCCACTTGACATGACAGATGTTCTTCGTCAAGTGCCTGCTGTTCTTCTTGCGTGTTTTCTATCTGCAGATACTACATATTTTGCCCTTTGGAGGTGTTAAACAGAGTCCTAAATGATTACGATATTACATAGCTACATTTGAATTAAACCCTCTGTCACACCTACATAGACCCTACTTACACAGAAAATTTGAAGTCAATCAGCCAAGCCGATCTTGAGAAATTGACCTGACAAGTTTACATTGTGTCCACCAGCCCCCCTCCCCCCTTGGCTCAAGTGTTATCATTTCAACATCTCCCAGGAATGTGATCAACTAATGTCAATCTTACCAAACTAGCATAGATGATTAGTACCTATATCCCTCCAACTTATGATGGAATATGAAGTCCATCCATACTTTTGATTATGAAATATTCACTGGGAAAGTTGACCTTTGTTTGACCTGTCATATTCTTAACACCCACCCCTATTAAAAAAATAGACGGAAATAGAAAAACATGTCTGATTTCAAAAAATAGTAAGATTCATTAGTAGATATAACACGCCAACTTATATGGGACTATGAAGTCAATCCGTGATTTTGATTATGAAATATACACTTTGGAAGTTGACCTACTTTTGAGGTGTTGTGTTGTTCACACCTAGCCCCATTCAAAAAATAGACGGAAATAGAAAAACTGGTCTGATTTCTTAAAAAGTAGTAAGAATCATCAGTAGGTATATCCCTTCAACTTATGTAGGAATGTCAAGTCGATCCATCGTTTGGATGAAGAAATATACAGTTTTGAAGTTGACCTTTGTTTGACCTCTATAGTTGTTGACACCCACCCCTATTCAAAAAATAGACGGAAATAGAAAAACATGTCTGATTTTCAAACAAGTAGTAAGATTCATTAGTAGATATAACCTGCCAACTTCTATGTGAATATCAACTCAATCCATGGTTTTGATTATGAAATATACACTTTGGAAGTTGACCTACTTTTGAGGTGTTGTGTTGTTCACACCTAGCCACATTCAAAAAATAGACGGAAATAGAAAAACATATCTAATTTCTGAAAAGTCTCGTTGAATCATTAGAACGTATATCCCTCCAACATATGTAGGGATATGAAGTCAATCTATACTTTTGATGATGAAATATACAGTTTTGAAGTTGACATTGGTTTCACCTCTGAAGTTGTTGACACCCACTCATATTAAAGAAATAGACGGAAATAGGAAACATGTCTGATGTTTGAAGAAGTAGTAGGAATCATTAGTATGTATATCCCTCCAACTTATGTAGGAATGTCAAGTCAATCCATGCTTTGGATTGGAAAATAAAGACTTTGAAAGTACATGTCAATATGGTTGGCTATATTATCATATATGTGGTAACTTCAATATCCCCTAGGCAAGTATTCAATTGCTTGATTTTCCCAAAACAATATAAGTTATTAGTATTTCTTATCATATATGGGATAATCAAGAAGCAAATACTAGAGATGCATTTGATCAAGAGATATAGACTGCTGTAAATATGTATGTAAGTTGGTCAGCCATATTGATAAACAGATTCACAAGTGTGTCTGTTTCAATATACCCCAACAGGAAATAATATGCAATTTGTATGATTTCCCCAAAAGTATTATACACGTAGGTCATTAGTATTTGTATCTTCACACAATCGGGACTTTCAAAAACTCAATGTTGTCTTTCATGATGAAATATAGACTTATTATGCCATATTTGCTGTGTGTAGCACACTAGTATTGACTTTAGTGTAGAAGCTATGCTTGCTAGCTGCTTACCCTTTGCTATAAGCGAGCAAAGATTTTCAACCAGTGAAGTAAATATTGCAGGTGACATGCTGATTTTATGACAGCTGTCTGTATATGATCCACTTTCAAATTGTCATCTGAAAACTGCCAAGCAATTATCCTGCCCCCCTCCCCCCTCACACATGACAAATTTAAGTGGTTTAAGGTGACTATTAGTATTGGATACAAAGTATTCAAAGGTCATGTGTTATAGTGAGTGCTTCGTATGATTGGACAGCAATGATTTGCTTTGTTTTGTTTTGTTTTTTCTGAGGAAAAGGTTTAGATTATCATCATCATCTTCAATGATCATGTTCTGGTAGTTTCTTGGTTTGAATAAAATTGACCAATATACTAGAACCCACACCAATATATCACATCAAATTTCTTTGTCGAAGTAAGGAGAATGATCATTAATGCTAATTGTCCATAAGCTTTGTAATGTGAAATATATTCTTCTTTTTCAGATGGTGTCTGCTGTGGAAGCAACTTGAACTCAAGACTTCTTAGCTCTTCTCAAGTTGTGGGATATGATGATGTACCTTCTTTACAAAGGAGTTGAATGCTACAATAGTAATACAACATAAACATATTGATAATTCATTTTGTGATTTTGACAATATTATTTCTAACGTTAAGATGTAAAGTTGTCCCATGTACAATGTATCTATATGAAAACATATGTATACTAGTACTGTAAATGGGTAATGTTTGCAGTGGTTTTATGTTCATGTTTTTCACATTGACCTCTTCAACGCCGACTTCAAACCACATAGAATATTCACCATTTTATAGTAAAACCCTGTATGGCAGTTTCAACCGGGAACTTAAAATCAAAGCGAACATTTCTCCCAACAGTGGAATTAAATCCCCGCAAATATTTCCCCTTTTACAGTTGTGCATATAAAAAAGACCTTTTGTGACTGTTACATTTAGAACTTTGTGGGGTTTCTGTAGTTGACTAGTTGCTGATATGTTTAACTTCAATGGAAAACAATGACTTATAACCATTGAAAAAAAACTTGTAACTACTATAAGGCAGTTGCCGAGTGTAATTAAAAGTTATCTATTTGAAAATCATTGATATTTTCAGTTTGTTAATTTTGTCTATGACATGCCCCAGCCCAAGTTTTATCTATGGCATCAAGAATTCAAAGTATAAGCATTTACCTGTAATAGAATGCTGTTTCAGTAAGTATACATGGAGTAATATATGAATTATGTGCCAATTTTACAACATGAATAGGATATATGATATCAGCCAATGTAGATAAGTTTTCTACAGAGCTGTAGGTACTTTTTTATGATATTGCTGGAGTGTTTTGTCTGAATTTGTGCCAACCATGTGCAGTAAGAAACGGCTAGCTTATAGCAAAACTATCAGGTGTTTTTCCTACTATAGATGAACAAACACAGAAGTCTGTATCTGTATTGCATCTAATTATGCCCCGACTATGGTGAGGCAACAGGAACAACAATGGTTTAAAGATTTGTTAATACATGTACAATAATTATGCTGAACACATGTAGTGTTATTACACATACATGTCTATAATGTCACTAATAAAAGAATCCAATAAGATATCATGACAATTTGGCCTGTAGTGCTGTTGTTTTGGTCTCTTGACTTGTATTTTTGTACATTTTGTTTTACATGAAGGGAAAGAGGATCAAACATGAGAGATGTTAAGGTTCAACAAAAAGTTACATTGTAACTGAAACTTTGTTAAACTGTATAGCAAATGCAAGATGTTAATTAATTTCTTTATTATTAGAATTAGCAGTGAAGGTGGTCTTAATTTCAGCAAAGGTTTACCATACAGACAAACATCATTTCTCCCCCTTATTTTGCTAATTTTGGAGCAGACCTTAAAAAAAACTTCTGCACTTTGAATTGAATTTCGTTATGGAAAAGTCCTTTGAAGTAAGATCTATTATTTTGTAGTAGAGAAGGTTCATGGATTAATTTCTATAGCATGAAAGCTCTCAAACCTATAGTTTATCATTCTGTTTTAATGTAAGATCATTTCTATTAACCAAAAGGGGCTATTCAATAACGTCCAAAGTAGTATCCACCCAGTAGTAACGCACAAGACTTCGGATTCCGACATCAAGTGTCATTTTCCGCTACCGAAAGGCTCCCCGATTTGAATTTACCGCGCACACCACTTCCGGGTACCCGCCATCCATTGCGAAACCCCTGCGCGGAGCCTCGTTTCCGCGCAGGCTTTGGATTCCATGGCCTGTCTACACCAGGGTGCAGGGTTGACCCCAAAGTTGCGTTGCGCAGTAGAGTGCAAAATATTTGAATACCTTTATAGTCCCTACTTAAAATCTTTAAAACCTATCTTTTCCTTGAAATTTTTTGCCCAATCTGGAGCCTTTTTGGTTAAAGGGAAGAGGTAGGGTCTTAGCTTTCCCATTTCGGTTGAAATTTGTTTAGTTTGCCACTTTAGTAGGCGTAAGGATAGATGTGAGTTGTTGGGTCATTTGGAGGGATACATCAGAAATCTGGTGTCAAAGGTAAGGTTTCCTTGAAACTTGCAGCTTTCCTAGGAGTTTGAGCTGTACAACCCTCTGTTTTCTTTGCATGGTTATCAACCAAACCCTTGTGACTTTCCAGTGTTGAATAATTTTTACGATTGAAGTTTAGGTTAGTACTTTTATGAAGCCTTGTTTCAGTGTATCTTAACATGCTTTCCTATGCGAAGCCATAACTTTGAGGTAAGCCCTGCACCAACATTCTTTCAAGTGGGATGGCGATTTCCTACGATCTTTGACCCATTGCTGACGTCACGGTCACACGCGCAGAAACAAAGCAATCTGTCCAGACTCCAGAGTGATTGCGTCAGAGAGATATTGATCAGGTGATTCAGTCGAGGATCCATTCCGGTGAATCCAATTTTTTTAGTTGGAGGTTGGAGAAGAGTTTAGATCATTCCATAATTTGATGTACTATTTGATATACACTAAAAGCTGCGCGACTGATGGATGGATGGATTATACAATATATTCATCAAGATTCAATCAATGTATACGAAGGCCTACACTTACTTGACTACATTTTTGAAATTTTTCTTGCATTTTGTGTGCAAGATTTCATTCACAAATGCTGTGCTTCCAATGCGGAAAATTAAGCATTTTTCATACTATCAATATCATTCCTATATATAGGTCTAAAAAGATGTTGGCAGCCAGCTCCTAGTAAAAAGAAATTATCAAGTTTCTATGAGACCTCAAATACAAAACACATGATGGAACAACGTCTTATAACTTTATATACGTAGATTACTGATGTATGTACATGTGTTTATTATTGCTTGTTCCTTACAATTCTGTTCTGCTGTCGTTTGCACTCAAGGTCCAGAAACTCCTTGACGGTGATTTCATCCAGATTTTTGCGATTTTTCATGATCTTCACTAGGTCGCAGTTAGGATAAAGACGCTTGTGTTCTGCCCTGGATACGAAGAAAAAACAGGAAAAACAAAACATAGTCAAATACTCAAGACATGGAGGGGACATTGAGCCCGGGGGCCTGAAAGTGTTTTTGATAAAAGCCCCACTCGAGCGAGTTATTCTTAACAAATAGGATTAAGAGTGGGGTGTTTGGGTGGATCATACTAATCGGCCCAGTCTTATGTAGTTTGTACTACAGTGTATATACTAAATAATTGTTTGTTATACCTTGAGGCAGTCTTAGTCTGATCTAATCACTCTTATAGCAGCCGCCCATAAGTTAACCGGAAGAAGCTAGACATGAAACCTCCAAGCAGCTGGAGTTTGCGTTATACAGACTAAAGCAATCCATATTATAGTTGATGTTTATACAGTACCAACAACTACAGAACTGCATATGGTAAGACAACATCATAAGGTGGTTTACTGGTAACATGTACGTGTTACAACCAAAACAAGAGACCTCATATCTCCCCGATCTATTCTGTTTATGCAATTGACTTACACATTTACATAATATATGCTTAATTTGCACTTTATTATGTACATCTCTGTCTAAGCTACCTGCTTACTAAATATCTTGGAAATCCGTCGTTCCTTTGTTCAGTTATTCTTCTTAGAAGATTTTCACGATGACGCACCTGCAGTTCCAGAGCAAACTACTAGGGGCCCAAATCTACACCACGTCTTTCTTTTATCACAAGCTATCTGCCACCAAAAAATGAAGACCATAGCACGTCCTGGTCAAAAGATACAAAAATGGATGGAAGTTCTGCTGCAGTAACAAGGTTACATACCATAGGGCCCAAAATCGACTTGAAATCTTGGCTTTACAACACCCGCCCACATACCGAATATCATTGTAATCCATCAAGAGGTTCTTGAGTTATCTTGACTACAGTAGTGCAGAAACACAAACACATAGACACACATACAGACAGACACACACACATACACGCCCAAAACTATATCTCCATTTTTCATGGAGATAATAAACATCTCACCAGGGATCATCGTCAGGCTCCCATCCCTCCAGCTCATTCAGACACACGTAGCACCTGACCAGGTCTGGGTGCTGGTCTGTAGGGATGTGGTAGAACCCGGCTGCTGCCATCTGGAGTAGGAGGGAAACTTCAACTTAGCAGGCTAGGATCAAGTTCCACTGTATAATCAGTTGGTACATTAAAAAGGTAGAGGTACAGTTTTTAACACACAGAGTAGACTCTCCAAATTTTCGACCAGATCTCAGGTCAGGTCTTCATACAAAATGTATATGGACTTTGATACAGGGTCATTGAAGGTTAACTTAGAGTCAGAGACTCAGACCTGATTTGCGCAGTCAGGATGTATGTGATTTAAATAGTAGTAATGTGTTTGAGTGACGATACCTATGTTGACATGATTATTGGTGTTTTTTATCTATCACAATAACGGCGGCGAAGGTAGGCATAAATTCATTTTCGTGAAAGGAAAATAGTAGTAATGTGTTTGAGGGACGATACCTATGTTGACATGCTTTGAGTCAAGGCTTGATTATGACCTTTCTACTAGTAGCTAACCTGGTGATCCTATTCTAGCTCCTGCAGGCCCCGTCTAATGTCTTCATGGACTTCACTACAGAATAATATAGCCCTGGCCTCTTTCCCATTGCCAACGTTAGGTCTTTAACTACATCCTGTATTATTTCAGGAATGGAGTATTTATTAGTATCAGTGTAACGGGGACCAAACTTCCAAATGTTTGTTCGAACCCTGTTACCATGCTGGGGTTCCCAGACCTACACTTTTTGGCGAGGGAAAGGTCTCGGGAAGCGGAGGAGCAAACCGCAGCCAGACTAGGACCTGCCTGTACTCCTTCCTAAAAAGAAGCCCCCTCCCTCACTTAGAAATGATCTACTTTTGTTAGAGTTTTGCATATTCACCAAAATACACTCATATTCCCTCTACATTATATGCACCTAGAGTACGACATAGCTTCAAAATAGACGCAGGTATGTAGTTTTGCTCACAAATGTAAATAAATGGTAGTTCCCAAACGTGGAAAATAACAGTCAACAACAACATACCTTGGACGGAGCACACAGACAGTCGTCATCAAACGGCCAGTCATTGAAGGTAGACAGTCGGATGTTCTCAGAATTCATGCTGAACTCCCACTTCTCGGCCTCTGTGAAGGCAGTGCCCGTTGCCATACTGTTTTTCTCCACTTATAAGCTAGAATGTAGTAACGTACGACTTTCAGTGACAGGACGAAAATCTTTCCAAAATGGCGGTTGCATGCAGCCTCGGTTTGAGACAAAATGTGCGCTCTCGTATCCAGGGTACTCTGAGGGAAAGAGGAGTGCGAGCGCTTCTAGCGGAGAAGTCTAAGACTTCACCACGTTAAGAGTGATCATAATACAAGATATGATGATGACGTGCTGAAAATATTGCACAGCAACAACTGTGGACAAATAATGTCAGTAAAATTGCAGAAGTCAGTCACATATTAAAAAGTTTTTAGTGCATAAAGAGCATTGTACTTTTTGGTTAACTTCATTTCTTTCAAGGTTACATAGATGTCATTAAACGGCCCAATAGCCCCGCCAGTGGCTAAGATTCTGGCCGTCTAAGCCTTAGACTGGTAGTCCAGACTTTCAGCTAGCCCTAGAGGAATGATGGAAAATTGCAGGTTACACGCCAGCACTCCCTATTCCCTAGCCTACTGGTCCAGACTGGGCCTACCAGGCTGTGTTGTTTTAGGCCGGCATGGGTGTCTAGGCTAACACGGTCAGACTCCCTGTCCTGGGATTTCAGCCTAGCACTCACACCATCTGGCCCTACAGGCCAGGCTGGCAGACTGGTAGTCCAAGATGTCAGCCTTTCAGGCTACAAGCATTTTTAATCAATAATATCTGGAGTTGTGAGCATAACTGATTATTGATTTTCACATGAATAGTGTCTAATGAGGAGACCTTTGAGTTGATACCACACTTAAGGGTTTACAATTTACATTGCTTGATTTTCCAAATTGCTGGTGTTTTTCCAAATTTAAAGTGACCAGTGTTTAATAAATCACCTCTTCCTTCCTAGATATAACATGGTTAACCCACCTACCCTAAACACCGTCCTATCCCCATGCTGTGACACACCACTACTGATTGTTCTTCCTGATGTAAGGCAGTGTATATCCAATTTTGGTCTGCTTCCACCAAATTCCACACCACTTTCTGCTGCTAGCTTTCTCATACCACTGCGGACAGCTTGAGTGACAAGCCAATTTGTCCCAACTATTAAGTTTCCTGCCTCCCACATGACAAATACGCAACCCTACCACTTATCCTTGACCCCTCGAAACAACACCGGCAACACGTCCCAGGCAGAACACAATGCTCTAGCATACAATATAACACATTTTTACACTTTTCTCGTTAATTATGCAAAGCACTTCGCCCAAAATCTAATCATCTTGAGATTTCCCACATACACACCGACACACCAACTACGACAACAAACCATCCAGGCGTTCTCGACTTATTCTGTTCACTAACAGACACACAGACAAGCATCAACGAATAACCTTCTTGACGAAGGTAATAATGAAGTTGAATTTTGGCCCCCAGTGGCAAGTTTTGGGTACACCTGATTGTGAACTAGCCGAAAGTGTTTTTTTCGTCGCAGAATGAACATGTATCTGCGTCCTACACCTTTATCCTTTTTAAATAACATTCTGTTGGTAACAGTAATATTGTAATCTTACATTCCTAGTGTAGGTAAAGGGTAATAGATACACCTTCTTCAACGTTCTGAGCAAGGTAAAACACGTCGCAGCGGGATAATTTCCCGCCGAATACAGGAATCCACGGCGCCTGAACTGACACCTGGCAGCGCGTAATTGGCAGATTCTGACTGTCCGTCACAATCATCAGTTCCGCCAATAAGATAATGACAATCATCCGTTCGACCAATGAGAGAGTGTTACGTAGTGCAGCCCCAGATTCTACTGATCTGGATAGTTACGTCAGCCTTACGTGCTGTTTTACTATCCTCGACATATCCATGTGCCGGCAGAAATTAGAGCGTTGCCCAAAAAAAGCAACACCCAACTAACTGAAATGTATTTTGTCATATGGTTTATACGCTAAGTATCATCGTGCTGAATTTGAGTGCCTAAAAGGGGCTTCAACGGTGTTTTATTTTCACTTCCGAAGCTAGCCAAATGTTGTTGCGGATGGATTATAAAGAGAACGCTTCACTCGTTTGGAGCACTTCGCGCCAGTTCCGCTGTGAGTGTCTTTGGGTGAGGGCATTTGTTGACATGGCAGAGCCTGACTACCTTACTTTTTTGGTCTGTGGCTTAAGTCTTGATGATATTTTTACTCTTACCACATCTTGAGCAGGCTTGTATTTGTCAGTTTGTTAGTATTGTCTGGTATTTCGCTGCGTTTGAGCCTTAGTGCGAATCGCGACGTGTTTCCAGACGGTTCTTGATTTGCATTGCCGCCCTGATTTGCATTTGATAGGGCGGTGTTTCAGCCACGTTGCTGTTTCTGAGTGGAAATTTCCACCCAATTTCACGTTTCGGGAGACATCCTGTCTATATAGCAGCCGTTTGCCTGATCGCCTTGTCCTGTACAGTGCCTCTGTGTGCCGTTTTGCACGATATATTATGACTTGAGGCATACAGCGACCGTTTAGCTGTGCCTTGTCATGTGTAGACCCTTGAGTGCCGTTTTGCACGATATTTCTTGAGTTGTGGTGGATAGCAGCTGTTTGGCCCTGCCTTTATGTCCAATTTTCTCGGTTTATTTTGAGTTGTGGCATATTGTATGATATTTTGATAGAAATTGAATCCTAAGTATTCTGGTTCCGCGTTTTGGTTTGCAGCGTACTTCTAGATCTACTTTTTGATTTTGTTAAACTCCAATAAAAACCGGGCGCTTCTTTCGTCTTTGTCCTACAGTATGTGGTTCACAGCTACCTCGCCAACTGCTCAATAAGCTTGTTTCATGACTGGCTTGGTTTTCAGTCGTGACGGTATAGTCTGTTTTGCCTAATACTAAGCTAAATATGTTGCTGTTTCATGCCCCCTTCACATCTTTCCTTCCAATTTTTGTCAAGGGCAACTACACATGGTACTACCCAGTGTTCCTTTCTGTTAGTGAGTGAACAGGGTCTTCCATGTGTACCAATGGTAGGATTTTCTCCATTTGTGAGATGTTCTGAGTGAATCCTTACCCGGCTTTTTAGTGGAGTGGGTTTGGTTTCCTTACATCTTGAGGGGTCTCATGTTTGAGGGGACTACCCCAACTGTATTTAACCACACACTATGGAGCTACACCATGGATCTGATGAATCTGAACCGACGACTTATAATCTGATTATATGAATTATATGGATATTGGTAACAGCAAATGGCATAGATCTTTTTCTTTCCTTTATAGCAGAACATCCAGCTTACTCAGGGTTTGTTAGTCAGGGACATTCCCCCAGCTACCCAGCCTCTTGGAAACCCAAACTTCGGGGACTGTGCCTCTGGCTCAGTGGGGGCTGGTTCAGCAAAGTTAGATGGGTTTGCTGGATGTTAAAGCCACCTCTAATTATCTTTTCCGTTGATGTGAAATTTGTATTTGCTCTCGTTGCCAGAGTACTTTGTGTCGAAGAAAATTCCACTCTCCGGTGCTGGAATTTCGGCTAGTCATTGCATAGAATGCTTTTGCATTACATCTCTGACAGCACTTAGATACTGGTAACGTGCATCCGCAGCTGTCATTGTCATTTACAGTATTTATTTGTTTTATCATAAGACGGCTGGGTAGCCCCTTCAACGAGTTGATTTCCAAAGAGGGCAAGATATGTTACATTCAGTCGGGAGGGCCAAACCTTAGCCAATCCTTAGCTTCGTCATAACTCGTCGATGGCTCAAGTTTCTTAAATCAAGGTATTTTCGTTTTCATACGTATGCACAAGCATGTTTCCTTGATTATCTTTCATGTCAGGAGAGTTAAGGTCTGAGTAAAACATTTGAACCAAGGTGTCTTTCAGTCTTTGGTTGACTTCAGCCTGAGCGTATAATGTGTTGCGGTCTCTGTCTTCCAGGATCTTACTAGCCTAACATTGGATAGCCAGCATGGAATCTTAGATCGATTTAACTCTTTAACAAGAAATGTCTTGAATTATAAGATTTTTGTTGGTACTTCTTTAATCTTTTGTAACATAAGTACAATCTAGAATATGTTTCGATCCACACAGGGCACCTGCCAAGTTCAGCCCTTGTTGCGAGGTTGCTAGCATTCTTCCTTACACCTAATATTGATTTATGAAACTTGTACATGACTTGTCATCTAATCAGCTAGTGTCAAAATTGTGCTGTTTTATCCTACATTTCTGATGTAAAGCTTTAAATTGATTTACCCAAGAGCCAGGCGGAATTTCATCTTGGATTGTTGAGTTGGTGTTCTTCAGTTCTTTGAGTAAGTTCCAGGAAGCGCATTAGACAGTTCCAGTTGCATTAGACAGTCAGTTCAAATCCAGATTTATTACCATCAACTTGCATGTTACATTTGCAAGTTGACATGAAATCAATCATGACATCTGTTGATAGTTACATTAAATTGAAATCGTTACATTAAATGGTGTAAAAATCACAATCACACATCACAAGTGAACAAACATGTTAAAAGTATATATATAGTTAAAATGTATCGTCGTTCCAAAATAATTACATTGTATAAGATTAGCTCTTATTGCACAGCTTCAGAGCTCTAGGTATTATGTGGGACAGTTCGTACCTCTTTGATCGGCTTTGTGACCTCATAACCCGTCTATCACGGTGGCGGTTGTAAGTTGTAACCAGTGTGTACTGGGCGAGATATTTTGATTGTTCAAAGGGTGGTCCTTATCGTCCAAGATACTCTGGAGGGCACGTAGCGTTGCATTTTCACGTCTAGATGACAACGAAATGCGGATGAATCGACAGCACCGTTTATACACGCCGACAATTGTGTGAGTCAGGTGGTTGAACAAACAAGGCAGATCGAATAAGAGGTAGATGTGTGTAAGTGCGTCCGAGGAAAGTCCTGCGTTCTTGGCGACAGCGAGGTAGGAAATTGTGAATGTGAGAGTCCCATGTTAGGTCAGCGGAAGATGGTACGCCAAGAAGCTTGTCGATGAACGTTGTAACTAGGGCTGGGTACCGGTACAGAAAATTCAGGTCAGGTCCAGGTCCAGAGGGTCAGGTACAGGTCCGGACCTGTACCTGTACCTGATTAAAGGAGTAGTGTCGCAGTACATCATATTTTGGAGAGCGAGACACAAGTAAAGGTCTCTGTGAGTCCTACAAATTATGTTCAAATTGTATATTAGAATAAAGTGATTATTCTCGGTGCACACTAATGTGCACTCGCCGGCTGTTGACTCATCTACATGAAACCACGACTCGTTAAATCTGCTTATTTTGTATTAGACCGGTTACGCGTGACCGCATGCTGGTAGCCTGGTACTATTTTCTAATCGGTCCATAGGCCGGTCCACTGATTTTTTTCTAGACCGGTTTTTTTGGACCGGTCCATAAGAAAATACCGGTTTTGCACCGGTACACGGTACCGGTACCCACCCCTAGTTGTAACCCTTTGGATTTGCTGGCCGCCTACTGAAGGGTGTTAGGGTACGGGAACGTTCTCCTTTCTCCTAGCGTCTCCATATCCTCGGTCTTCTTCGTATTAGTTGCCAGCGAAAAAAAAAAGCTCAGCCCACTCAGTGATTACACCCAGTGCCGTCTGGGTGTGGACGGGAAGCGACCATATCAAGAACTCTGAGTTTGTAAGGTCATCGGCGTACTTTCTGTATCTGTATCTATATAGCCGGTATAACCACCATTAGGCGTACCACAAAGGACGGTAGACAGGCATCCAGTGAATCGATGCAAATAACAAAGAGCAGCAGTAATAACAACCTCCTTGAGGCATTCCTGTCAGAACGGCATGTGCTTTGGACCAACAGGTGGTCCATTTAACCTACCATGACCTGCCGTCCAGGTACTTTCGTGTGGGTAACCACAGGTCACCCCTCAGCCCAAAGTCTGCCAAAGTTAGAAGTAGGTGGCCGTGGTCTACGGTATAGAAGGCGCGGCTGACAAATGGATGTCTAACTTGGGCTTACTATTAAGTGTGGATCAAAGACAAAGCTGAGACAGTTGGACTCTTCGGTAGGAATCCATGCTGTGATTGTAACAGTGAGTTGGCGGTGTCTTGTAGGAGAGCATCAAGCAAGCCCTTCGTACACCTTGCCCACGCAGCTGACCAAATAAATCTGGCCGTAATCTGTTGGAAAGTGTGGTCTTGACTTCTTGCGGGCAGTTGTAACAAGTGGCTCTTTCCACTGCTGTGGAAAATTGTGATGTTTAAGGCAGCAGTTGCTATCTCTCAATGTTTTATGTTTTATGTTTTGCCATTAGATACATTTTCCCGACATTTCCATGATATCCTGGAATTGGTGAAATTCTTTGTCTATGTTAAGACTTAGTTCTCGGATTTTGTCGGTTACCGACATAAATTTTTAAGCTTTAGCGTTATTGTCTGGATTCGTAAAGCCTTTTGTAAACTTTTCGTGGGAGTTCGGTCCCACACAAATCTGCCTGGGAAAGGCTGCATACTGGTTTTGGTTGATGTTTTGTTTTGTGGTTGTTGAAGAAATGTATTGATATTTATATTAGCGAACCCATACAATGGTCAGAAAATTCTGTCAATGGATGTACCCTAAATATATACATATCTTGTGGAAGAGGTTACTACTAGATATGAAATAATCCACCGTGCTACAGCCACCGAGCTGTTAGCACGTGTATCTGCCGTTTAGATATCATAGGATGTTTGGTTTGGTAACGTTAGCATAGATCAGTCAGATCTTTGCCGAAAGTGTTGGGTGGGTTGTTATCAGAATTTCTTTGGTGCTTCGTCGGCGAAATCTTTTAAGGATCCTTCCTGGACATTAAAATCTCCGACAATTACATAACCCCTGGACGCAAAACCTGCAACATCCTGTGCTAATACGTCAAATATGGATACGTCAGCCCTTAAATGATTCGGAGAGTATAAAGGACTAGCATATGCATTACCAAGAATACCTCTTTGGACAGGCAGAACAACTGAACAATTTCATAGATATAGGAATCCAATGAATGTCTGTTCTTTTTACTGAGAGCAAACTTTTATGTATTGCAGTAGCTACATAGAGACAGGATAATGTTAGAGTAATCTGCCCTTTTTCTTCTTCTGCCTTAGCCAAGTGCACATCTTAATTGTAAAAGCAGGGAATACTAAAAAATCATGATAGCGTGAACGTTACACACATGTTCCCAGGCTCTATATCCATAGGTTTCTGGAATATCCATGGGATGGAAAAGAAACTCGAGGGAGATAGCTTAGAAAAATAAAATAAGATCTCTTTTCCCTCCACGAAACATGGAGTAGGGAAACGCCAGAAGTACACTTACCAAATTATCAGCATTTTTTCTATCTCTTGTGAAACTGAAAAGAAAATATACACCGGAGCTGATCACCCAAAGCCCATTGTTGTTTTATTCATTTAATCATATGCCACGGATGTGTTTTTTTTGCTGCTTCAATGTACCATGCTGCTGTCTACGAAGCAATCCATGGGTAATTTTTAGCTGCCTTCTTGTAAAGGGTTAATGTACGTTGTTCCTTTTTGTTTGGCTTGATATGTGTTGTCATTTTGACTGCCTCGTGGTCACTAATGCCAAGAATGGTGCAGGTTTGTTCTTCTAGTTCTGGGTTCGACATAGGAGCGAGGTCTAGAAGACTTTCCCCTCGGGTCGGAGTATGGACCGTCTGTGTTAAGTCCGACTCTGAGTCAGGTATACACGTTTCTGATTAATTAGCATACCGTATTGCGGAGAGGGGTTGAGGGGTTAGATTCCCCGTAAATATTTAATAGGTTGAAATCTTCAAATAGTACTATAAATTCAAGAGGTGCTGATCTTGCTTATCGATGAAGTGAGTGAGTCCATGGCACGGTTTTGGTAATATCTTAACATCTTATCACGTATCTCGCAACACTTTATATGTATCCAATTACGGTCACACAGCATCGCTAACGGGGGTTGCCCGAACTTAGGACGCGCCCTAACTTAGGAGGGACTTTTTAGTGATCTTGTTATGCATAAGTACGCCGTGTTTGTGTCCACTGACTATGCTCATAAGGAAGATAAATAAACCAAGTCCATGCACATAATTTTTCATTTGCATTCAAAACATATGTGTACATATTCATTTCTTGTTTTGTCGAGAATAGTATTTTGACATTAATGATGGCAGCGCTGAGTAGAGGGTCACTGCGTAGCTAGACGGCCCGACACCTGAATATACGACCTGTGCCAAGCAGATATACAACTATCATACACATAAGAAATATAACTTCATAAAACACAAGAAAATTGGGTCTTTAAGTGTTTGCTGAGAAGAAAACCGACCAAAGAAAGCAACGTAAACATCGCTGCCGTCTGGCAACGTTGTTTTCCCGCCATTTTGGGGGGCCGCGATGGTGGCCGAACGATTCAACGCACAGCTTTGTAACGCTCTAACATGTGATTGGTACAGTCTATGAAAAGGAAATATGTGTACAGTCTATGAAAAGGAGATATTTCCCAATAAGTGGACGGAGTATTGTTGATGTAAGCGGTGTCGTTTTTTCGTTATGATTTTGTAAGTCGGGTCGCAAGCAAGACGTACGCCGGGCCGCGCGCAAAGTGCGTAGTAGCCTATTTCCCGCCAAAACATGAGCTGGGATGCGCTAGATATAGCCCTTCTCACATGACGTTAGAAGTGCACACAGTCAAAATTTTGCGGTCAAAAGAAAGCTAGAATATAGCAGGCATCAAGCCTTATTTACATTTCCCTAACTTCATCACCAACTTCCGAAGAGAGCAAAATTACCAAAGCGTACTAAATTAGGCACACTATCTGGCGTAGCACTCAATCAGAAGGTACATTCGTGAAAACGTCTCACAGCGTTTGCCGCTTGTAACTCGGAGCGTGAAGGGCCCATGAACATTTTGAATACATTTCTTGTCCATGTATGTTCTTTAGGTGAATGTGTTCAAAATTCATTCATTGAAACATGACCATTCTCTGGCAACCAGCAATGGAGCGCCGTGAGTTCGAGCGCTTCAAAAAACTTCCTATGTTTGGGCGACTCCCGTTATATTCTTGACGCGTTGCTTGACGAAAGAACGAAATCGTGTATCATTACATAGATATCAGACGATTGATTTGTTTTCAGTGTGTCCTAAAGCCCCCGTCACAAATAAGAAATTCAGCTCGGCCGACGTGTTGGCAAGCTTCAAATGTGCATTTTCAGCCAAAGTATACGGCCGACGCTCTGTCTATTACGCGGGCTTCGGGCAATTTTTAGAAAAAAATTAGTCCAGATATTGGCCTTTTACCAGGTTAGTCGATTCTGACTTCGTCCATGCCCAAGAGGTGGTACTATCTCATGGGGGATTTTTAGTTTTTAGTGTTCTACGGACGTCGCCCGAGATTTTCATTGAAAAATACGGTCGACACTCGGGCGATTTTGAAATTCGGCCGACGCTCGCATGAATTGTGACGCCGGCTTTATACAATGTCTTTCAAATTTATCTTAACGTTACAGTTACAAGACTTCTATATTAACTGGTATAAAACAAACGGCACATAGCTAATTTCTGAAGTCATGATCCTTTCCGTTGGATCAATAGGTCGGGCGCCTGGCTTCGCGCCATTCCTTCTTTGAGTGTAACATGATACATATACTATCAAGTTACACGCCTAAAGCGAATGGCGCGAAAGAGGCTGATACTCTAGATCTTGTGACTAGCTCAGTGTGTTAGAATCCGGCTGTGTGTCGAGTATATGTCACCGAATCTGATGGTTTAATACTTTTGCTTTTACAGGATGAATTTGAACATCCGATCTTAGTGCTTTTCTGATGGAATTCCTTACTCAGTGCGTTTGAATCCGTCTTTGTGGTGGTTATGTGTCGCCGAATTTGTTATTGTCAGTTTCGTTTACCTATACAGCTGTCTGTTGAAACATGTTCAGACATGTTTAGGGTGTTTATTGTCTGGCGCCAATGCAAATTAACGAACAAAAGAAACGTTTTTGTGATGCAAATTTACGCCAGACACCAGGTGCAGTCTGGCTTCAGTTGACTTTGTGGTCGGGCATTATTAGCTTGCCTGCTTTTTGGCGGGCTTAACTTTTGGTTGCAGAATTTAGACCTGTATTTGCCTGTTTAATCAGTTGGCTCTGTGGCCTGGCATTTTTATTTTGCTTGCTTTTTTGGTGGTTGTATTTTAAAACCATGTTTTAGCGGACTTAGGTTTTCGCTCGCAGAATGCAAGCCGCTTTTTGTCGACTGTTTGAATATTGAAAGTTCAGTCTCCGGTTTTAAAGTTTTTTTACCCCTTGACCAAAACTGTTTGACTATTTTGGGGGTGTTTCAGGCCGTGTAAAATACAGCTGTCTCTCTCGGCCATTTGATGACCGTTGTATGTTTACTGTTTGAGTATGAATTGTTTGACCTGGATATTTGCGAACTCCAGGTTTGCTGGACGTGTATCAAGGATTCTTGGCCGTCTATTTATGTCCTGATTGTGATTTGTGTCCGAATTTTGTGGCCGTTACTTACGTGTAGTTCTATCACGTGTAGGTCTCCCGGCTTTAATTATGTTAGCTATGGGTTCTAAAGACAAACATTTGTCAATATTTCAACAGGCCTCTCGCACCTTGAGTGTAATGAGAGAAATAGGGAAGTTGATGTAAATGTGAATTACCATATCACTGAACTTATTTGCTACCGGACCACTTGCAGTTTATTCATCTATTTCTTGGTTTGGCTGTTTAGCGCTCACAGCCAGGGTTGCCCAACAATTTCCATGCGTCCTAGTCAGGTCTTTCTCTGTGTGTTGACATGGATGCTGTATGTGAGGTTTTAATCTAATGTTATTCCCACCAGTTTCATTTCTTTTATCACTGCTATATCTTTGCCGGCGACCTTGAGGTTGTCCACTACTGTCCCTGCTTCATGTGGTGGTCTGAAGATCATAGCCTTTGTCTTCTTTTCTTCTAATCTCATGTTCCATGGTGGGCACCACTGCTGTATGACCTGAGCTATATATGACGAATGTTACCGTGCCCTGTAACAAGCACATTAATGGTATCACGAGATGTTGCATTTCCTATTCAAACTCACGGACTTTAATCATCAAGCAATTCTGTACAACATAAACTATTATACAATAAAAACAAGACTATGGGATTGTTACAGGAAAGGCATCCAGAGCACTTCATGTGGCTTCAAATTCGAATAAAAGAACTCAATTTTTTAGTCATTTCTACACATAGTAAATTTCAATAAGACTATACCAATACATATCGACATTCAAAGAGCAAAGATGCGATGTCGTTGTGCGGTGAGCACTGATAGAAAATCCAAGCACTGTCAGCACTGTCGCTGTCATCCTTTTTTTTTTAACGTGAAGTCACGTCGCCGGAACATGCAGAGAATGGACCGTTCCAGTCGAACACCAGAATCACACATTAAGTACAAAAGAGGCGGTACTCTCCGGACTTAGGAATAGTTGGCAATGTGCAACAAACATAAGCCCCGTCTCCTTGAGTGCCCGAGATGTTTTCTTTTTCATTTCGTTTTTTTCCTGAGCATTCATGGAGCCAATGCAGAGAGAAATCTGTCCCAGATATATATACCCTGCCTGTCCTACTAGCGCTGGTTTGACGGAGGTATTCCAAATAGAACATGGGGTTCTATATAATGGTGTTTGACGGGATCGGTCCATTACCGACGAAAAGAACGGTTTGCGTTCTGTTTCAGTCTAATTGCACTAGGTGCGTGAAACTCAAGGGGTAATTGTGTAGCTTATTTTCGCGCAGCTTTTGAGCGCTTTTAACATGTAATCATCACGCAAATGTGATAAACAGTGGTATTAAATGCCAATTTCATAAAGATCACAGCAACTAGAATATTTGCAGTTTTAAAGCCACATAAAATGCTCTGGATGCCTTAAAGGACGAAGGATATATAAAAACTGGTGGTTTTAAAATCAATGTCTTTGTTATTTCCCTTTTATGGTTAAACTACAAATGTCTTCATAAATAACGTATAACTTTATCTAGTTGATGAGATAACATACCAAGCTCATATTTAGTCTGCTGTATCTGAGCTTGCATATTGTATTGTTTATTCTCACGTAAAACATAACATAAATGAACAGAAAGTAGAAATGAATTTTTAAGAAATGCAAGGGAAACCAGAAACCTTCAAGGTTTATCCAGGGTGTCCCCTTAACTACGATACATACATTACACATGTACACCGACATAGTTTTCTACGTCGTCGGCCTAAGTTATCTATTAGTAAGCATCTTCTCATGATTCTTCCCGATGGACGAGCTGCCTTTTGAAGCCGTTCTCCGTTTCGTCCTAAGAACATATTTCGTCTTCAGAACAGTTTGTGGTGTTGTAAGACACTGCTTTTACTATACTGTACCTGTGGTTTTCCAATAGCTGCCTGCCTGGTAGGCTTCACCGACTTGGTAGGCTGAACAGCAGAAACATCATGCAGGAAAACAGAGGAAGCCATGACATTCTTCTTTAAAAAAAAATCTATTTCAGCTTTATTACAAGGTGTAAATGGACAGAGGGAAACAGGAATTACTTTGTGATCCCAGTCCGGGTAGACATTACAACAGAATTTCAACAAACCAAAACCATTGCAATGATAGTCGTAACACTAACAATTCAACCTCACATGACACACCAAACGTTCACGTCATATTGCAATTCAAATAACACATAACTGCATTTAAATCCTAACAATGCTCTAACTCTGGGCTTGAAACAGCCCTTCCTGACGGCATATCTTATCTTCTCCGGGACCAGCCTGTGCCTCTTTGTTTCATATCCCTCAAGTTTTTCTTGTCTCAGATGTAGATCGGCGTTTTCCACTGCTTCATTGCTCTAACATTCCTGCATGACAAAAATTCAACATTGGGTTTAGGGTGGTTTGACGCTTGCCACCGAGTTGGCATCTGTGGTGTCGGTCAGAAGGTGGACACGGGCTGGTTCTTCTGGCTTTTTAAAACGGTAACCTAGTGTACTTAGTTTCATGCATTCATACCAGGTCTACACCCTTTTGCCTCCTGCCTCGGTCAGATCCTCTGTACTCTATTTATTCATTTATTTCATCTTTAAACATCTGGGTGGCCCCTTCAGCCATGAGCTGATTTCCAAGGGGCCCAGAAAGTGGTGGAGATCTAAGAAGGTGTGTATGTTTGTCGGTAGGGTTATCGACTGAGATTCCCTGTTTCTAATAATTACTGCATGACGAAAACTCAACTATGAAAACTATAACCCAATCATTTTCATGCATTGATACCCGCACCAGCTGTCAGTAAAGCTTATATCATGTACAACATGTTCATGGTCGCCACTTGCCGCCGTCTGACCCAATATATGTTTGGCCAAAATTATCACGGTGGTCTCAGTTTGAAAGCACGTCACACTTAGTGAATGTGCTTCATTGCTCTAACACGTCCAGTGTATTTATGACAAAACATTCAACAATTAGACATGTAACCTAATTAATTTCATGCATTAATACCTGCACCAGCTGATTGTTCGATGTTGCATGTTCATGTACATTTTGTTGTACACATAGTGTGCCAAAAGTTTAACTATTGTCGCTGTTACACATATACAAAAAATCTACTTGTCACAAATTGGCAAATGATGGTATTATAGTGCTGCAAAAGTGTAACGTAATTAGTTTCATGCATTTATACCTGCACCAGCTGTCAGTTAATCTTGTACAGTTCCACGTGCAATATGTTCATGTACATTTTTTTGTGTATATAACTTTTAATGTAAGTGATCATTAAAATACCCGACACAAGTTCATTTTTCCTGTTACGCACATACAAAAGTCCTGCTTGTCGTCACTTATGGAGGCGTCTTCCAACAGTTTATGTAACAACTGATATCAACGCAACCAAATGCAACAACTGATATCAACGCAACCAAATGCAGCACAGGGCAATTAATGGCTCTAATTGTCGTAAAGTGTTCCAAAAGTAAAACTAGTGTCCATGTTACACATATACAAGTCCTGCTTGTCACCTGTGGAGGCGTCTCCCATAACATTTTAAGTAACTACTAATATCAATACAACCAAATTCAATGGGCAAATAATAGAACTAAAATGCATTAGACTGCTCCAAAAGTGTCCTGTGAAAAACGAATCCTACTTATCCATGTGTCCTCATGGTCGCCGCCTGGTCCAAGTGGCCATATTACGTGGGTCTCATATGAAGCACGTTACACTTAGTGAAAGATAACATTTTTGTCAAAGAATAACAAATTTTCCTTTTTCCTTGTTAGATTTTCCTTGTAGCAAGGAAATATCTTCCCCATTTTGAAAGATTCAGTTGTTTATCTTGGGGGATACTTTACAACACCTCCTTTTCAGCCCCTCCGTCGAAAAGAATGTTTGCTCAACCGCCCTCGGTATCACCCCTGGGTCTCTCCTTTTTGTTTGTCTATTTATGTATTTTAAATGCCGCCTATTACTGCAGCTTGTATCCACTTTCCTTATATGTCTCCTAAGAACTGTAAATCTGATGTCTTATAATCATCTGGTTTTGATGATGGGCTGACTTCCCCACTTCTCATGCTGTTTATCTACTTCCAATGCCACCTTCCTGCCCTTCTCTACAATTCTCTTTGCGTAAAGGTTCGCTATTGTGGTTCCTGGGTTCTTCGATTCCCTCTCACTGAGTCAAACAAAGCGACTCTTGTGTTCATCCTTGGAAACCAAAGAATTAGGGTGTATTCTATTAAACCTGGTTGTGTAAAACTTCAGTTTACATGGATTGTATTCTTTGGGATATCAATATCCACCTTGTCCTTTGGTGTGTAAAATATACTATTATCCAGGTATGCAAATGAAATCTGTGTTTCCAAGGAGGCGACACCATGACCACCCCTAGGTTGAGCCTCGCGGAGTCACGCCACCGAATACCCCCCCCCCCCCCCAGACACGATATACGCAAGTGCCGCCAGAAAGTAGTGCGACTGAATAACAAATCATCGAGTAAACAACTGTTCGTTTTTAATTTGTCTGCCATTATTTCATGATTGGGATTTATTTTCACAGTAAGTAGTTACATTATGTTCAGAAAAAAACCCTTCTGTTTTAGCAGGTATAAATTGCCGTGGCGGATGGATATGTGAGTGTGCTGCGTGATACAAACGGCCTTTCTTTAGTTGCAGAAACCGGTCGCTGGCGAGAGGATGCTATTTCATCTAGACCTAACTTGTTAAGGTTCTTTTGTCGCAAATTGTGTTGCAAATTGTCGCTCTTGGGCTTGGTATGTGTACAATGACTCTGTGAGATGGACAACTCTGTATCTTCTGCCTCTCCATCTCCTTCCACTTCTGTTTGGAGCTCAGATTTTCTTTCAGCCATCTTATGATGGCCGTGTCTTCACATGGGAGAAATTTCCTACGACTGAAAACAGAACAGTTACTGTAATGGAACATTTAACAACACAGTAATGAACAAGAGTCTTAAGACCCCAAATATCCATGAAATTTGTTTTATTATGTGGTGTTTTTTATTTGCCCAGCTTTTTGTTGTTGCTGCTGCTTGTTGTGATTTATGAGCCGTAGGTGGCTTGGGGAATTCTTATCCCAGATACGAACCAAACAGGTGGCCGTGCCAGCTGTCATTATGTGTACACTAAATCTGTGAGATGTCATAGTTGCACGTGTGTAATTTTGAACACCGTCCAGGACTCCTACACAGGAAAGTCTGCTATTTGGGCCGTTTTGAGTTGGCCACGCCCATGTTCTGTTTGGTAGAATTTGGGATGTGTATCGCCACGTCGTGACCTTGTCCAAACCCTCAGGTTTTTGTCCTTCCGGTTGCGTTGTTCCGTATCATCAATCTGGGTATACGTAGTAGTAGTGGTGTGCCTTGTCTTTGCCTGGTCACCTGACAAGGGTTGAGTCTGTTTCTCCCTCTTCATTTGACGTTTCAAAATAAGGGGGGAAAAGGGGTTAGCATTTCAACTCAACGTGTGGTCAAATTCATTGTACAATTTTGAACGCCAGATTTTCAGGGAGGCAAAGAGAAGCAAACACCTTCAAGGATTAACTGCATATTTGTCATCATACTACGGTCGAGTTTTGTGTGAAAGTATGTGTAAGCCAAAATATCAGTGTGTTTTTTTTCAATTACGAAAATGAAGTAAAAATAAGCGGTTACGTTTGGTGTCACGGAGCGAGGTACTGTACTTCGAACCACTCGCTGTACTGTCTCCACTTGCCGACTGAAGAAAGGCTACTAGCCTTTGTTGAATATTACCGTCGTTTATTCTGGTCAATTTCTACGGTGTTGTATGGTTCGTCCCAGATGCCAGAATGAGTGAATTGCGAAACATGTATTGTAACTGCCCAAGGCAGCAAGTCTCAACTTGTATCTGGGCATTACCAATATAGAACCGGCTTGTTGTTACATTTACCAATCTTTGTTCTCCCGGCCCGTGTTTGTGCATTTACTCTCCAACAAACGTACAGCACCAGAGATGAATTGCAAATAACAGGAATTAGTTGACCTGTAAAGATCAGCTCGATAAAATTTTGTAGAGAATCGTCTCTGTTGTCTCGTGTAACCGGCGGTGGCGATTCATACTTTCGTCGGCCAAAGAACCTATTTTGTTTTTTTTTGCAACGAAGCACAGCTTGCTACTACTGATTATAAGAGCAGCTGCCTTGACAATCTTCTGATCAAACTTCACTGTCTGAATTGTTAACATTCCTGAGAGAGCAAATAGCGAAACATTATTTGGAATATTAAAAAAAAAAGATATTATGGCAGAACATACAGCTTACTCGGGTTTTTATTAGTCAGGGTTATTCTTACAGCTGTCCAGTCTCTTGGAAACCCAGACTTCGGGGACTGTGCCTCTGGCTCAGTGGGGGCTGGTTCAGTATAGGTAGATGAGTTTGCTGGATGTAAAAGTCATAATAAAGAGTATGGAAAAAAAATGGTATTTGTTTTTGCTCTTGTTGCCAGAGTTAATAATTCTCCCTAGAATCTACCAGTGTTAAAAATATGATTCAGCTCACGAACTTCAATTTGAAAGTAATCTCAGCTTGCAAATTTTTGGGAGTTGTTGTGAACCAGTCTTTCCTGGGAAATGGTAACTACCTTATTTCCACGTGTTATTTCGCTAAAGCACAACATGTCCACAAAATTCTGCCAGGTCGCCGAGCACTGCTTCCAACAACTCCTCCTCTCGACCACCTACTCCTTTATCTGGTCTTTTTGCACCTACAGGGGATAGTACAGTTGCCATGATTGTTTTACCATCAGAGATGTATAGAACAAGCAAAAGTGGTCCTTGGTAGGGTAGGTTGTCTGTTCCTTTAACCTCAAAATCCGACTGGTTCACTTTGTACATTGCACAACTACATCAAATGTGCTTCACTGGCTTCAATTTTGGTGGTTAATCTGGACATGAATGCCCATGGGGATTAGAAAAAAGGTGGAGAAAAATGAAGATGTGTATGACCTGTCACCAGTAGTGGGCTCAAACCTCTTTTGGACAATTGCTGAGGGGAAGAGGGCCAGCATGGATGCCGGAGCTATTACTCATCTAACCTCACTGGAAGAAGTTTTCCAGACATACCTTCTTTCCTTGCTTTCCTTAAGGTAGCCCTACATGTTATAATCGGACTCCCGAGTCTCCTCCTGTAAAAAGAACATAGGACAAAAATAAAATTCTGATACTTCAAACAACGCTTATTAATAGCCGATTGGTAAATAATAGTAATTTTTTATTTGTGACAAGCAAGTGATGACTAACTTCTCTTGTTTGAGTTCATTTTCCGACATGTCTATCCTCTTCATAGACGTCGACTCTCTCTTCATAATCTCTACTGTTTCCTTCTTCTTCAAAAATGTCTTAAAATTACTCCCCTTCCCGGCTCTATCATCGATATCGTCATACTAAGGATATTTCCTGCGAGACCAAGACGTGATATGATAACCAAGCATATTTACCCTCCACCATTTAATAGTATTACCTATGCAATAGCCTTTTGAAAGATGAGATGTTAAAGAGATAGACTACATATTATTATAAACAGTGATACAACAAGACTGCCTCTTGTGTCCATGTAAACCACAATCAAAACGATGATGTGGTTGTGGACAGCCGGAGAGAGAGTATCCATGCTGTTTGCAGTTTTTACAGTGCATGTTTTTTTTCCCTTGAGCATCTCGCTGCTCCTTATGAATATCCTGCATTTTCTGATAAATAATGCCTTTGGCCAGCATGGATGCCGGAGCTATTACTCATCTAACCTCACTGGTAGAAGTTTTCCAGACATACCTTCTTTCCTTGGTTTCCTTGAGGTAGCTATAGCCTTACATGTTACAATTGGACTCCCGAGTCTCCACCTGTAAAAAGAACATACTAGGACAAAAATAAAATTCTCATAATTCAAACAACTCTTATTAATGAAATAGTGGGCTCAAACCTCTATAGGGCCAGCATGGATGCCGCAGCTATTACTCATCTATCCTCACTGGTAGAAGTTTTCCAGACATACCTTCTTTCCTTGGTTTCTTTGAGGTAGCTATAGCCCTACATGTTACAATTGGACTCCCGAGTCTCCTCCTGTAAAAAGAACATAGGACAAAAATAAAATTCTCATAATTCAAACAACGCTTATTAATGAAATAGTGGGCTCAAACCTCTATAGGGCCAGCATGGATGCCGCAGCTATTACTCATCTATCCTCACTGGTAGAAGTTTTCCAGACATACCTTCTTTCCTTGGTTTCCTTGAGGTAGCACTACATTTTATGATTGGGCTGCCGGGTCTCCTCCTGTAAAAAGAACATAGGACAAAAATAAAATTCTCATAATTCAAACAACGCTTATTAATGAAATAGTGGGCTCAAACCTCTATAGGGCCAGCATGGATGCCGCAGCTATTACTCATCTATCCTCACTGGTAGAAGTTTTCCAGACATACCTTCTTTCCTTGGTTTCTTTGAGGTAGCTATAGCCCTACATGTTACAATTGGACTCCCGAGTCTCCTCCTGTAAAAAGAACATAGGACAAAAATAAAATTCTCATAATTCAAACAACGCTTATTAATGAAATAGTGGGCTCAAACCTCTGTTGGACAGTTGCAGACATACCTTCTTTCCCTGGTTTCCTTGAGGTAGCCTCGAATTTAAACTTACAAGTTATTATAGGATTCCCGAGTCTCCACCTGTAAAAAGAACATAGGACAAAAATAAAATTCTCATGATTCAAACAACGCTTATCAATGAAATAGTGGGCTCAAACCTCTTTTGGACAGTTGCAGACATACCTTCTTTCCTTGGTTTCCTTGAGGTAGCACTACATTTTATGATTGGGCTGCCGGGTCTCCTCCTGTAAAAAGAACATAGGACAAAAATAAAATTCTCATAATTCAAACAACGCTTATTAATGAAATAGTGGGCTCAAACCTCTATAGGGCCAGCATGGATGCCGCAGCTATTACTCATCTATCCTCACTGGTAGAAGTTTTCCAGACATACCTTCTTTCCTTGGTTTCTTTGAGGTAGCTATAGCCCTACATGTTACAATTGGACTCCCGAGTCTCCTCCTGTAAAAAGAACATAGGACAAAAATAAAATTCTCATAATTCAAACAACGCTTATTAATGAAATAGTGGGCTCAAAACTCTTTTGGACAATTGCTGAGGGGAATAGGACCAGCATGGATGCCGCAGCTATTACTCATCTAACCTGACTGGTAGAAGTTTTCCAGACATACCTTCTTTCCTTGGATCATCAGGCCCCAAGTCATCGTCTGACTTGCTGTCTATCTGTACAGGCCTAGAGTGAACACACACATTGGTAACTGATGTCATAAACTATAGCGAGACTGTAGTCGGAAAGAATGTACAATCAATCCTACCTCCAATGGGAGATGGTACCGTCTGCTGGGCTACTTTTGACTTGTTAATGACATTACAACTCTTTTCAACTTGAGAAAGATCAGACTCTGAGGACTGATTGAAACCTTCTTGTAGCCGTTTAATTACTTTGTGAATGGAAGTAAAAAGGGAAAAGCAGTCATCTTCAATCGAGTTCAGGGCTGATGCTTTTTGAGTGTAATGCGGCTTTACTACTAGGTTGAAATATGTAATATGATTTGTTATATATAAAACGGGTAAAAATCACAGACAAAACAACTGGGCATGATGAATATATTGTAAGCTCTTGTACGTCCACTGATTGCAAGTACAGTACAACCATGCGGTACAAACCTGTCATGAACAACCACTCATGGGGCTGAGCAGAAATGGTTGCTGGGGACAGGTGGTTGCTCCAACAACAGCTCCGTATTAATCAGCAGGCACAGACACAAAGTTGTCACTGGCAACAACAGCCACGGTCGGCCGACTCTCTCTTCAAAGTCTCTACATCTTCTCCAACAGGGTTTCCTTTTTCTGCTTTCTTTCTCCTCTCTTTCTCCTCTGATAGGATATTGACATGAAATATACAATTTTAAAAAACAACACAGCTTACTAAGTCCGCGTGAGATAGGTGTATAGCGGCTATAGCCCATTGGTAAATAATAGTAATTTCTTATTTGTGACAAGCGACTTACTTCTCTTGTTTGAGTTCATTTTCCGGTTCATGTTCATTTTTTGAGGATCTTTCCTGCAAGACCAAGACGTGATATGATAACCAAGCATATCTACCCTCCACCATTTAATAGTATTACTTATGCAATAGCCTTTTGAAAGATGAGCTGTTAAAGAGAGAGACTACATATAATTATAAACAGTAATACAACAACACTGCCTCTTGTGTCCATGTAAACCACAATCAAAACGATGCTGTGGTTGTGGACAGCTGGAGAGAGAGTATCCATGCTGTTTGCAGTTTTTACATTGCTTGTTTTGTTTTCCCATTCGAACCATTTTACTTTTTGAATCATGAACGGGACCTAAAACTTGGTGTGATATGTGGGTAAAACTAAATCTGCAAAAATAATTCTTGTTTGTTTGTCTCATTTTCATTCTATCATGTCTGCTGCAGGAGAAATAGCCCATTTCAAATAGTGGGAATTTCATATTTGTAACAAGGGAGAAATGACTTACTTCTTTTGTTTGGGGGCATTGTCTTTCTGGGCATGCAAGGAGAAAACAAAACAATCAACAATCAAAGCATTAATTAATACTCGTGACCTGATGTGAAAGTACCTTACTTAGTTTCTGATCTCCAAATTATGGCTGACGGCAAATACATGTAACTTATAGTTGTAGTCATCTCATCTTCTTGTGCATGTACACCCTGACCTGTAGTAAGTATGTATGTAATACAATATGCTTCTAAATGTAAATTTTTTTTTTTAATTCATTCATGCCTGAAAACAATTCATATAAATTAGCCTCCGTTGCAGACCTCTCCCATGGCGACTTTTTAACTTATTGGGGTCAGATTCATTGGCTTGGAATCGTACCTGCTTTTGTCCCGTATCTGCTTGGCAGTTTAAAGGCAAACAGCGAGACGAACACTTAACGCTCTGATGGACCACTGTTTAAAGATTGCGGATGGATCATTCGGGTGTAAGAAGCAAGAAAGGGGATGGCACCACTGTGGCATTCAATATTTTTGAATTACCATAAGGCATAAACAATTACATTATACTTATTAAAAAGAATTCAAAACGAAGCGTCTGATTGGTTTACGTAGTCCTTTAGAGAAAGGGTGTGTGTATGTGGTCTGGTCGGATGGTGAGGCTTCACTATCTTTCTTAGACCGCCGTGGGCAATGGAATGAAAACGAGGGATCGATCCTCCATCGGCTTGAAATGGGTCTGGTTATTCTGTTTCTTATAAATGGCCTACATTTGTCCTGCTTTTTTTACCGACACGATCGATGCCACAGCCTTTCAACGATTTCCTTTGTTGCAACCCTTGTCTGAATAGCTCGTCTACCGAAGCAAAGAAACACAAGCATTTACGTACTCCTCTACCATAATGATGGTCTTTTGCAGATCTGCTGTGAACTTTTGTAATTAATTGCACAATTATTTTATTCATATCGTATCTATTATTTCCGATGAGGCAACCTTTTTCTCTGCAAGTTTATAAGCATACGATTAAGTCGTTTAGAAAGAGTCTTTTACGATTCTGCTTTCTCTGGTCAGTTGTAGTATTCTCAGACGTTGGGTCAACAAAATATTGGTAACGGGGGGTGCCCAACCATCGGACGTTTTTTTACGCGCTGGAACTCACGGCGCTCCATTGCTGGTTGCCAGAGAGTGGTCAGGTTTTAATGAATGAATTTCGAACACATTCATCTAAAGACCATACTTGGACAAGAAATGTATTCATACTGTTCATGGGCCCTTCACGCTCCGCGTTACAAGCGGCAAACGCCGTGAGACGTGAAAATTAAACAAAAGACTACTCACATTGCGGTTTTCCGATGCTTTACATGGATGTGAAACCTTTCTTGTTTGTCTTTCGCCCAACGACCGCCTATCTTTTTCACGATTGCCTTTGGCAACATGCCGACACCTAGGGCTTCGTCAACTTGAATCTTGTATCGATCGAATGGCGACGGCGTCGACGGCATCTTTGGTGAGTGAGTCAGCGAACGATTGAATTGTGGCAAATGCGGGGATTGTAGCAACGATTAATAGACGGTCCTAACTGACCATCACAATTAGCAGTTCCGACCAATAATTACGTGGTAATCAGAGATTCGAATCGACCAATGAGGACTGGCTTCAGCTGAACGTCCGTCAGAAATCTGCATTTATATGATCCTTGGGACCATACGATATTTAGCGGGGGAAGGGGTGGTACGTTTGGGGGGAGGGTCCCGGAGAAAATAAACGACTCAGGGGAAGGGGTCATGGATTTTTTTTACGAGTCCGTTGAATTGTTGAGCAATAAACATTATGAAGAATGGAATTGTAATTGAATCTATACCACTGGATTACCGCAATTTATTTTCAGAAGTGTTCGTCGGACACTTTTCGACAGTGAAGGAAATAATGTTTACTTCAGACTTACGGAACATTGAGTTCCATATGATATAGATAAAACAGGTAATGACTGGACTTACGCTCGTTCTCAGTTGAATGTACAAATTGCTGTCGCCAGCCTTTACGACTTGATATGAGCTAAATTAAGGGCACCGTCGATGCTTTCTTCACTTTCCCACAACACATATTATGTTTCACGAAAAATGCACCTCGAAATTACCAATGGATTTTGACTTCGAAAAAGTTATGGCAAAGAGTTACAAAAAACGGCTGTCGCCTGCGGAGACATGCAAAATTTAAAAAGCAGCCGAGAATGTAACAATTCAGTCCAGAGTTTGACCGGTTAACTGGTGAATCCAGCTACTGAGGCCCTCCGACAAATCACGTCAGATCGCTCCCGTCACTGTTCTTGTACGCTGTGCAAGGCGGTTTATGCCTGTCGCCCAAAACGGTAAGCTCCGTTACCGTTTGAAGTAAGACGTTCCTAACATTAAGATATGCCACATATAAGGTGCCAACCTGTCGTTTTACTGCTCCTAAGCAGTATTAGTTCGCAACTTTGAATATTTCATAGATGTTGTAAGAGTTAGATTATTCGGATCAACGGAGGATCGAACGTTTTGCAAGAACTATCTGATTCCGTCTCTGTTAGGTATGTTAAACAAGTCGAAATGCAAAGACAAATCCAGACAATATTAATCCTGAATGAAAAAAAAACAGTTATACAGCAATCGTCAGCACGCTGGCACTAAATTTGACAGACGTTTTACCAGAGATACTGACTCCTCAACTATAGGTTTTGAAGGCGATGTCACGACATGGAAGCTGCAAAATGGAAGTATCTTATTACTGATGTTCAACATTTTTTCCGCAAAAATAAACTCCAAGGAAATCTAATCAAAGCTTAGAAATTTTCGGCACCTTCCCGTGATAAATTAGCTGTAATATTTTGGGGATCATAAAAGGAGATGTTCAGCTAAAAATGAGGTAGGTTTGCTTGGAAAATGACCTGATAAATTTTTCGACCCTAAAAATCGGTATTTTGCACATTTCATTGAGAACGAGCGCTTAATGTTAGTGGATCGCTACAGGAAGGACTATCCATCCTTGGAAAGCCTCTCAGATGTTACATGGGTATGTACTGAAAAGTACTTCCACAAAAACAAGCTTTTTACCGATCGTAATGCCGGGTTCGCCCCTGAAGATTCCACCGTTAACTCCTTGACATACCTAGTCATACCATTGCTGGTTGCCAGAGAATGGTCATGTTTTAATGAATGAATTTTGAACATATTCATCTAAAGAACATATATGGACAAGAAATGTATTCATACTGTTCATGGGCCCTTCACGCTCCGCGTTACAAGCGGCAAACGCCGTGAGACGTTTTCACGAATGTACCTTCTGATTTAGTGCTACGCCAGATAGTGTGCCTAACTTATTACGCTTTGGTAATTTTGCTCTCTTCGGAAGTTGGTGATGAAGTTAGGGAAATGTAAATAAGGCTTGAAGTCTGCTATATTCTAGCTTTCTTTTGACCGGAAAATTTTGACTGTGTGCACTTTTAACGTCATGTGAGAAGGGCTATATCTAGCGCATCCCAGCTCATGTTTCCACGGGAAATAGGCTACTACGCGGCCCGACGTACGTATTGAATGCGGCCCGACTTACGAAATCATTACGAAAAAACGACACCGCTTACATCAACAATACTCCGTCTACTTATTGGGAAACATCTTCGCCATCTCTGTATTCAGTTTCCTTTTCATAGACGGTACCAATCACATGTTAGAGCGTAACAAAACTGTGCGTTGAATCGTCCCGCCACCATCGCGGTCCAAAAAAATGGCGGGAAAACAACGTCGTCAGACGACAGCAATGTTTACGTTGTTTTTCTTTGGTCGGTTTTCTTCTCAACAAACACTTAAAGACCCAAATTTTTAGTGTTTTATGAAATTATTTTTCTTATGTGTATGATAGCTGTGTAACTTATGTATCTGCTTGGCACAGGTCGTATATTTAGGTGCCGGGCCGTCTAGCTACGCAGTGACCCTCTACTCAGCGTTGCCATCATTATTGTCAAAATACTACTTTTCGACAAAACAAGAAATGAATATGTACACATATGTTTTGAATGTAAATGACAATTATGTGCATGAACTTGGGTTATTTACCTTCCTTATCAGCATAGTCATTGGACACAAACACGGCGTACTTATGCAAAATAAGATCAGTAAAAAATCCGTGCGATGTTCAGGCGCGTGCGAGGTTCGGGCGGCCCCCGTTATATATAACGCTACTCGAACACTAAAACAAACAGTTAAAACGGTTGTAAAATAGCTACTCGGATTTTATTTCCGTCGTTGACGTAGCCGTAGCTGTCGGTGTTCTTCCGTCGTTGACCAGGAGATCTAAAAGCTTATCATAGATACTTTGCCACTGTGTTATTTAGACTGCAAATCCTCTAAACGTACATCCAAACTCGTCCCATTTCATCTGCCATTAATGCATTCCAGCCTTGGACAAGCACTGAGAATTGAAACTATTGATTCCAGCCTCGGGCTTTGCCCTCAGAAGAAGGAATCAAACTTTACAAAAGGAAGCTTATACATATTGCAATTGCACATCTGTCATGGGGCTACTGGAGTCTGGAATAAGATCTACTGATGGAGTCTCCTTCTTTCCAAACGTTTCATGATATGACAGACCAATGCAATGTCTCCGTTTTGTATTTGTGACCTCGACCCATAAATTGTTGCCAAGTTGGTACTGGTATCAAAGCATGTTTTATTGTTAAATCGCTGATGAGGAATGTACTCCTGTATGTTGTCGTTGCACATATTGCAAAAAAAGAACAACATTGATATTGAAAAACTAATGACCATAATTGTCACAGGGCGAGACATCGGTAGATATCCTTCTCCAGCTCTGGTTATCTAGATAGGAGTGCAACGGGCGCACAGAGCGCCGACAACACATCGCAGAGCATGTAGACGGTGACTCGTTAATCTTCCTTCATCATACCCGAATACAGAACCTGAAGATTCCTTGTGCAGACAGCTGTAAAATATTTTAACAGAAAACTTGTCCAATGAACCCGTGAAAGGGATATGTATGGTGAGAAACATGATAAAGATTGACATTCTTGAATAATCATCCGTGCTGGTAAACCTATTCGCACAAAGTATATGTGTGAAAAACAATCCACGTAACATTTGTCTTTCTCACGTCAAACTTAAACAATAATGGAACCAACACGAGTATCGTGATATCCGTTGCGGAATGGAATAAATTATATAACCATGAGTTAATTCCGTGATGTCCTAAATCCTACCTGTTTCCAATCGTGAAACTTCATCTTGGTGAGTCTTTTGAAATACGCTCTCGGCTGCCATCCGAAGTTCACAGAAACTTTCACTGTACAGCTCGGTTTGTCAACTTTCTTCCTGTCTTAATTGGACAATATCCATGGACCCGGATTCATCTTTTTCGCCTTCTTCTTTAGCACCTTTCCTGACCCTTTCTGTAAATGGAAAAGTACACGCAGTTTCTATTCTGTCACTAGTGTGTTCACATTTCACTGCCTGCTTGTTTGTTTGTTTTCTTGCAATTATCATGCTTGAAAATAATTGATCTTGGTGACTTTCGCATATGCTGATCTCATTTAAAAAAATGGTTTTGAAGACTCAATCGAAGAAAGGCCACGAAAAATAATCTAAAAAGAGTCTTACAAGGTTCTCGCCAGCACAAGGACCCCTACGCTGGGATTTGCCATGATTTGAACCCAATTTCGAAAACAAATATATTCCTTAATTTTTCCCCATCCAGGGCTCGAAATAGGTGCACTGGTGCACCCAACCAAGAGAATTAGGTGCACAGAAAGAAATTTGAGTGCACCACATAAAATAAAGTTGAATGTCAGCAAAACATAATCTTATATTTGTAATCAAGAACTTCACAATCTGTAATCAAATTTCAAACGAGTAATACATCAAATAAAGTGCAACAAATGGTTCTATTGCTTTTTCTGATACTGTTTACTAGTGTACAATGTTACCTTTACTCTATAGCCTACAAAAATATCTAGGTGCACCAGTGCACCTACAGTCAAAGATTAGGTGCACATGCACCCAGTATTTCGAGCCCTGATAGTCAATAAGAAATCAAACCTCCCCAGCAAAACAGCATGCATCTTTTTCCTCCATCTTGAACAGGAAAAAAAACTATCAAGGTCATTTTCAGCAACATTATTAACAATTCACTCGTTTTGCAAAAAAAATCTGTGTTGTTTGCATTGTGATGATTTTGCAAAGTGTAGAAATTTTCTGTGCCTTAACTGCTTTCAATCTTCTTTAGTCGGGATGCTCTGATAGGCCTCTGCCATTTTGCTGTAATAAGCTAATTCATCATTTTGTAGTATTCAATTCATCACATTGTAAGAAAAACCTGGGTGTCCTATCATCAACCAGCACTGGCAGCAGTACCTAGTTGCCGTACTCCAGCTAGATATCATTTAACTCATCTGGGCCCACTCACCACTCTCCCGTTATGAACCAGCGGTTAACAGTCCAATTATTGATTTCAATGCTGCAAATGTGCTTATTCACCTTTTTACGGATATATAGTGTTGTTTACTATTAGGTACTAGTATATTGCATATATGATTTATACGATGGTCTTTACATCAAAAGTTCAATAGAAGTCCCTCAGTCATTCACTATAGTACTAATTCGTTAATTAATCTTTAGAACGTAGGTACAAAAATATCAAAGGTACTGCATCTCTTTCCTCGGTGTCGGTCGCTTCAGATTGTGTTGCGGAGTTTCCAAATGGCTTGTTGGTGGTTGATGGTGTCGAAAGCTTCTGTGAAGTCGATGAAGACGGTGGTACCCACGTTTTTACTCATGTCTTAACTGCAAAACAATAAGTGTGTAAATTAATAGTATCTTAGATATGCCAGGTAGGATGGACACGGGACGATAATTACTAGGGCTGGTCTTATCCCCTTTCTTATGGATTGGTAATACCTTAGCTCGCTTCCAACTCTCAACAAATTCCCCTGTGCTCAGTGATTTATTAAAGAGCTTGATTCACACCAGCCACATAGTATCGACTATGGCACATGATGGTGAGAGAGGGCAAATTTGTGCTCCAACTTTAAGCAACATGTTGTCAATGTTGTCTAGGCCTGAGGCCCGGCTGTAACGTGCCGCTTGGCAGTTGATCTGTGACAAATTCAACTTTAGTAACTGGTGCAAGCGTGAAAGTGCCGATTGCCTTAGTGACAAAATGCACCGGGGAGAAAGGGGAGATAATCCGTGATAGGGATTTGTACAACTCCTCTACTATTTGTGAAAGAAAATGTTAAATGTTTCGGTCATGCTTTGGTCATCACAAACTAACACTCTGGCCCTCGTATTCCAGAGAAGTGGCGGTGTTAGGAGTCTATTTAGGCAGTAGTTTACGAACGGCTTTTCAGGGCCCAGCCAGACCGTCCTCAGAACCTTGATTGAATTATTGATTAAGTAACGTGGTCTTTCTTAGCACTCCAACAGAGTTAGTTAACTCTGTTTTTCTTTGTCTTGTAGAAGACAAGGTCATGGCTACTGCCAGAAGGTTCAGCTTGCTTGAGGTTGATGAGAAACTACAGGTCCTTGGTAAGCCAAGGTGCGGGTGTACCTCTTATTTTCCTTTTTTTAATGGGAACGTGAATGTTTGCAACATCACTGACAAAATCTTCGTATGCTTCTAGTTGTTCATCAATAGTTGGAAAATCATCGATAGCATGCCATGGTACCTGGGCCAAGCTGTGTCTTAATTCCTCATTATCAAAATATCTATGAGTCCTTTTTTTTACAATGTACACATGTCTCCATACTACAACATTTTCAACTAATATAAATGTACTAGCTATCACATCCACACATTATCCTTCTATTCCACACACCATGCTAATTAAGGTATCAATCACCACAATAAAAAACACAACTGTTCTTCAAGAAACAAAACGTTTATTTTTATGTTCCACTTGAACAAATTATAGTTACCCAAAATGCAAACAATGTATACAACCATGCGTATGCAATTGAATAACTATAACTATATTTAGACTAAGATTGACAGCCTTTGGCCTATTGCCTTCTTGTATCAGAAACATTGTTGATCCTACATGTGTGACTAATATAAAATTATTTCTTTCGTGTTTCATAACTCCATTTAAAGCACTTCTAGTAGACACCTGTTGGTAGTTGTGCCTATTGCAAGAATTCTGGAGTCTACGTTATCCGACACGAAATTCATATATTCTATACAACGATGTTTATTGTTTCTTTAGCAACTTTATTTTTAAAAAGGCACTAAAATATTCCATAAACATATAACTAAATTAGGTGCATAGCACAATTTACATCTGCGACAAAACACGATTTGTGTTTGTTTATATATAAGGGTCAATCGCAGAGTAGCTTCAGATCGAAAACCCCCTTGGTTACTTCTATTACTACCACCAGGTTTTGAAGATAACACTCTTTGCAATTATCACTTAACAAGTTGATCATTGCATAAAAATAAGACGAGTGATTTCTTTTGGTCTTAATGCAATGTCTTTCAAATATAACGTTACAGTTACAAGACTTTTATATCAACTGGTATATGCTGCACATTTCTGCAGTCGTGATCCTTTCCATTGAATCATTAGGTCGGGCGCCTTCTTTCAGTGTAATTTGATACTATCAAGTTACACACATATCAAGTTACGCGCCAAAAGCGAATGGCGCGAAAGAGGCTGATAGTGATACCCTTGTGACTATTTAACTCAGTGTGTCAGAATACGGCTGTGTGTTGGGTACTAGTATTTGTCTCCGAATCTGATGATATGATGCTTTTGATTGCTTGGGGGCATTTTTGTTTCCCCTCATCAGTTGTTTACCTGTCCGAACTGAAATGACACTATGTAGATTCGCCCTACTCCCTCGAGTGGCTGTCAACACCAATTTAGGCATGTTCAGACATGTTTTCTGTCTGGCGCCAATGCAAATTGACAAACAAAAGAACCGCTTTTGTGATGCAAATTTCAGCCAGACAACAAGTGCAGTCTGGCATTTTGAGTTGGATTTGTGGTCAGGAATTTTTTGTCTGCTTGTATTTCTTGGCGTAGGGGATGTGGGCCTAAAGCCATGTTTTTGGTGGCCTTATCTTCGGTCGCAATATATGTAGGCCGACATTTGTCGACTGTTTGTTTTATCCCTCAAGCTAAATTTTGAATATTTTTTGGATGTTTCCAGTGTCGTGTTAATTAAGGCATCTGTGTCTTTCGGCCGTAGTATACTGTTTGGGTGTTGTTTGGCTTGAGACTTTGTATGAGTGGTCGCCGGCGTTTTCAGGTTACCTGCTTCTTTTGGGCGGAGGTGTTTCAAAATGCTGCTTTGGTGGCCTTGATAATCATCTCGGTCGCAGAAAGCCGCTTTTTATCTTCGGTTTTAAAGTTGTTTTTCCCCTGAACCAAAAATGTTTGAATATTTTGACATAATAAACACTATTTACTGCAGTTTGAGGGATCTTTTGTGAAGTTAAGTTTTTCCTCTGTCACATCCTCATTCTAAAGTCAAATAGGAACGGCAACCGAACACACATATAAACACCGGTCTTCTGCATCTAAGACCTACTCTAAAACGTAACCTCTCGTCACCCGCGACCAGCGTACGGCTGTGACTCCAACCGCACACCCTTCAGTGGTAATTTTGTTATCTGTCTGTGTTTCTGAAGGAATGAAGTCTGCCATCTCTAATTTTGTCAATCGGACTGGCAGGGTGAAAATCTCTTTGACCTGATTTCTCTCACTGGCTACTGTCTATAGTACATGTACGTAAAAGTCAATAGTTGATATCTACATTCATCGAAATGGGGTATAATGGCTTCTTTATTATTTATGTGTCGAAATCACCAGTGTATTGCAGG